>NC_069501.1:266745209-267063334 GCF_027579735.1 Bombina bombina | reverse complement strand
TATGAAGGGGCTAATAAACAAGGGAGAATGCCAGCCAGACAGCTAAAGAGGAAAACCTTCAAACAGTACATTACAAACATACGAGATAACACTGGCAGAATGTGGTCAACCTCCACAGATATTGCTAAAGCCTTCAAAAACTACTATGAGAAACTATATAATCCAAAAGAGGATATCCATGACCCACAACCAGACAAAGTTCACAAGTACCTTAATCCACTACACCTCCCCTCACTTTCCACTGAACAAAGGGATGAACTGGAATCCCCTTTCACACCTGAAGAACTTCTAGAAGCTATTTCCTCCCTTCCATCAAGGTAAATAGCCAGACCCTGATGGATTTGGTAATGCTTATTACTCCATATTTAAGGAGACTCTGTCACCCCATTTCTTGGCATACTTCCAAAGTATAGATAACAATAAATCTTTCCCTCCCTCTGCCCTCCAAGCGCACAAAACGGTAATTCCCAAAACAAATATGCCACCCACTCAGGTCTATCACTATCGCCCTATTTCCTATTTAAACACAGATATACAAATGTTCATTAAAATAATAACAAATAGACTTAATCTTCTTCTCCACAACATAATAAATCAAAACCAAGTCGGTTGTGTGCCTCATTGCAAAGCCAAAGATAATACGGTGCAAAATCTCTACTTAATTTCGTATGCTAAAGATAAAAAATCCCATCAGTATTACTATCCACTGACACCAAGAAGGCCTTCAACTGGGTGAACTGGTCTTTCTTAAGAGCCATACTAAAAGCCTTTGGCCTCGGAGAAGTTGCACTGAATCATATTTTTGCACTATATGCATCTCTTAGCACTTGGATCTCCCTCAATAGGATACTATCCCCTTCATTCTCAATTACCAATGGCACACGAAAGGGCTGCCCCCTATCCCCTCTCTAATTTACTTGTCTGATCGAGACATTTACTGCTAAGATTAGGGAAAACTCAGAGATCCCGGACATCAAGATGGGCAGCGATGAGTATAAGCTATCTTTGTTCGCTGATGACAATCTATTTTCTCTAACAAACCTCGAAAAATCAATCCCTACTCCAAGGGCAGAACTAGTCCCCTTCAACAAATTAACTAATTTCCTAGTCAATCAATCCAAATCCAAGATCTTAGGCATATCCTTAACACCCCAACTAGAATCACAAGTTAAACCTCTGTGCCCTTTTAAATGGTGCAGAGACTCAATGAAATACTTTGGAATTTATTTGACTGACAGTTTAGACACTATGTTTATGGCAAATTATGTTCCTATCAAAACGTTGATAGTGCACAACCTCTCCTCTTGGGACTCCAAACGACTTTGATGGCTGGGACGTATCAACACTATCAAAATTAATATATTTCCCTGACTCTTATATATCATGCAAAAACTACCCATTACCCTACCTTCACGATACATACCACAAATAAAACAAATATTCAGCTCTTACATATGGAACAGGAGACCACCTAAAATCAATAAAACTACTATGTCCCTTTCCAAAAATATGGGAGGACTAGGGATCCCCAACTTAGAGACATAATAAATGTCTATCTACCGTAAGAGAATCCTGGACTGAAGAATGCATAGGGACTTAAAAATATGATTACACTTAGAAATAAGCATTAGCCAAGATTTAAACATAACAAACGAATGCTGGGACCCAAACTTCCCCAAACTAATCTGACTAGTCGCTAGCACCATAACGAAGGAATCCATACAAAAGTGGAAAACAGCTAACAAGAAAAACCCATTTATTTCATCAAGGCCAGGTCCCTTAATATAACTAATAGACAATACCGAATTCTCCATACGCAACCTAGGAACACAACCTGACCCAGACTCATCCAAGTTAGATATTACTATGCAGCACATTTTAACTGAGGAAAATATAGGCTCACAAGAACGACTTGTATAACGAGGACACAATTGGGTAACTAATTGATACTCATACAGGAGGCTACACAATCATATTACCACACATATCCAAATGTGCAACATGACACGTTCACTTACTAATATAGAAAAACTCTATACCTCCAACACCAAAACATCCTCCATCTCCTTGTCCATACCAGAAATCAATTACAAAATCTTACACTGCTGGTATCTAACTCCCAGAAGACTAAATAGATTATTCCCCAAAGCTAGCAATTGTTTTGGAGATGTGAGCACGTGGGAGGTGGGGTGGGACACATGTGGTGGTGGTGCTCACAGATAAACCAATACTGGCATAATATCATACGGGAAATAGAAATTATTATCCAGATCCCTGTCCCTTCGGACCCCCTAATCTGGCTGCTAAACAAATTCATAAGGCTTCCCTCCAAACACATTAAACTTTTCTTTAGAAACATGGTAAATAGTGCACACGCTCTGATTGCCATGGTCTCGGGCTTGTGGAGATGAAAGGTCACAGAGCTTATTGAATTAGAAGAATATGGTTCTTTAAAATTGGGCAAAGGGAATGATTTCAAGGAAATACAAACATTGTGGGAACAATAAATCAAAACACTTACTTAAAACCGAAGTACAACTAGGGCATTACAAGAATTTTTCTTTTTTAATTCCTGGGGAGGTGGTGGTGGATGGCAGTGGATGGGAGGACTGTGAGATAGAATAACACACTCGAATATATGCCTTTCAATAGCCTTTAACAATCCTTTGTTCCTACAAACAACCATTCATTTACCTTGACGAGACATGAGTGTTATTTTCAAACTGTTTATGTTTATTCTATAAAAGAGTAAAACAGTATTAAAAAAATTCCAATAATTTTTTTATTGTCCACCTTGTATTTTCTTATTCAAACTTTGAGGCCCATTTAGCAAGCTCCAAATGGAGCTTAAGGGCCCGTGTTTCTGGCGAGCCTACAGGCTCGCCAGAAACACCAGTTAGGAAGCAGCGGTCTAAAGACTGCTGCTCCATAACCTGTCCGCCTGCTCTGAGCAGGCGGACAGACATCACTGCAATTCAACCCGATCTAGTACGATCGGGTTGATTGACACCCCCCTGCTGGCAGCCGATTGGCCGCAAGTCTGCAGGGGGTGGTGTTGTTCCAATAATTTTTTTATTGTCCACCTTGTATTTTCTTATTCAAACTGTGAGGCCCATTTATCAAGCTCCAAATGGAGCTTAAGGGCCCGTGTTTCTGGCGAGCCTACAGGCTCGCCAGAAACACCAGTTAGGAAGCAGCGGTCTAAAGACTGCTGCTCCATAACCTGTCCGCCTGCTCTGAGCAGGCGGACAGACATCACTGCAATTCAACCCGATCTAGTACGATCGGGTTGATTGACACCCCCCTGCTGGCAGCCGATTGGCCGCAAGTCTGCAGGGGGTGGTGTTGTACCAGCAGCTCACAAGAGCTGCTGGTGCAATGCTAAATATGGAGAGCGTATTGCTTTCCGCATTCAGCGAGGTCTGGCAAACCTGATCCATACTGTCGGATCAGGCCTGCCAGACTTTTGATAAATAGGCCTCTGTATGTCAAAACGGATTCACAATAAAAATAATTTAAACATTTTTTTATTTAAAAAAAAAATATATATATATATATATATATATATATATATATATATATACTTTTTTATGTACCAAGACATACATTTCTTACACACTCTTTGTACAAATTGCATCAAGATATATAATTTTTTTTTTTTTTTAATTTTTTTTTTATTAAGGTTCACCAAACAGTACAAAAAGAATGAAACAAACATCAATACACAACAATGACACATTAGTTCAATTGACAGTGATTGATACATAGCGTAAAAGATGTTGTAAAGCTAGGGGTTATAACCATCCAACTGTGCAATAATGAGAGATAATCTTCAGCCCTTTATAGTCCCATATCACTTTAGGAAGATAACTAAAAGTAAATGGTCCCTTATCGGACCCTAGCTGAGAGGTGGAACCTAATTTTCCTTTTTTTTTTTCTTTCAAGACAAATGTATAACATTATGTGCAGATAAGTATGTTGGGCAGAAGAATCCGGCAAAGAAAAGAGATAAGGTAGGAAGATGAGAAAGAATGAAGAGGGGGAGGGGAGAAAAAAATAAAAAAAAAAAAAAAAAAAAATAAATGATGGGGGGGAGGGCGATACCATGAGGCAGGGTTTGCTCTCAGGGGGAAAGACTTTATCCCCCAGATGAGTGGCCAGCAGTGCTATATGGTTTTGTTCCAGTATGCTACTAAAAGTTCATGGATGTCTAATTTGTGAACTTTCAGGTAGTTTTATCTCTCAAGCAGTAACAGGTCTTCCACCTGATTCCGCCATTCTTGTTCTGAGGGGGTTGTTTGTGTTTTCCAGTATTTTGGAATGATCTTTTTGGCCGTAGTCAGCATCAACAGAAACAGTGCTCGCTTGCCCCTTGCTGTAAATTGGGGTATGGAACAGAATAATATTGTCTCAGGCACCAGTGGAACTGTTGTGCCTAATACATCCGACATAGCTTGGAACACCGCCGTCCAGTAACAAGTCAAGCGGGGGCAGCTCCACCAAATATGAAGGAGAGAGCCCACCTCCCCACATCCTCGCCAGCAGGTGCTGGTCGTGCCGGGGAACATCTTGCTCAGTCTCAGTGGTGTCAGGTACCAACGGCTAGTAAGCTTAAGGTGAATTTCTTGTACTTTTGCCGAAACTGAGGAGTATTTGATGAGCTTAAATGCTCTTAACCAAATCTCAGGGTCAATGTTTTGGTTCAGTTCCCGCTGCCATGAATTTGTGTATGAGGGGAGAGAGGCCGTGGGGGGAGCGACAATGAGTTTATACAATTTGGAAATCAGGTGTCCAGGGTGACTAGTTTGTGTACAAAGCTTCTCAAATTGTGTGAGGGCTCTCCCAAAGTCTGGTCTGTGTTTGTGATGTGAGATATAATGGATCAGTTGGTTATAGTGGAGCCATGAGGAGAAGATTCCCCCATGGGACTCCGCTAGAGTCTGTTGTGTTTTCAGCTTACCCCCCTCTGAGATGAAGCAGATAGAGCCGGTCCTAAGAGGATATGGGATCAAGATTTTGTTTTTCAGCCTATGATAGGGGAGGTCTACATTTTCTAGCAATGGAGAGATCGGGCCAAATCTGGAGGTGATATGTGTTGTGGTAGACAGTATTTTGTCCCACTCCGATAGGATATGCGCTGTAATGAGGTATTGTTGTATATGTTTGGGTCTCTGTTGTGCAGGTGTCCAGGCTAGTGTTGCTACGTTATTTACCTTAAGGATATCCCTATCTAATTGAATCCAGGTCTTGTTCTCAGTATTGTGAGCCCATTCTACTACATGGCGGAGTACAATCGCTTGTTTATAAGCCAGGAGGTTCGGGATCCCCAACCCCCCGCTATCTCTGGGAAGGTATTGTGTTTTCCTTGGGACTCTGGGGCTGGTACCAGCCCATATAAACTGGTCTATTATCTTTTGCAGATGAGAAAGATATTTGTCTGGGAGCTGTATGGGCAGCACTTGCATTAGATATAAGATACGGGGAAGGATGTTCATTTTTATTACCCCTATCCTGCCTAGCCAGGACAGGGGTTTGTTTCTCCCGGAGGACAAGTCTCGTGCTATATCATTTTTCAGGGGGCAGCAATTAAATTTTAAGAGATCTTGAGTATTGGATGTCAGTTGAACGCCAAGATACTTCAGTGTACATGGGGCCCAAGGGACTCCGTAGGTGTCTTTAATGTCCTGTAGGACTTTATGGGAGGTATTGATGTTCAGCATTTCTGATTTTGATATATTAAGCTTAAAGTTAGACACATTGCCGTAAGCTTCCAACTCCAGCAGCAACTCAGGTATGGAGCTCTCCGCATCTGTCAGGGAAAATAAAATGTCATCAGCGTATAACGCTTGTTTATGTTCCAAATGCCCTATTTTGAGGCCTTTAATATTAATGTTATTCCTAACCTTCTGGGCCAGAATTTCTATGGAGATGGCAAAAAGCAAGGGGGATAATGGGCAGCCCTGCCTGGTGCCGTTTTTTATGAGGAAAGGTTCTGACAAGGTGTTGTTCACTCTTATTCTCGCGTTGGGGTTGGAGTACAAGGCAAAGGACATATGTAGGAAGGATTCCGGTATTCCCCTCTCAATCATAGCCCGACGCAGAAAAGACCAACGAACCCTGTCAAAGGCCTTCTCCGTGTCAGACGAAAAGAGGACCAGGGGTGTGCCCGAGGCCTTGGCGAAATTGATAAGATGAATGGTTTTGATGACATTATCTCTGGCTTCCCGACCCGGAATAAATCCGGATTGGTCGCAGGATATCAAACTAGGGAGATATTTGTTTAATCTAGTTGTCAAGATTTTAGCTAGGATTTTCATGTCCGTGTTGATGAGAGAGATGGGTCGGAAGTTTTCAGGACGAGTCGCAGGTTTGCCTGGCTTAGGGAGAACAGTGATATGAGCCTCTAATAGGTTCTTAGATAGAGATGGGTTATTTCTTAAGTCATTAAAAAGTTTTAATAGGTGGGGGGATAGAACTTCTGATAATTTCTTGTAATATCCTATAGTGTAGCCATCTGGGCCTGGGCTTTTCCCTGATGGGGAGTCTTTGATTGCTTGCTTTACTTCTTCGAGTGTGATAGGTGATTCTAAGTGTGTTTTCCCTTCATCATTTAGGGTGTGCAAGTTTAGTCCCTGGAAGTAGCTGTCAAGTTGTTCTGTATGTTCTGAGGAGGGAGCTTCTCCTTGTGCCTGAACCCCGGGTTGCTGAATGTTGTATAGCTTGTTGTAGTAGTGTCTAAAGGTGGATGCTATGTTTTTATTGCTTTTTATTAAATGACCCTCCGAGGATTGGAGGTTATGAATGTAGGAGGATAACTGTTTTCTCCGCAAGCATCTAGCCAAGACCCTGCCTGGTTTGTCCCCTCCCTCATAATAGTGTTGCCTCAAGTGAAGAGCATTACGTTGGTGTATCGTTGTCAGATGTGCCTTGAGATCTGCTCTAGCTTTAAAAAGATCGTCTGTCAGAGTGTCATTAGATGTATTGTGTTTATGAGCCGTTTCTAGAGTCCCTACTCTGTTCAAAAGAATTGTGTGCTTCTCTCTGGCTTGCCTGAGAATCCTAGCTTTTCGCTTGATGAATATACCACGCACAACCGATTTATGGGCTTCCCATTCGCACTGTAGAGAAGCCGTCGAGTTGCCGTTTAGCAAAAAATACTCTGCAACATCCCTTTCCAGATCTGCAAGCACAATGGGGTCCTCTAAAAGGGAATCGTCTAGCCTCCAGATTTTAGATGTAATGGGAAGGTCAGGCCACTGAACCGAGCAGGTTACTGGTGCATGATCAGTCCAGGTTATCTGGCCAATCTCGCAATGGGTAGTCAATGATAAACCGTCCGCGTCAGTGAAGATATGATCTATCCTAGTGTAGCAATTGTGAGGGGGTGAGTAGTAAGAATAGTCTTTAGTCTGTGGGTGTAAGGTCCTCCATATATCATGCAGATGGAGGTTGTGAAATAAATGCTTTATTGTTTTCAATTTGGACCTAGGGATGGACGAGATTCCTCTAGAGGAATCCAGCCCCGGATCAAAGGCCAAGTTAAAGTCCCCTGCTAGGAACAAAGTCCCCTTGACCCGGTCCAAGATTAGGTTTGAGATTTTTTTAAAAAAGGTGGTGTGGGCCTGGTTTGGGGCATAGATGTTCAGCAATGAGAGTTGTTGACCAAATAGTTGTCCCGTCATGAGAATATAGCGTCCCTCAGGGTCTTTGTCAATTTGTGTAACCTGGAAGGGGAGAGATCTATGGATCAGAATACCCACCCCACCCTTCTTATGGGGTCCTGAAGCAAAACTGGTAATGGGAAATTGTGGGGTATTCCATTTAGGTTCCTTGCCCTTCTGAAAGTGAGTTTCCTGGATCATAAGGATCTGGCTCCCTAGTCTGGAGAATTCCCTATGTGCTATAGATCTTTTGCCAGGACTGTTAAAGCCTTTGACATTTATAGTAGTGATTAACAGATTATGCTCTTGAAATCTGCTCAGTTTACCCGCCATGATCAATGTCAGCCTAGAGGGGGAAAAAAAAAGGGAAGGGTAAAGGTAGTGAGGGGAATGTAGGTAGGTGGAGAAGAGAGAGATTTAGTTAAGACAAAACTCTCAGAGTTAACGAGAAAGTAGAAGGACTAAAGGATGAAAAAAGAGTGAAAAAGAAGAACTCCTGTCTGGAGTACGAGTAAGAAAGTAGAAAGAGGAGTCACCTGGGGGAGGTATCTCCCTATCCGGCTTGTAAAGGTATAGAATTGAGTAAGTGTTGATTCTAAAAAGCATGTCACTTGTTGTGATAAGGGAGGGGGAGGAGGAGAGTAAAATTAGAGGGGGAATGGGGCGGGGTGAGGAAAGGGAGTAGGGGTAGAGGGTATGGCGGGAAAGAGAAGGAGAATGGAAGGAAAAGGGTAAAAATGGTGTAGAGGGAGGAAAGAGGGGAGGAGGGAGGGACAAGGAATAGAATTCTCATCTGTCTCTTATAAGCAAGAATGATACCTATCCCCCCGCCCCACCCCGATGTGAAGCAGAGTGGACCACAGAGGGGTCTGGGTGGCCCTTAACATACCAAACAGGTTAAACATGTATATAAACAACATTTCAGCTGTCTTAAAAAAGTGCAAAAGTTTAGGTTTCTGCTAAGCAACATTTTCAAAGCATTGCAAACATTTAAGTGCCATATAGGGTTTCAGATTTAGTAGATTTCTTATCTAGAGTCAAGGGAAGGAGGGGGAGTGGATAGGAGAGATAGGGAGAGAGGGGTGGGGAGGGTGAAAGGGAGAGTGAAGAGAATGGGAGGGGGAAAGAGGGTGGAGGGGAAGGGAAAGGGAGGAGAGAAGGGAGGGGGAGTAGGGAGAAGCATATTTAACTGCCCATTTTTACTAAAAATAGCTTGCATCCTACCTCTTAACCCCAGTGTGGGACAATATAGGCCTCAAAGAGGTCTAGAGAACCCTTAATGCATATAACAGGTTAAACATATGTAAAAAACAAACATACAGAACAACATAACCAACACTGCTGTTGAAGGAGCAGAAACGGGGACATATTATAAATATAACAAAAAGACATGGTGGACCAGCAATCAGTCCTTAGTACAAAAAGGATACATTTTCCTGTAAGGGAAGGTCCCCGCAGCCACCTGTGAAGATGTCCAAAACATAAACCATGAGACCCATCCATCACGGACAGGCAAAAGCATGGAGACAAGTTCAGTTTCTTTAAACTTTATTATTTCTTTATTTCTCCAGTTTTCTCTTTTTTCCTTCCTCTATTTTTCCCCGTCCCTGTTCTCTTCCAATGTCACTTGGTAGCAAAGTCTCGTGTAGAGGGGGTCAGTAGTGAGAGGGGATTTGTCACAGAGTTCAAAAGGACCTCTTAGCTTGACGTTGTCTCATTTAGGGGGGGTTTGAAGAGATCTGTGGTTTTCTGGCGGTCGGGGGGCTGTACCGTTGACCTCTTTTAGAACAAAGGGGAGTGAGAGGTCGTTGCAGAAGGATTCAGGGTCGTCCCCAGGTGTAAAGATGGCTGATTTGTTGTTGTAGGAAACTATGAGGGATACAGGAAAGCCCCACCTGTATTGAATTTTGTGTCTCCTTAGTACAGTGGTTAGGGGGGCCATTTCTCTCCTTTTTTGCAGAGTAGATTGGGAGAGGTCAGCGAATAGAGAGATCTCCTCCCCTGCATGATAAATTGGGTGTTTGGCCCTTGCGCAGCGGAGAAGATCCTCCTTGTCTTTGTACCGCAGAAATTTGACTATGATGTCCCTTGGCGGTGCCTTTGGGGGCGGTATAGGTCTGATAGCTCTGTGAGCTCTTTCAATAGGGATGTCATCCGCAGCCGGGGTCTTCTTTTATGATTTTAAATAGAGCTTGTAGGTAACCTTCTATGGCAGGGGGGAAAACGGTCTCTGAGACCCCCCGTATTCGCAGATTATTGCGGCGGCACCTGTTTTCTAGGTCCTCTAGCTTGTCAGCTAGGGCGTTGATCTTATGAGAATGTTCAGTTAATTGTATGGTGGTTGTCTGAACATTTTTTTCTGTAGATGCTTGCTTTTCCTCCAAAGTGACCACCCTCTGATCAAGTGCCCCTATGTCCCTGCGGAAGTCCCCAAACAGGCTCCTCATCTCCTGCATAACTTCCTTAATGTCCTCTTTTGAGGAAAGATGCGTGATTTCCCTTTTAGTTAAGTACATGTCTGCGGGATTCTCCTCTGGTTGCATCTGGATGGGCCCAGGTATTAGAGAAGTTGGTATGTCTGCTGTGCCGGTTGGTGTAGGGGTCTACACAGGTTTGAGGTAGTGGTTTAGAGTTTTATTAACAGTGGGTTTGTCAGCTTTATTGTTCTTTTTGCAAGGCATCACATTGGTAACAGGATGCAATCAGCGCAGGCATAAAACAAATCAGTGTCCTTTTGTGCAAAAGCAGATGGTGCTGCAGGCCCCTGTTTTATATCTTAACTGCAATAGTGTGAAAAGCTGGGGGACAATCTCGCTCCAGGTTTGTTATGAGGGATCTGGGAGTATATCCATTGGTGCTTTATATTGTGTAGATAAGGATAATGCCCCTAGTCTGAAGTTATGGGCTTGCAGTAGTGAGGGAAATTAAGTCACCTAGGTTGCTGGATTTATATATGTCCCCAAGGTTAATCTGCTTACATCAAATTTGTGCCCGAGGATCCCCCTGTCCCAAAGTGCAGGCCTCCCTCTGTGTTATACTGTGCCAAGGGTTGCTGTTCTGGGGATTTGTGTCCCCGGTCTGGTGATGCAGGCCCCCAGTATTATATAAAGGCAAGGTACTCACTGTTGCTTCTTAGGTTTTCGCCGGCTTATACTTGACCCGATCTGTCCTGCCGCCCGACTAAGGAGAAGTGGTAGCGGGTGGCCACGTGGAGGCAAGATGGCGGCCTGGAGAGCCGCGGTGAGCACAGCGTGCACTGAGCTTAATTAAGTGATCCGCCGTCAGTCCCTAAGGTCTCCTCCCGGTGTTGGATTGATCCGGGTTGATGGAGGGCTCCGGGTATGTGCGGTTGGGAGGATCCGGTAAATGTGGCAGAGAGTGTCTTACAGGCGCTGCCTGTTGTTAATCCCTCAGAGATCCGCCGCAGACAAAAGCCCTCTGTCACCTACGTAGAGCCAGGCAGTAGTGCAGAAAAGGTTGGGGGAGCTTCAAGGGTTCCAAGGGAAGGATAAGGGGAGAAATGAAAGTCTATTACATGCTTTTAGAGCTATATTTGCCGGGAAGGGAGATAGGAGCTCTAGCAAAATGCAGCCATCGTCCAGCGTGGCTAAGCTCCGCCCCTCTGCATCAAGATATATTATTCAAAATAAATATCAATGTGGTCTGTTCCTGTCTGTTGGAGGAGCTGCAGAAGGTGGTTTGTGCAGGCTACAAATAGGATTTTCAAATTAAAGACCAGTCCAATTTATCAAAAATAAACATTTTTAGAAATTTTGAGATTTATTTTACATATTCAGATACCAACAACATCACTGGCAGCATTCTTATCTATCAGAAAATAATTCTTGCAAAGGATTTAGGATGATTTTTGCATGTATCTAATTCAACAACCTTGACCCAGATGCTTTTGTATATACTTAGTTCATGTAAAATAAAAATAAAAAAATAGAGCTAGGGGGCGGAGCCTGGACGCGACTAAGATGGTTGCATAATTCCTTAGCTCCGTAACACCGGCTCCATAAAAGAATCACTGGGACCCGCACAACCTCCCCAATATGCCACAAAACTGCTTATATGAGTACATGAAGCAGTAGAGAAGAGGCGGAGAAGAGCAGTAGTCCACTCGCAAAGGTGAAAGAGTTCAATTACACCGCTACGCATCAGACACAGAAGGGACTCTGGGCGCCATCTTTGAAAAAAATAAAAATAAATAAAAGACGACAGACAGCCTGATCCAGCTCCACGCGGTATGTCCAACAAATAGGCTCCGTTAGCAAGTACATTAAATCCCTGGTTACGTACAGCAAACCAAGTTAGCGGGGGAGAACAGTGAAGCCATCTAACACCGGGGACAATACCAGAAAGGGGCCACAGCAACAATACTACCTAATCCGTACACATGTAAAGGTTACCAGCAATCTATGAGGATACAGACTGTGCAGGCTTAATATCATTGAAGATTCAAATTAAATGCAATACACTGCAAGCCTCACATAAATACTTATACTTGCAACTTAAAGACAGTGCACATCGGAGACAATTGAGAATACACACACTGTGGAGATAACTAAGGCTGATAGCTGGCGCCACAGCATACATTTATAGCACTCAAAGATGGCTGCAAAAAAACAGATCAAGCCACTTAAAATCACTAAGCACATGTCTGCAAAAGATTCTACAGTTAGTAACTTTTTTAACGCACAGGCCAGGTTATCACAATCTTCAGACCTCCCAGACACTCCTGATAGGGAGCTTAATTACTACATCACACCTCCGCAAGATTCAACCACGCAAATACCAACCTCCCTATTGTCATCCCTCGCCTCAAAGCAAGACATTGCTGAGATAATTAAAACTTGTATGAAAGAGGAAATGGCTGAACTCAAGCAAGAAATACACACCTTAGGATTTCGTATTGAAGCACTTGAGGACAACTCAGACCTAATTAAAGATGGCGTGAATGCTCTTCAAGATCAATCTACTCTGCATTCAACACTTATTGACACCTTAAATGACAAAATTGAGGATCTTGAAAATCGCAGCCGAAGGAAATACCTTCGGATAAGGGGTGTCCCTGAATCTGTCCTCCCAAAGGATCTCCCCACATTCTTACCGGCCCTATTTCAACATCTTACTGGGACTCCAGCTGCTGAAAACATACAGTGGGATAGGGCTCACAGGGCACTGAGGCCTAAGCCGCCAGAGGCAGCCCAGCCACGGGACATAATTATAAAATTTCGCCAATTCAGAGAGAAAGAAGAACTGCTGAATTGTTCTAGAAAGAATCAACCGGTACGCTTTAGGGGTACCGTCCTGCAATTTTACACTGACCTCTCCTTACGCACGCTCCAGAGACGCCGTGAACTTGGCCCTCTTACAACACTCTTGAGACAAAAGAGGATTTTATACAGATGGGGATTTCCATTCCATTTATATGTCCTGCACAAGAACCAGAAACTTTCCTGTAGAACATTGGAAGATATCCCAAATTTCTCCAGGGCATTGGACCTGGATCCCCCTAACTGTGAGACACAAATATCAATACCAAATGGCACGGACAAGAGACTGCCCTCACAGCCAAAAGAAAAGTGGTAGCGAATCCAACAAGCCAAAAAAGATCAAACTCAAGCACAGCACTCATCGCCACCAAGAAAAAAGGCAGCTATGACCTATTCAGCAACACAGGCCAAGCAGAAGTTACATATGGAAAATTGATAACTTTTTCTCACTAGAGCTTGACCTTAGTTACCCACCTTAGAACACTCATATTCCTGCTTAAGGACTTGTTATCATCCCGTCACACCCATCAGCACAGAATGGTAAGATAATGAAAGACATTTGCCTTTTTGAGTAATGTTTGGGGGGGTGGCGAGGATACCAGCGATAGGAAAAATGCTTTAATCTATATCGATTGATGAACCGGTTACCACATCTCACCACCTGTCTGGTCAAGCTGATTGTGACTTTTCCTAATATTCAGGTCACAATGCACTCACTTTGTGCTCCCGAAAGCTATTTGGGAAGTTTGATCGGCCGGATGGTCAGTTTTTCTTTGTTGTCTCTGTTATTGTTAATGTTTTATTTACTGTTGAAATGTTATGAAGTACACTTGTTTACTATCCCAAGATCAGAAAGAGCCTTAAACAATGCTTGCAAACGCAATAAGCAACAAATAAATGGATCCAAACACTAAGAATAAACACTTATTTTTCATAACCCAAAATGTAAAGGGCTTTAACTCGCCTCAGAAAAGATCTTTGGCCCTTACAGACCTGCACAAAAAAAAGGGGGATGTCCTCTTTTTACAAGAGACTCATTTTCAAAAATCAAAGGAACCCAAATACATGGGTCCCTTATACACACAACATTTCCACAGCTCCTCAGATCTGAAAAAAAATGGGGTGAGCATCCTGATTAGCAAACACATCCCTTTCACACCATTGCAAACGCATACAGACTCAGAGGGCAGATTCCTATGTGTCTTTGGACTGCTTTTCGGCACTCCAACCCCACTAATAAATCTTTATGCTCCTAACACTAAGCAGTTGCCATTCTTTAAAAAATGTTTCCAACAAATCTTACAATTTTCAAAAGGCACAATCCTGCTGGGAGGCGACTTTAACATCCCCCTCCAACCAGACATAGATAGTTCAAATCCTCGCCCCAACACATTAAGAAGCACTACTAGGCATTTATGGAAAAGCATGCGGGACCAGAATCTGTACGATATCTGGAGACTTTTAAATCCTTCTAGAAGGGACTATACGTTCTTTTTGTCTCCCCACAAATCTTATAGCAGAATTGATTACTTCTTGCTAAACCAAAAGGGCTTATGGGCCGTCTCAACCGCTAAAATCTCAGACACTGTGTGGTCCGACCACTCGGCAGTAATACTGCAACTCAAGTGGCCAACAGCACCATCAAACACTTACCTCTGGAAACTAGAGGATAATTTATTAACAGCTCCTGAGTTCATAACCAAGATAGAAAAATTAATACCAAAATATTTTAAGTTTAACTCGCTGCCCCACTCAAACCCCTTTGTAGTCTGGGAAGCCCACAAATGTTATATTAGGGGGGAATTTATTAAGAGAAAATCTTACCTTACAAAGCTCGCTAGACACCACTACCAGCAATTAACTGACACCCTCTCTAAGATAGAATACGAACACAAAATTAACCCCACTGACCAACAATTGCAAGCTCAATTAGAGGAGGCAAGACATGCAGTTCAGGATCTCCTAATAAAGGAATGTAACCGTATAGCAATAAACACTAGGCAAAAGTTTTATTTAGAAAATAACAGAGCAGGGAAATTACTAGCCAGGGCGTTAAAACTTAAAAAATTAAAGAACTTTGTACACGAGCTAAAAACCCCGAATAATGGCAAGGTGCACTCTACACCAGACATTCTCACCCAGTTCCACACATATTATTCCAAGCTTTATAACCTGAAGGCCAATTCCCCACACATTAACAATAGCCAAGAGGGAAAACACTACCTCCAAAACTCCCTGTTATCAAAAATCTCGAGGTCGCAGGAATGTGACCTGGAGACCCCGATCACTCCAACAGAAATTATGGAAGCCCTCAAACAGATGCCGATAGGAAAAAGCCCAGGCCCAGATGGGTTCACTGTAATATATTACAAAAAAAAATTTCCCTTGCTATTACCACACTTATGCTCCATATTTAATCATACTGATCATGAGAATCCTTTCCCACCTTTTATGCTAGAGGCATACATAACGGTTTTACCAAAACCAGGGAAGACACCAGATGTACCAGCCAACTTTAGACCTATTTCACTTTTGAACGTCGATATTAAAATTTACGCAAAAATTTTGGCCAACAGAATTAATATACTACTCCTCCAAATAATTCCTTTCAACCAAGTCGGATTTGTCCCCCATAGGGAAGCCAGGGATAATACCATTAAAGTCCTAAACTTATTAGAATATTCCCAGACTCACAAAATTCCCACAATGTTTTTGACCATAGATACAGAAAAAGCCTTTGATAGGCTAGATTGGCAATTTCTAAAAAACACTATGTTACAATTTAGCTTCAGCCAAACATTTGTAGACAAAATATTCTCTCTATACAATACACCTAGGGCCAGAATTAAGGCAAATGATTCATTGTCAGACCCCGTTTTAATTAATAATGGCACGAGACAGGGATGCCCCCTATCACCCCTTCTGTTCATCATGGCCATGGAAGTTTTCGCCCATAACATCAGGAACAATAAAAATATCACAGGCCTAAATATAGGACAAAAACAATACAAAATATCCCTTTACGCGGACAATGTCCTTTTCTCACTAACTAACCCCGATACATCTTTACCTGCCCTTATGGAGGAAGTATCGAAGTATAGTGCACACTCTAACTTTAAAATAAACCCCTCCAAGTCAGAATTCCTAGGAATAGCAATGGAACACCACAAGATACAAACAATAAGCACAAAATACCAATTTACCCCGCAACATTCCACGCTAAAATATTTGGGAATACAGCTTTCAAAAAACAAGGGAGCCCTCTTCACACATAACTATCAGAACATGCTCAAATTGATACAAACAGAGTTAAACAACTGGCAACACAAACACCTATCCTGGTTAGGCAGAATCCATGCCTACAAAATGAGCATATTACCTCGCTTCTTATATCTGTTCCAGACAGTGCCAATACAACTACCACCTAGTTACATAATTACGATACAAAACATAGCTAACACTTTCATATGGGGCCATAAAATGCCACGAATCTCAAAAAACACATTATATCGTAATCGCACTAATGGAGGCCTAGGCGTCCCTAATCTCAAATACTATGCACAAGCAGCACAACTAACTAGAATAGTGGATTGGTGCAAAAACGGGGAAAGTAAGGAATGGGTAATTCTTGAACATGATTTAGCAGGCACAAGTAGCCTGGGGAGCGCTTGTTGGCTACCCACACAGTTGCAACACCTCACTAACCCCACTCCCGTTCTAATCCAAGACACACTCTCAACATGGGGCAAACTTACATCGACACAAAAGGGAATGTCGTCAATCCCCTCCCCGTTAACTCCACTCCTGCATAATCCCAAATTTCCAATATACCTAGATACTTCCACAGGCAAACCATACAATATCCACTCACACCTACCGTGTTATACGATACAGGAAAACGGAAAACTTCTACCTAAATCATTGCTTTTAGAGAAAAACATTTCCCTGTTTGGTAGATGGTTTGAATATTTACAGCTCACACATTTCATTAAGCAAAATAAAAATAGTGACCAATTAACCAGGAATCTAACGCCTTTTGAGACCTTGTGCTGGACACAAACACCCATGAGAGGATCCCTCTCCTTAATCTATAAAAATTTAATCGCCATACATTCTAATAACCTCCCGGCTTATACGGGATCATGGGAAGTAGAACTAGGTCGGGAAATCCCATCAAAAGATTGGAATACAATTTTTATGCAAATGGACAGGTCACCCTCCTCAATGTCTATAACAGAGACAAATATGAAAATCTTATATCGCTGGTACTTACATCCTTGCAGACTAGCCAAAATATATCCACAAGCGGACCCCATGTGCTGGAGAGGTTGCGGTCAACAGGGGACCCTGGCCCACATTTGGTGGGGTTGCACAACACTTCAAACATACTGGAAAGAGTTACATAGAGAAATAGAAATAGCCTTAAATTTTAAGATCCCATTCGACCCCTTGATCCTACTATTCAATAAACCTCCTAAACTGAAATGCAAATATAAATTAATGTTACTCTACATAATGCTTAGTGGAGCCAAACAATTAATACCTCGCTATTGGAAATCCCCTCAAATACCCACAACACAAAGCTGGAAGCAAAATGTAACCAGAATACTAGGGCTTGAGAAATATCACTATCAAAGGTCAGGCAGGCTAGATTTCTATCATGCAATGCTCTTATTTTGGGAGGAATATACCCACCTGCAATAAATGCCCAGAAATTAAGTAGACACAGCGGTTTGATCCAGATAATCTAAAGTTAAACCTTTCTGAAACTGTTGCAGACGTCGATCTTGGGATTGATATTCATATTAATGTGACCTTATTTAATTAATGATAGCATATAAAGATGTGTACCTTCATTTTCTGTATCTTTATTTGTTTTCTGTTTTCTGGATACTGTGTTAATTTAAACACCTTTTACAGTTAAATAGAGTAATCCATGCCAGCTTTATGGCATGATAAGAGACTGAGAGACAATGTGATGAATCATCTCCGTTGTAGCGGCAACGCAATAACGGATTTATTGATATTACTGTAGGTTGGCATGACCGCAACAACTGATCTACATCAAGATAGATAAAGCTTCACATTCTCTAGTGCAGTGCTTTCCAAACTGTGTGTCGGGACACACTAGTGTGTCGGCAGCAGTGTGTAGGTGTGTCCCTGCTTCAGCACAATTTTTTTTTAAATTAAATTTTTTTTTAAATGTTTTTTTTTGGTTTCTGACTTTCCGCCTGCCTGCTATGCATATCACATGGTTGACACGTGATTGATACCTAGTGGGTCACAGATCATCTTAACCAATTGGCGCAGCTCAGTGGGAACTGAAACTATTCCCATTGGCGGCTTTGGTGGCGCATTGGCTCCTGACTGCACGTGTAGTCTCCTTAATTGGCTTGTAACTGCATGTGTAGTCAGTGAGTGGGACAGCAGTGTGTTTGCAGCGCGGGCAGTAGTCAGTAGGGCTCACGGAGCTCTGAGGGCGGCAGCTTAAACGCTGAGCTGAAGTCAGAGGGGGTTTTTTTGCAGCTGGCTCCCAGTAGTGCATTGCTGCTCCTGCTCTTGATATATGGATAGGAAGTGGAAACTTAAAAATGCTTGATGATGAAATGCGAGTATCTTTATCAAATATTCCACCAAATATTCAGAAATTGTGTTCATCCCATCAACCTCATATATCCCAATAAAATAGTAAGTAGCTATTGGTGTTATTAAACTTTTTTTTAATTCTTGCACATACAGTACATACTGTTACTTGTAAATACATATTATTATTATTATTATATAATTTATGTATGTGTCTGTATATTTTAAAACAAGTTAGTTTAACCTCCTTTTTGATAGTACAACTGAATTAATTACCATATTGCGAAATGATGTAGGTCTAAAAAGTGTGTCACCAATATGAAAAGTTTGGAAAGCTCTGCTCTAGTGGTTTCATGTTAGAAATATGTGATGTGAACTGTACAAACATTAATTATGTTTCTTTTTCATTTGTTGTTAATTCTCTTATTCTTCAATAAAGCATTAAAAAAAAAAAAATAGAGCTCAAGACGGAATCTTAGGTCTTTGGAAACTATCATGGACTCTCACCCTGACATTTCCAAAAATTGGTATTCCTATACACAAATATGCCACTATATAAACACGCACCCCAGAAAACAGTACCTGACCAGAAAACTAACCCCCTTTGAAACACTTTGCCTATCAAATACTACTCCCAGACACTTACGGCTAGATTTAGAGTTTTGTCGGTAAGGACCCGCGTAACTAACGCCGGCTTTTTTCTGGCCGCACCATAAAAATAACTCTGGTATTGAGAGTCAAAGGCTGCGTTAGGCTCCAAAAAAGGAGCGTAGAGCATATTTAACGCAGCTTCAACTCATGATACCAGAGTTGCTTACGGATGCGTCCAGCCTCAAAAACGTGCTCGTGCACGATTCCCCCATAGGAAACAATGGGGCTGTTTGAGCTGAAATAAAACCTAACACCTGCAAAAAAGCCGCGTTCAGCACCTAACGCAGCCCCATTGTTTGCTATGGGGAAACACTTCCTACGTCTGCACCTAACACCCTAACATGTACCCCGAGTCTAAACACCCCTAGCCTTACACTTATTAACCCCTAATCTGCCGCCCCCGCTATCGCTGACCCCTGCATATTATTTTTAACCCCTAATCTGCCGCTCCGTAAACCGCCGCTACTTACATTATCCTTATGTACCCCTAATCTGCTGCCCCTAACACCGCCGACCCCTATATTATATTTATTAACCCCTAATCTGCCCCCCGCAACGTCGCCTCCACCTGCCTACACTTATTAACTCCTAATCTGCCGAGCGGACCGCACCGCTTTCATAATAAAGTTATTAACCCCTAATCCGCCTCACTAACCCTATAATAAATAGTATTAACCCCTAATCTGCCCTCCCTAACATCGCCGACACCTAACTTCAATTATTAACCCCTAATCTGCCGACCGGAGCTCACCGCTATTCTAATAAATGTATTAACCCCTAAAGCTAAGTCTAACCCTAACACTAACACCCCCCTAATTTAAATATAATTTAAATCTAACGAAATTAATTAACTCTTATTAAATAAATTATTCCTATTTAAAGCTAAATACTTACCTGCAAAATAAATCCTAATATAGCTACAATATAAATTATAATTATATTATAGCTATTTTAGGATTAATATTTATTTTACAGGTAACTTTGTATTTATTTTAACCAGGTACAATAGCTATTAAATAGTTAAGAACTATTTAATAGCTAAAATAGTTAAAATAATTACAAAATTACCTGTAAAATAAATCCTAACCTAAGTTACAATTAAACCTAACACTATACTATTATTAAATTAATTAAATAAAATACCTACAATTACCTACAATTAAACCTAACACTACACTATCAATACATTAATTAAATACAATACCTACAAATAACTACAATGAAATAAACTAACTAAAGTACAAAAAATAAAAAAGAACTAAGTTACAAAAAATAAAAAAATTATTACAAACATAAGAAAAATATTACAACAATTTTAAACTAATTACACCTACTCTAAGCCCCCTAATAAAATAACAAAGACCCCCAAAATAAAAAATGCCCTACCCTATTCTAAATTACTAAAGTTCAAAGCTCTTTTACCTTACCAGCCCTGAACAGGGCCCTTTGCGGGGCATGCCCCAAGAAGTTCAGCTCTTTTGCCTGTAAAAAGACACACATAAAATACCCCCCCCCAACATTACAACCCACCACCCACATACCCCTAATCTAACCCAAACCCCCCTTAAATAAACCTAACACTAAGCCCCTGAAGATCATCCTACCTATTAATTTAGGAATTAATAGTTTAATTTAGTTTTTGCAATGTGGGCGACTGGCGGTTTAGGGGTTAAAAGGTTCATTTAGTGGCGGTTATGTGGGAGGCCAGAGGTTTAGGGGTTAATAGCTTTTATTAGTGGCGGCGATGTTGGGGAGCAGCGGAATATGGATTAATAAGTTTTAAATAGTATAAATAAAAAGAGAGAAGCGCACAACCTGGGAACGAACAATAGCATAATAATTTGTTCTATGGCTAGTTATCACCCAAGAAGCAGCCTCCTTTTGCTCAACATGTGCCTTTTACAGAGAAGAACTTTTCTTAAGCATATCAGTCTGATCCTGACTTAACAGTACAGTCCAGCCCAGAAATACCAGGCAATTCCTCTCTGAACAAGAGAAACAGCAAAACCCCAGACGTACGTTTCGGCCTATTGTGGGCCTCATCAGTGAGGTGCAGCCATATCCCTCTAGGCACACTGAGCAACGAGTCCACGTCTGGATTCCCACATCACACTTAGGGAGACTTCCCAAAATGTCATAATTTGCATAAATAAAAAGAGAGAAGCACTCAACCTGGGAACAAGCAATAGCATAATAGTTTGTTCTATGGCTAGTTACCACCCAAGAAGCAGCCTCTTTTTGCTCAACATGCGCCTTTTACAGAGAAGGGATTGCCTGGTATTTAGGGGCTGGACTGTACTGTTAAGTCAGGATCAGACTGATATGCTACAGGAAAGTTCTTCTCTGTGAAAGGCACATGTTGAGCAAAAAGAGGCTGCTTCTTGGGTGGTAACTAGCCATAGAACAAGCTATTATGCTATTGTTCGTTCCCAGGTTGAGTGCTTCTTTCTTTTAATTTATGCAAGTTTTAAATAGTGTTTGCGATGCGGGAGTGTGGCGGAATAGGGGTTAATAGCTTTTTAATGGTGGCGGGGATGTGGGTGGGTGGCAGATTAGGGGTTGATATGTTTTAAATAGTGTTTCCGATGCGGGAGGGCCTTGGTTTATGGGTTAATGGGTAGTTTATGGGTGTTAGTGTACTTTTTAACAGTATTAGTTATGAATTTAGTGATACATTTTTGTGGCGCAAAACTCATAACTACTGGACTCATCCAGCGGAATGGATCGTGTCGGTATAGGCTGTAAAATGCAAACATTTTAGTCTCATTGCACAACTTGTAATACCAGTGCTATGGAAATCCCACGCAAAAAAACGTAATTTTTTTAAAATGCGGGATTGACGTTGCGTTACAGGCTAAAATGCTTGCGGTATAGCTATACCGACAAGACTCGTGATGGCTAAGTTACTGTTTTTACGCTGAAATAACCATTATTTCAGCATTAAAACCGTAACTCACAACTCATAATCTAGCCGTTAGGAAAGCACAGTGAAAAGGCAGAAAACAGATTGTTTAATGGGACATTCAAGTCAAAATAAAACTTTAATGATTCAGATAGAGCATGCAATTTTAAACAACATTCCAGTTTAGTTACATTAACAAAATGTGCACAGTATTTTTATATCTACACTTTTTGAGTCATCAGCTCTTAATGAGCATGTGTAAGAATTCACAGAATATATGGGGGCGTGGTTTAGGGGATTGATTGTATATGTCGCAGTTACCAAGTTAGATGTGTTGTACAAGCTGCATACTTCTATGCTCTGCAATAAAATAGCGTTGTACCTTCTATGCTGTGTCCTGCATCTCATGACATATGTATATGCATTTGTGATTGACTGATGACTCTCACATGATATGGGAGTATCTAAGAAAACTCTTAGGAGGTGTAAAGGCACCTGATCATCAGCTCTTGACCTCAAATTTGGGGTACAAATGTTATTTAACCATATATGCACTGTGTTATTTGCTATGAGCCATTTTTGCATTTTTGTTTAGCACTTATTTGAACAGAATCTTGGCCTCGATCCGATATAAATCGTCGCCCGCAAAAGCCGGCGACACCAAATTTTGCGCGGGTTTGGTATCCTATATATGGCATAACTTAGAAGTTATGCGAGTATATTTTGGCCTTCGCCCATCATTTTTTGTCCCATAGAGTGACATACAAAACACACACAGTTTGGTATCCAATATATGGTGTAAGGACTTACGCGCGCAGATTTCAGAAAATCTACTCCATTCTCATCTTGCCACAAATTGAAGGCGCAGTAACCCTTGCACTGATTTAGAAACCAACGTAACTCTCTGAAGGCCTAACAAATGCATGCTTAACAACATACATATCAGCAGCTTGATCACAAATAGTTAACCTCTTCAAAGCATTTATTATTCCTGCCCCTGCAAGTGTGTCAAACCAATCACAAAGGGGTGCATCAGTGGGCACAAGGGTGCATCATGGGGCACAAGGGGTCATCATGGGGCACAAGGGGTCATCATGGGGCACAAGGGGTGAATCATGGGGCACAAGGGGTCATCATGGGGCACAAGGGGTGCATCATGGGGCACAAGGGGTGCTGGAAGCCCTACAATCCCCTGTTGTTCCGTCTACACATGCTGATTCTATTGTTGCTGCTGAGTCCATGGTGATGGTGCTGCCCCTGCCGCAGCTGGTCATCGAATTACATACTGCGGATTTCCACTGCATGTAAGTGAAACTACTACATCCCACCCCCATTCCCTTAACCACCCTAATTACTGAAAAATATATCATTATTTTAATTCATGTTTTGGTCACTATGATTTATTGACTATCATTTTGAGGAATGAAAATGGATGTTTATACCTTATGTTCACACCTTCTGTAAAAACATTATTTTTTATATATATATATATATATATATATATATATATATATATATACCCATGTGCAGGGATAGGCAAGGTGTCCTTCACTAAAAGTCTTTACCTTTGAAAATGTCCACCACAGCCTTGGCTCGTGCCTATCCCTGCACATGGGTCAATTTCTATTGGATGTGAGAAACCTTGATTTACATCTTAAAAGTGAATATCACTATATGTACCCTTCATACACAACTATGTGATGTGGTTTAGAGAACATGAATATATTACCTTTTTTGGGACATTTCCACACAGGCCTTATTATATTTTTCAAAAATATTAGTGTACTAAAATAACAGAGGACAAGATTTAGGCTGGAATATAACAATATTTTTTTTTTTTTAGGCTTCTTAGATGAGGGGGCTGAGGTGCCTGGAGTGGCTCTTTTGGGTCTCCTGGGTTGTGTGGATTCAGAGGATTCTGCAGGAGTGCTGGCCACAGATGAGAGGCTGGAGGAAGTGTCCTGCTGGTGTGTGAAATGCTCCACCAACACACCTAACAGTTGGTTTTGTTCCCACCATCTGTTGTCAGTCTGCATCTGCATATCCAAAACAACTCTCATCATCTGAGATTGGTTCTGGACTATACCACTTAAAGATGCTTCCATGCCCCGTTGCAGCTCAATGGAATGCTGGAGTAAAGTCTGTTGGCTCCTGTAAAACCTGTGTTTGTCTCTCTGCATTCTCTCACAGGTTGATGCGAGCCTCCTCTGGAGGGCAATGTATTTGTCGCCCAGGGCAGAAATCAGAGGATCTACAGGCTGTTCACCAGCGGGGATTATAGGCGCAGGTTCACCTCTAGCTGCTGTTGCATCTGGAACTATGACAGCTGTTGCTTCAGGAGGAACTACAAGAGCTGGTGCTTCAGGAGGAACTACAAGAGCTGGTGCTTCAGGAGGAACTACAAGAGCTGGTGCTTCGGGAGGAACTATGACAGCTGGTGCTGCAGGAGGAACTACCACAGCTATATGCTCCTCTTCATATGCTGGAGCTCTTCCAAGGGAAGCGGATGGTGGAGCTCTCTTGGTGGACTGGTAGTCCCATTGACGACTGGTGTGCGACCACTCAGCCTGACCAGTTTGTATGTCCTGTTGGTAAAAGTCCTGACTGGCCTGATATTGGGAGGGGGGGGGGTAAAGACATCTACCCTTTGGGGATGCCTTGGCTGCCCCTCATAACCAAAAGAATAGTCCTCCGGCCAGGGCTCCTCTTCAAAACTTGGTTTCATGATGTATGGGTCCTCAACAGAGGCAATCCAACCCACCTCATGCCTGGGAGCATACTGTTGAGGGATTCTCTGGCCTGGTGGTTGCGGTGGATGCATGCCCATTTGTACCCTGGTGACAGGAGGTTCTGTGGAGGAGTCAAATGATGAGAGGTATTAGTACAATCATATATATATATATATATCCATGTGGGCATACAATGTACATTGATACATGCTAGGGCCTATACTCATTCTCATGTCAAACTCTTTAACATGCATGTGCACATTGTGATTTGTGATATGAGGGATTTTAATATGCAAAGTATACATGTATGTGTTTCATACAATAGTTATGTGTACATGTCAGTGATGGAGAAAATGTGTTCTTTAAGTGACACTATGGTCACACAATTTCCTTTAGCCTGATGTAGACACATAACGTGCTTTCTTGAGCTAAAAGTATTGTAATGGCTATAGTGTCCATTTACTGAAAACTCTACATGTGACTTGTGGCCTGTGTTACTCCGAAACATGTTAGTTTTTAACTATTCCACCTCATATCATGAATTTCAATGTGTTAAGTAGCATTAAATGGACATTAAACCCATTTGTATTCTTTCGTGATTCAGCTAGAGCATGCAATTTTAAACAACTTTCTAATTTACTTCCATTACCTAATTTGCTTCATTCTTTTGATATTATTAGCTGAAAAGCATACCTAGATAGGCTCAGAAGCTGCTGATTGGTGGCTTCACATCAATGCCTCATGTGATTGGCTCACCCATGTGCATTGATATTTAATAAACAAAGAATAACAAAATAATGAAGCAAATTAGATAATAGACGTAAACTGGGATGTTGTTTAAAACTGTATTCTCTATCTGAATAATGACATAAAAATCTTTGTTTTAATGTCCCTTTAATGTGAAATATAATTGTAGATGTTTTTGTTAGTAGGCCAAATACCATGCTCCTCATTGTGTACATGAATGTGTGACATTAAAGGATGTTATATCTCAAATACATATAATACTGGTGTGTGGGATGTTACTCACCAGCATGCTGTGCTGGTGTTGCCGTCCCTGAGTCATGAGCCCCTGGAAGTCCCTGGACTGCTCTGACGCTCAGGGACCTGCGAATGATCTCCTGCCACTCATTATATTCCGTCTCCTTGGGAGGACCACCGCCTGTTCCCCTCTGGTGCATGGCTTCTTTGCCCATTTTCTCCTTCACCCGCCTCTTGCAGTCATTCCGAATTTTCTTGAGCCCATCCACATTCCTCCTCTGCTGGGCCACGCTGTTGACTGCCTCCACGACCCTCAGCCATGCATCTTTACGCCTTCGGGCAACTCCTTTGCCCTCCTCTTGGCCAAAGAGGGCAGTGTGGTTCTCCATGATGGCCTGGACTAGCGTGAGGTTTATGGCAAAAGAGAAGTTGGGGCACCTCATGCGCTCCTCATCCTGGGCTGCCTGGCTCCCTCCCTGGGATGTCCCTGGTGTGGGTTCCTCCCTATCCTCTCCCTCCTACCCCCTTCTATCCCCATGTGCACCCTCTATCCCTCTTCTGAGTGTGCCTGGCCTTGGGGCAACCCCACTCCCATCCTCCCTTCTAACTCTCCCTCTCCCCACTCCACTCACTCCCTGACAGGGACCCTGCTGCTCCTCCTGCCCATAATCCTCTCCCTGCAACTCCCCTTCCCTCCCCCCCCCCACCCTAGCTCTCCTTGTCATCCTCAAACTACACACACTCACACACTCACTCACACTTCAATCACACACAATCACCACCAAACACTCAGCCTATCACACTGTAAAAGATAAATAAAATGTGTGAGGTGTTAGAAAAAAAATGTTGTGTATTTTGTATATGTGTGTATGCAAAATGTGTGCAATATGTTAAAAAAGTGTTAGTAAATGTACAGGCTTAACAATCCAAAAATCCGACCTAACTAACTGAATAAAATGCTCCTCTCTCACTGCTCTTACCACTAATCTCTACTCACTGTAGTGTGCTGTAGCTCCAAGAACCAACCAAACACACTAAAGAAAATGGCCTCTGCGCATGGGTTTATGTATGAATTTTGAATGGCGTAATTACGTGTCGCATCTTTTAGAACTGGCCGTTGTTTTCTTTTATTCGTAGCCTAATTTGCATAAAACTACACTTTATTGAGACTTTACGTGAACAAAATTCCGGCGTAAGTACTTGCGACGACTAAAATGTGCATTTGCCCACATTTTAGTTGATCGCCAGTTTTTCCTACTTACGCCAGTTTAGCATCTGACGGCGCAGTATATTGGATAGGTCGAGTTGCGAGGTGAAATTACAGGCGGCGCGGGTTCCCTCGCTTGTGCCGAAAACTACGACGGATATCGGATTGTGCCCCTTATGTTTATGTCTACTGTTTACTGTTTAAGGGTTAATTCATTTTACATTGTTCTTTTCCTGCCCTTCTGAATTAACTTTGTGTGCACTTTATACTGCTTATTTGCTTCAGTCTATCTGATACCTAAGCTATTTCCTTACTGATACTATGGAGCAAACTGGTGCAATTCAGGTGTCTGGTCCTTCAGTTAATCATTTAGAAGGGAAATTCTCTGTTACTTTAATGCCTAATAGTTTGTGTTAACTTTGTCAGTATTACCTGCTCAGCTTTGTACCACATGTGCTGAGTCTATTGCTAATCCTAAACAGGGTTTTACTGTGCTTCAGAGTGTGCAAAGGTTTTTACCCTATCAGAGTTGATCCCAGGAGAGTTCATTAGAACCTTCTCCAAAACTTAAAGGGACGTAAAACAGTAAATTATTATTTCATGATTCAGAAAGAGAAAATAATTTATTTTTTATATATAATTTATTCTTTATTAACCAACAAAAAGTAATATTATACAATAATACGGACTTGACTCACAACAATAACAAAAAAAGAAGAGCAACAAAAAAGAATTATCATCATCTGAGGGTTCACACAGTTTCAACCCAAAGAAAGAAAAAAAACAGGTAGAAGAAAACCACCTCTCTCTCATCTACCTCACCATTCCATCTACCAAATGCCTAACAGAATCAGTTCTGAATTTTGAAAAGGAAAAATCATATATTCTCTTTCATTTTCAGAAAGTGACTTAATATATACTGCCCATTTATTAAAGAAGTTCCTTGTGTCCTCTTCATTATCTATGTCTGTATACTTCTGTTCTAATAAACATTGTTTTTTCAGACAATTCTTAATTTCAGACACACTAGGTACAGAGCGCATTTTCCATTTTTTACAAATCTGATATCTAGTAGCTAAGATGGAGATGGAGATGAGCTTGTCGTTAGGGTGACGCTTATTTAAATTATCAATGCACAATATGATCTGATATAGGGTAAGGGTTACTGGGGGAATTTTCAGTACCCTGTTCAGCAAATATTCTAACTTACTCCAGGTGTTTCTCACTTTTGGACTAAACCAAAACATTATTATTATTATTATCATTTATTTGTATAGCGCCGCCAAATTCCGTAGCGCTGGGTACAATGATAGGGGTATACAATGACAAAGATTTGTGATACAATACAAAACATAACAAGACTAAACAAATCTAGCACAGGAGGAAGAGGACCCTGCTCCCGAGAGCTCACAGTCTATAGGTTTAGGGTGCAGAGACATAAGGTTGGGGTAGCTTGTTACATTGGTTGTATTTGCAGCAGTGAGTCAGGCAGTTCATGTACATGTATTAGCTTGGTTCTGATGCGGGATGGAGGAGAGATGGTAAGCCTCTCTGAATAGGTGGGTTTTCAAGGATCTTCTGAAGCTATACAAGGTTGGAGACAGTCTGATGGAGCGGGGTAGAGAGTTCCAGAGGAGAGGAGCAGCACGTGCAAAGTCTTGGAGGCGGGAGTGGGATGTAGAGATAACAGGAGTGTAGAGGCGTAGGTCAGAGGTTGATCAAAGAGGATGGGATGGGGAGTATTTCACGATGAGAGAGGAGATATAGTTGGGAGTTAGACTGTTGAGTGCTTTGTAGGTTAGGGCTAATACTTTAAATTGTATTCTGGAGTGTATGGGGAGCCAGTGTAGAGACTGGCAGAGTGGAGCAGCTGATGTAGATCATCGGCTTAGGTGGATGAGTTTAGCAGAAGCATTCATAATAGATTGGAGGGAGGAGAGGTGGTGTTTTAGAAGGCCATTTAAGAGTATATTGCAATAATCAATGCGTGACAGGATGAGGGAATGAATAAGTATTTTTGTAGTATTTTGAGTAAGGAAGGGACGAATTCTGGAAATGTTGCGTAGGTGTGACCGGCAGGATTTGGTAAGCGTTTGTATATGTGGGTTGAATGTGAGTTCTGAGTCTAGTGTCACCCCAAGGCAGCAGACCTGGGGTGAGGTGTTGAGAATAGAGTCTCCAACCATCAGAGAAATGTCAGGTGTCGGATGTCTCGTAGAGGGGGGAATAAGAAGCAGCTCAGTTTTGGACAGATTGAGTTGGAGGTAGTGTGAAGACATCCAAGAGAAAATTGCAGAGAGGCAGTCAGAAATCAGGTTGAGTAAAGAGGGAGAGATATCAGGAGAGGAAAGATAGATTTGAGTATCATCAGCATATAGGTGGTACTGGAATCCAAAGGAGGCTATAAGTTTTCCAAGGCAGGATGTATAAAGAGAGAAAAGCAAGGGGCCCAAGACAGAGCCTTGCAGTACTCCAACTGAGAGAGGCATAGGATCACAAGATACTTTGTTAAAGGAAACTGAAAACGAGCGGTTTGAAAGATATGATGCAAACCAGGAGAGGGCTGTGTCTCGGATGCCAAATGAATGTAGTATTTTTAGGAGGAGAGGATGGTCAACTGTGTCAAAAGCTGCGGACAGGTCAAGAAGAATTAGTAATGAGTAATGGCCTTTTGCTTTGGCTGATAACAGGTCGTTTGTTACTTTAGCAAGAGCAGTTTCTGTTGAGTGTTTAGGGCGGAAACCAGATTGTATTGGATCAAGTAAGGAGTTAGTTGTGAGAAATTGAGTTAGCCTATTATAGACTAGTCGTTCCAATAATTTTGAAGCAAAGGGAAGTAAGGAGACCGGTCGATAGTTAGACGGCGTGGAGGGGTCAAGCGAGGGGTTTTTTAGGATTGGTATGATTGACGCATGCTTTAATGTGTCAGGAAATGTGCCAGCAGTGAGGGACTGGTTAAAGAGATGAGTTAGGGTAGGGGTTAGTGAAGCAGAGAGAGGGGAAATAAGTCATGAAGGAATAGGGTCAAGTGGGCAGGTTGTGAGATGAGCCGAGGATAGGAGTGCAGAGACTTCTTCCTCTGTTACAGGAGGGAAATAGCATAGATTTTTGTTAATAGAAGGGGTGGGTAGGATTGCTGGGTTTGCAGGGTGCGAGGTGCAGGTCTCTTTTCTAATGGTGTCAATTTTATTTTTGAAGTGATCAGTAATAATTTGAGCAGTGAGGTTGGTAGTGGGCGGGGGGGCAGGCGGACGTAGAAGGGAGTTAAAGGTTGAGAACAGTTTTCTGGGGTTGGATGCGTGAGATGACACGAGGGAGGAGAAATAGACTTGTTTTGCCAGGCTGAGCGCAGAGTTGTAGGACTTAAGGGTGAATTTATAATGTTGGAAATCAGCAAAGGTGTGTGATTTCCTCCACTGCCGTTCAGCGGCCCGTGAGCATCGCTGAAGTTATCTGGTCTGTTTAGTGTGCCACGGTTGCCGTCGAGTGATTGATGTACGTCAAAGAGTGGAGGGTGCAGTTTTGTCAAGTGTTGATTTTAGTGCCGAATTATACTGTAGATTCACGAGGGTTGGACAAGAGAGGGATGAAATGTCAGAGAGCAGAGGACTCAGTTGAGTGAAAAAGTCTGTGAGATCCAAGTCATTTAAATTCCTGTGAGGTAGCAGTTTTTTGGGAGCTTGCAAAGATGTAGCAGGTAGAGTGAGAAAGAAAGTTAATAGATGGTGGTCAGAGAGAGGAAAGGGGAAGTTAAGGGAGTTGGAAACAGCACAGAGATTTGTGAAGACCAGGTCTATGGAGTTGCCTTCACAGTGTGTTGGAGATGTTGTCCACTGGGACAGGCCTAAGGAGGTGATAAGGGATAGAAGTTTAAAGGCAGCAGGTGTGTTAGGCTTATCAAGGGGTATGTTGAAGTCCCCTAAGATGAGAGAAGGGACATTAGAAGAGATAAAATGTGGAAGCCAGGCTTCAAAGTGGTCCAGAAATTGTGATGCTGGGCCAGGGGGCCGATAGATAACTGCAACACGAAGAGCTATAGGGGAGAAGAGGCGGATAGCGTGAACTTCAAAAGATGAGAAGGAAAGAGAGGGGGGTGAAGGAATGCAGGTAAAGGTACAGTGAGGAGACAGGAGAATTCCTACTCCTCCTCCTTGTTTGTCTCCAGGCCTGGGAGTGTAACTGAAGGGCACACGAGAATTGGGTTGTAGTAATAGAGGTGCAGTTAATGAGGTTTAGAGGGTTTCGTAAAGAAAAAGAGATGGAGAGGGCGCCACATAGCGTAATATTGTTTCAAAAGGGATAATACAACAAGCAGAGTGGTAATGCGCTTACCGGAGACTGTGGTACTGTGCTGTGACCAGTACTAAATCGCCTGCTAGCACTTTAGTCAGTGGCTAGTACACTGTCAGATACGATTCCTCCCGGGGCTTTCTCCTGGGGACAGGGAATTGTGCTGTAGGCGTTTCTAGGTTCAGCAACTATAGTATATTGCTCAATTGGGTTTGTTCCATAAAAAAGGTGCACAACTTCCAAAGTTTAAAAGAATTTCAAATAGGCTTTATTATAACGCGTTTCTCAACCGCCAAGGGTCGTTTCTTCAGATACCAAAGCGAATAAAATGTATTACAAATCTTGACATTTTATACACATTTGTATGAATAAAAAGGAAGTTGTCACAAAAGTTTCAAACCAATGAAAAACATTTCAAGACTCAACTGAAAAGCCAAACAAAAGGCTTGACAGGTGTTACAATTAGTGTGAATTTAAACAGCATTGGAAGGTCATGATTATTTAAAATTGAATCAGCTGTGAACTTCAGCTAGAAAAAAGGCTTAGATTTACCAGCATAGCATGTCAAAACGAAAGAAAACAAAAGAAAAGAGTATAACCACAATTCTGAGACTTCAAGTTGAAATTGTGGGGGAAATATAAATTATTTTTAAAAACATGTGATGCACAAAATTGCACCTGTAAAATGAAATGAAATAAAATAAAATAAAATGAAATAAAATGAAATAAAGGCCATGACATGGTCAATTGTGAATGATGATGTGTCTGAAAACTGTGTTGTATGTTTAAAGGGATATTTGCAACAGGCAATAAAAAGAAATATATCCGCGCTTTAATTCTAAATAATAATGCTAAATGTAAACTTGTATATGAATTGTGTATGAAATAATCTCAATGAGCAACCATTGTGTATATACATAAAAAATAATAATAAAATAAAATGAAATGAAATAAAAGCCAGGCTTGATCCATTGTGAATAATGATATATCTGAGACCGTATTGTATGTTTAAAGGGACATTTGCAACAAGAAGTATATCTGCGCTTTGTATATTTTGATTCTAAGTGATAAGGCTAAAATGTAAACTTGTATATGAATTATGCATTGAATAATATCAGTTGGCAACTATTATGTAATGGAATATGAAAACATGATAGTGCTGAAATCTGTGTGTTGGTGGATTGTACTAGCGATATAGGAAAAATAACCCATAGACATCTTTATTGAATGTTAACAGTGTAATTCATAGGCATCTTTTATTGGATGCTATTTATGCATAGTGCCTGAAACTACTCTCCATTTTATTTTTGGACTGGCCATTATGGAAAGAACTATAATAAATTCTTGAGTATCATATCTCTTAAAACTTTTCTAAGAAAATATTTGATACTTCTTCAAATGATTTTGCATTTGTGACCTCAATAGATGTGAGGAACGGTAATATTCAAATAATTGAACATGAAAGTTCGAAATGGATATTCATCTTGGTTATTTGTATTTAACCTATGGTAGTGTTCTAGTGCAGTAAACAAATGTCAGTGTATATCTAAGATTATTTGGACAAATTCGTTAAATAATCACCTATGTAAAAATGGTTGCGGTGTTGGTGTTCATGGGGATATAGGTGAATTGTATAAATGTTGTCGGAGAAGTAGTTGTAATGTGTGCAAATTTCTGATTTATGTAATGGTATTTGAAAGATAATATTAAAAGATGTGTATTTGGAATGTATGTAGCATATATATGAAAGATAAACAGACCTTGATATTGTTGATGAGAATGGTGTGTATGCATGTGTTATAAGACATTATGTGGATATGTATCATGTGTTTACAATATGTGTAACAAATAATATTGTTGTGTATTGGTATGTATAAATGATGTGGATGTGAATTGGTATGTAGAAATAATCAATCTGTGTGTGTAGTGTCGTGTAGAAGTGATATTGATATGTATTGGTATGTAAGTGTAATCAAACTGTGTATGAGATATCATGTAGGTGAACTACTGTTAGTTTACCCGTATTGTATAATGTGTACTCAGTGCGGAAATAGTGTATCAACAGTGCCAAAAACATATAGATGTGTTAATTTATTATTCAATGTAAGCTATGTGTAGATGTGAATCGGAGAAAGAAATGAAGAGGAGCAATGTTGTAATTGAGGGTATATAGGGGTTTGAAAGCTAGAGGGTAAATTGGTTTGCTGTGGGGGTAATATCAATCAATTGAAGGCTGCCAGATCTAAATTGGCATTCAGCCCCAATGGATATAATGTTCTTAGACGATATATCCAGAATGTTTCACGTTGTCTCAATTTGAGTAGTCTATTATAATCATTATTTTTTGGAACGAAATCAATCGGAATATAGTTATAAATATTTCCATTATGTTTTGTCAAGCAATGATGGGGTATGCTGTGTTTGATGTTCTTTTTTTTACAGTTTTTGCAGTTGCGATGATGTTCCCCCCACCTCGTACGTAGTCTCCTTGATGTGCGACCTACGTACTGGAGGCCACATATGCACTCCATGAGGTATACTGTATAGGAGGATTCGCAATTGAAAAAAATGGGAATCTGAAAATTTTCTCCTGTAACTGTGGATTTGAAATTCTTTGTACCAGATTTAATGATTTTGCATGTCCCACAGCCCGATTTGCCGCATTTGTATAGCCCACATATACCAAACAGACCTTTGTTTCGTATTTGAATGTGATTTTTGTTTATCCTCTGAACATGTTTGACTTTTTTGCTTGGAGCTAATTTGCTTCTTAATGTAGGAGCTAGGGTTTCGTGTGCAAGGTGTATGAGGTGTCATTTGGGGTAGTGATCTGAGGGAAGCAGAGGGTGGACCTGGGTTAGGCGAGACATCCCCAGCTGCAAGAAGAAGAAAGATGGTGAGTGAAAGGAGATGAGAATGTGTCTTATGTGAGTGTTTAAGTTTAGGATCAGTAAAGCATGGCTGGCTGAGGGATATGAGATAGGAATAAAGTTCATGTGTGTTGTAGAGGGGGGAAGGTAGAAGGGAAGGAGAAATATGAATGTTCTGAGTGCTGTTTGTGAATGGAAGAGCTGTGACTTTAAAGAGAAGGGAGGAAAAGGTTAAAGCAGACATTAGAAAGTGTAGCATGTTTGCATTTAATTGTTTGAATTTTAAAGTACTTATTTCTGTTGTCAACTCCTTTGTCTAACTCCTTTGTTATAACTCTCTCTACACTTATGAACTAGCACACTTAGGGAACTACACAGAGTGCTGCTATGATCTAACAAGCTAAGCTTGATGTAACAAGCTGGGGATGTTCAATTTAAAGGTAATAACAGTCACATGATCCTAATTAGCATAGGTCATAAATTAGAGCAGCATCAAACAAGGCCTAAACAAACATTGCAAATGGCACCTTTCTTATCAAAATGGAAGACACAGAAAAGAAAGCTTTTTTTAAGGTAAAAATGGGAAATATGCCATTCTAATATGTGTTGCAGGGTTAAAATGGAGTCCTTAAGCACATACCAGAGAGATATAAAGTTTGGTGGGGGAAATATGCAATTCTAAAATGTGTTGCAGGGTTAAAATGGAGTCATAAGCACATACCAGAGAGATATAAAGTTTGGTGGGGGAAATATGCAGTTCTAATATGTGTTGCAGTGTTAAAATGGAGTCCTTAATCACATACCTGATGAGAGAGGAGAGACAGCAGTGTAAGCAGGATTAAAAGTTCCAATTATGTTCCAATTATATACCAGTCACTGTTCTATATTGTTAATATCCATATATAATATATATAATATATATATATATATATATATATAATAACTATATAGGTATATAATAACTCCGTTGTTATAACTCTCTCTACACTTATGAACTAGCACACTTAGGGAACTACACAGAGTGCTGCTATGATCTAACAAGCTAAGCTAACACATGTGTTCAATGTCAGCTGCTGAGAATGAGCATTTAGGACATTTGTCAAAGCCTGAATTATGTACCCTGAAGCCCTTTTCCAGAGTGAAATATGCTCTGTGTAGCACTTTAATGTGCGCTTCCCGCCATGTGGCTTAGAGAGTTTTCTTTGCCACTTTACTTATGGAATGTTGCAGAATTTTTGGATCCACCCTATTCTGCTCTGACAGTGAGGTCCATGTTGAGGCAAGACTTGTCAGATTTAAATTACCCCTGCTAATACCCAGAAGATGATAGCACACAGAAATAGACATCCGATCAGCACTCATAAGTGTGAGCCAATTTTCAAGTTTACCACCTAACTTCCAACACCAACCTTCTTCTCTAGTTATTTCAGAAAGAAAATTCCTTATCTGCAAATAAGCAAAGAAATCTTTATTCAGTAGATTAAATTCCCCTTTTAGTTTTTCAAATGTTTTAATAGATTTTCTGTCACTATCTATCAGCAAGATCATTTTATTTAACCTAGTCTTATGCCATCTATTGAAAACCTCAGAGTGTAGTCCAGGTTGAAACTTTGGGTTCCCTATCAGGGGGAGGTAGTTCAAGACCTTAGAGTTAATAGAAAGAAGCTTTGATATTTTCCACCATGCCTTGATAGGATTGTAGATAGTTTTAAGTCTTTTAAGTTCTGGAGGTAACTCTTTAGGAGAGGAGTGTAGTAGTGCTAGGGGGAGATAAATATTAATTTCAAGATGGAAAAGAAATGACAGGCACTGCAGACCAGGTAGAATTGCATATAAAAAGTCCCAATTTTATTTGAAGATAAATATGGTAAATACCAATCCAAAATACAGGAGACCAAAGTAAAGGTGACTCACAACAGGTAAGGGTGACACACAGGAGACTGTCTAATTAATTTCAAGATGGTTATTTAAAATGTAGTCTTTAGATAAAATCCAGCCAGTCGCTATTCGTGCCAAGAAGCTAAGGTTGTATGCTCTAATATCTGGGAGTGCCAGACCTCCCAGCTCGCATGAAAGAGAAAGCTTATTAAGAGATATTTGTGCTTGTTTCCCCTGCCAGAGAAATTGACTAATTAAACTGTTAATCAGCCAAACATCCTTTTCAAAAAGAATTACTGGGACATTCTGAAGTATATATAACAGTTTGGGGAGGAGGACCATTTTAAACAGTGCTACTCGTCCCGAAATTGAAAGTGGTAAGCTTTGCCAAATTTTGAGTTTTTCCTTGATTTGCCTAATAATTGGAGGTATATTGAGTTCATATAGATTGTCAGAGTTCGTCGGGATATTTATCCCTAAGTATTTAAATGAGTCTATTACTCTTTTGAATGGATTATCTATACATGAGTCACTATTCCTACGAATGCAGTAAATTTCTGATTTGGATGCATTTATTTTATATCCTGCAAAGGTACCAAAATAATCAATTATCTGCATGAGCTTTGAGATGTTAATTTTAGTATTTGATAAGTACAACAGAACATCATCTGCGTATAGACCGATTTTCATCTCATGATTTGAGATCTTTATTCCCTCCATACTTTGTCTTATCATAATTGCCAAGGGCTCAATAGCCACATAAAACAAACGTGGGGGAAAGAGGGCAACCCTGGCGAGTTCCTCTTTCCAAAGTTATTGGTGGGGATACAGCTCCATTGACTATCAGACTTGTGGCTGAGCATTTATAGAGATTCTCTACAAATTCAGAAAATTTACCCTTAATACCGAACTTCAGCAAAGATGTATTAAGATGTTTGAAGGTGACAGAGTCAAACGCTTTTTCTGTGGGTATTTCCTCTCCTCCCCACCCCCCCTCTGATCCGCAGGATTTTTTCAAAGTATTCCAGTGTGACTAGTGCCTCCCTAATTTTAGCCGAGGAATTTTCTCTATTTAAGAAGCCAGCTTGGTCCGTGTGGATCACTTTTGGTAGAATTAACTGTAACCTGGATTCTAAAATAGAGGTTAGAATCTTGTAGTCTGAATTAAGTAAGGCTATTGGCCTATAGGATTCTTTGAGCCTTGGGTCCTTCCCTCCCTTTAGTATTAAGGTTGTATAGGAAGATGAGAATGAAGCTGTTACTGGTTTACCATTAATATAAAAAATCATTTTATAAGTTTGTTAAATAAGGAGAGATTTCTGAAGAAAGTATCTTATAGAATTCACTAGGTAGTCCATCCAGACCTGCTGCCTTGTTGATGGGAAGTCTAGAAATTGTCTCAGCTACTTCTTGTGCTGATATAGGGGTGTTGAGATTACTAATACAATCGTCTGTTAACGAGGGGCTTACGATCTTATTCCAAAACTTTGCAGATTTATCATGATCATAGCCTTTGCAGGACTATACATCTTGATAGTATTTCAGCAGTGCATCTGCAATTTTATCAGGGTTTAATATTCGCTCACCCTTATCCAAGAGTTCTTCAATGTAAGATTGTTTTTTTTTCGTTATTAACCAATCTGGCCAACATCTTTCCAGATTTATTCCCAAATCTCTATAGTTTGGCCTGAATTTTTAATTCTTTCTGCGTTTGCTGAGTCCGAATAAATGTATCCCAAACTTCTTTAGCTTGCACATACTTATCCCAGTTTAGGGCATTTTTGTGCAGTATAAATTTATTGTATGAAATGTTTAGTGCTTTATGTATTCCTTTTTCCCTTAGCTTCAATTTCTTAGTCAGTTCTATGTTGTAGGCTAAGATTTCACCTCTGAAGACTGCTTTAGCAGCTTCCCAGAACAATTCTGGGTGTTCAATATAATCAGAGTTAAACTGTAAAAATTCCTCAAACTTAGATCTAAGATCCTGCTTGTACCATTGAAGATCCTAGGCGCTCGTCTATAAGGAATAGGTCTATTCGAGAGAGAGTTCTGTGCACTTTTGAGAGACAAGTGAATTCCTGAATATCCGGGTTCTGGCTTCTCCAGATATCATGTAGTGCTAGGTTTTGCTTTATTTTCTTGAACAATTTGGTTTCTAAATGATCCTTTTTCTGTTTTTTTCTGTTTCATTGCTTCTCGGAGCCTGTCTAGCGGGCACTGCGGGGGCCATATTGAAGTCGCCTCCCATAATTAAATGCCCCTGACTGTACAGAAGAAGTTTAGAATGTATTCTATTCCAGTATTCTGGATCAAAGGTATTAGGACCATAAATATTACATATCGTGTACATTTCCTTGGTGATTCTTACTTTTAACAGAACATATCTTCCCTCCGGATCGGGCTCACAGTGAACTACCTCAAGCTGAGCCCTTTTCACAATTAAAATTGCCACTCCCCTTTTTTTGCCAACACTAGGCGAATAGAATACTTCACTGACCCATGAGGCTCTAAGTTTGCGAGATTCCTCTGGATTAAGATGTGTTTCTTGAATTAACCCTATATCCATCTGAAATTTCCTTAATTGCGTCAATATGGTTTTCCGTTTAATAGGGGTAGAGATCCCTCCCACATTCCAAGATATTATCCTAAATTTTTCTATTCTTCTGTGTCTTTATGGTTTGTCTGTAGGAGGAGGGAGAAGAGAAGGAGAGAGGGAGAGAGAGAGAGAGAAATAAGAGGAGGAGGAGGGGAGACCTAACAAACACCCTAATTGCCCCATCTATCCCTACTTAAGGGATCATCCCATTTATTGAGCCTGCTCTGACTAAGTAGGGACTGCTCCCTCTGCTGCTAATAAGTCTAAAGATAAAAATAATTTCTCGGCTGCGTGTGCCTCCAGAAAGAAATGTACTGTTCCTTTCCAATTACTTTAGGTTTAGCTGGATAAATTATAGTCACATTTAATCCAGACTTTATGAATGTAGTGCATGTGGGTCCCAGATCCCTCTTCTTGGAGGCTGTTTCAGCCGAGAAATCCTTAAAAATGAGGATCTTAGCCCCATTGATGATAAGAGGTTGATTTTTACGAACATTTTGTAATAAAGAGACTTTGTCTTGATAATTGAGTAGTTTTACAATGACTGGTCTAGGCCTTTTAGCATTTTTAACTGTTTGTGGTGGTCCAACCTGTGAGCCCTCTCTACCAAAATACTATGATACAAGGGTGGGAGTTTAAGAGCTGTCTTCAGAGTGTCAGAAACAAAAAGGGCTAGGTCTTCATATTATTTCTCCTACTATGATTTTCTAGGTCTTCTAGCCTCGAGAAAATGTTTTGAGAACTACTGCTGATATTATCAAGCTTGGATCCTTGTGACACTGCCATATCTTCTAAATCAGACTCTCTCTGCTCAACCTCCTGCATTCTAGAGGAGAATTGTCTAATTTCTTGCGACAAGGAGGAAATGTCCTGTTTGATCTCCATCCTTAATGCATCGAATTTAGGAGAGAGGGCTTCAGAGACGCTGGTAACTAAGCTTTGAACATTTAATACTTCGGGTAGGACTGTGTTTGATAGAGCTGATTGAACATCAGCTGCTGGGTCCTGTGTGCCCTTAAGTTTTTTATCCCTTTGTCTGCCTGCCATTGTTGGAGAAGATGTTTTGGCAGAAAAGCCAAGAAACTTATCCATATACCAGTTGTGGTATAATAGTTATGAGAGAGAAAAAAAAAAAAGGAAAGAAGAAATTAATGGTCCCTGTGGGTGAGGTTACAACGTGAAGGCGCTTATAGCTATGCCTAGTCTGAAGCGATAAACTGTGTGTTATAGTGTCCAGCTGTGCAAGGTGAGATTATGAATACTAATGAAGAGTTGTGAAGAAGAAGGAGAAGAGGAAAAAGAAGAGAGAAAAAAAAAAAAAGCAGACCATGAAGGAGGGAAAGAATTAGTGGCCCCTAATTGTGACTGCAACGAATAGGCGCTATAAATGCGCCAATTCTTGGTGTGGCAGGCTGTGTATTGTGGCGCCCTAAATTACTTAATTAAGTGAAAATTACCACTGCTGGTGTGGATTTCAAAGAGAGAGAGAAAAAAAAAAGGGGGGTAAGCAGACTGTGAAGGAGGGGAAGAAATAGTGGCCCCTAATTGTGATTGCAACGAATAGGCGCTATGAATGCACCAATTCTTGGTGTAGCGGGCTGTGTATTGTGGCGCCCTGAATTACTTAAGTGAGTGAAGATTACCACTACTGGTGTGGAGTTCAGAGAGAGAGAAAAAAAAAAGTACAAAGTTTTGATATCTTTTTCTTATACGTGAACAATTAACCTTTCCAGAAAGATTTCAATGCTCAATGTATATAGATAGGCAACTGTTTTACCAATAATTCCAAAAAGGTTAAGAAAGGGCTTTAATGTTTAAGTCAGTCCTATATAATATTCATTTGTTCAGTTGCTATTTTAAATTATAGTGGCCTTACTACTTTCAGTCGGTGAGTTAGAGTGCTTACAGGGGTAGTAACAACTGTGAACCAGTAAGACTCCTCCTAAGTGCTGAGAGCACAAATTGTCTGCAATCTTGTTACAACCTTGTACTCTAGTGTTCAACACTTGTAGAAAATAATACCAGCCAAAGTTACAGAATAGGTTAAGACAAGGGACTATTGTCCGACTCTAGACATAGAATTACTTCCTTATAACTCAATACCTTTTAACATGCAATGGCCTGAAACTTTCGACCTCTGAGTAACAACAGTTGTTGAGTAACAAAAAAAAAGATATCAGCCCATTAAACTGGTCCTAGATATGTATGCAAGAGATTTTAGATTCACAGAGTGGGGGAGGGAGATTGTACTATTGAATGTTTTAAGCAAGAAAAAAGAGGTACAGAGAGTATCAAGTTAAGAGCTGTCCTGTCCCCCATAGAAACTCAAGCACATTTATGAGCAGATGTATATCTTTAGCACCTAGGGGGTTAGCCAGCAATTTTTTATTGTAGGAAATATAGAATTTTTGCCCTTTTTGCAGGTATTAATTTCTGCAATTAATAATAGGCTAGAAAATTACTGCCTATGCCCCATTTGAGTGCTATCTTATAGTTTTTAAGTAGCAGTAAAAAGAATGAGGGGAAAAAAAAAATTCCATTCACATAGAAACAATAACAATATCAGTTTTGCCACTGTTCTGCCTATATCATGTAGATTTCAAAAGTAACAATCAGCCCAATTAGAAAAGACCATATTGTAGCTGTTTTATCAAGAATAGAGTTCGTTGCTAACACAGTAGCCAATATCCAAGTCTCTAAGACGAAATATAGCAGTGAAGAGGCCTCCTGTTTAACTTAATTCCCTCTTCCAAGATCAGCAGTATTTTATGGTCTCTCTCTGCCCCGTCTATACTAGCAGTGACAGTCTCTTTTCCTTTTCTTCTTTCCTCCTGTTCTCCTTCCCTTTTCTCTTTCCCTTTCTTTCCTTTTCCTGTAGCCCCCTTCAAGTGCGAGAGGAATGACCTCTTTCTGTTATATGATAGCCTTTTCAATATACCTCCAATTCCGCCTGAGTTATACTTTTAAAGTTCCAGTAAAAGATCGTAGTATAGGGCCAACATGCATACAAGAAAAAAAATGCTAGTAGAGCAGTTCTGAGTAACTCACCCCCTCTTGCGCTACCTGCTCGCCCACCAAGGTCTTCGTCGAGGCGTAGATCACTGTGGTGAGAGTCCAGCCGCAGGAGGGCCACCTTCAGGCATTCCGCTGTTCAGCTCCGTTCGCAACTCCAACCTCAACTCCCCTCTCGCAGCAACGGTGGGAGGGGAGAGGGGGGGGGGCGCATCAGGCACCAGCGGAGTGAACAGGCTCCTTACCCGGTCCTCAGCCCAAAATCAAACCCGACTCCCTCCCATGCAGCACCGGTGGGGGAGGGGGTGGGGCAATTACCATGTAACAGGAGCGGCAGACCAGCAGTGGAGAAGTCTTCAGCGGGGAAGCGGGTAAGGTTGTAGATATGCGAAACACACTTAATTCCCAGAATTGACCTGGCGGGGGGAGCAGGTACGGGGGGAAAGGGTTAGTAATCATGCAACTAGCACATCTCCTCCGGGAGAGAGAAAGAGGAAAGTATTGTCTTGGGGCTGAGATACAGGTAGCGTATCACACTTCTCTCAGGAACAGGTGAGTCAATTGAAACATGCAAAGTAGGCTCAGAGTATGTATCAGTGGGTTGGTAGTCCACCGAATAGGGTTCCAGAGGCGTTTTTACTGACTGTCCCCTAAAGCAGCCCCAGAATCTGGGGCAAGGCACAAGGATATCCACCGCCAGGAATTGCAGGACTGGAGGTGTGAGCTCAGCAACACCTGTCTGACTCCTCCTCCACCGCGAAAGAGAATATAATTTTAAACAACTTTCCTTTTTACTTCAATTATCTAATGTGCTTCCTTTTTTTTGGTATTCTTTGTTAAAGAAGCAGCATTGCATTACTGGGTGCTAGTTAACACACTGGGTGTGCCAATAACACAAGGCATATATTTGCAGCTACCAATTAGCAGCTCTTGAGACTACATAGGTATCCTTTTCATCAAATATACCAAGTGAACAAAATAAATTAGATAATAGAAGTACATTGAATAATGAACAAATTGTTTGTCAAGTCCTTTAACCCCTTAGTGACCAGAGCACTTTTCCATTTTCTGTCCGTTTGGGACCAAGGCTATTTTTACATTTTTGCGGTGTTTGTGTTTAGCTGTAATTTTCTTCTTACTCATTTACTGTACCCACACATATTATATACCGTTTTTCTCGCCATTAAATGGAATTTCTAAAGATACCATTATTTTCATCATATCTTATCATTTACTATAAAAAAAAAATATAAAATATGAGGAAAAAATTGAAAAAAACACACTTTTTCTAACTATGACCCCCAAAATCTGTTACACATCTACAACTACCAAAAAACACCCATGCTAAATAGTTTCTAAATTTTGTCCTGAGTTTAGAAATACCCAATGTTTACATGTTCTTTGCTTTTTTTGTAAGTTATAGGGCCATAAATACAATTAGCACTTTGCTATTTCCAAACCATTATTTTTCAAAATTAGCGCTAGTTACATTAGAACACTAATATCTTTCAGGAATCTCTGAATATCCATTGACATGTATATATTTTTTTTTAGTAGACATCCCAAAGTATTCATCTAGGCCCATTTTGGTATATTTCATGCCACCATTTCACCGCCAAATGCGATTAAATACAAAAAATCGTTCACTTTTTTACTAATTTTTTCACAAACTTTTGGTTTCTCACTGAAATTATTTACAAACAGCTTGTGTAATTATGGCTTAAATGGTTGTAAATTCTTCTCTGGGATCCCCTTTGTTCAGAAATAGCAGACATATATGGCTTTGGCGTTGCTTTTTAGTAATTAGAAGGCTGCTAAATGCCACTGCGCACTACACGTGTATTATGCCCAGCAGTGAAGGGGTTAATTATGGAGCATGTAGGGAGCCTTTAGGGATAATTTTAGCTTTAGTGTAGTGTAGTAGACAACCCCTAGTATTGATCTAGGCCAATTTTGGTATATTTCATGCCACCATTTCACCGCCAAATGCGATCAAATTAAAAAAACCGTTAAATTTTTCACAATTTTAGGTTTCTCACTGAAATCATTTACAAACAGCTTGTGCAATTATGGCACAAATGGATGTAAATGCTTCTCTGGGATCCCCTTTGTTCAGAAATAGCAGACATATATGGCTTTGGCGTTGCTTTTTGGTAATTAGAAGGCCGCCAAATGCCGCTGCATTTCACACGTGTATTATGGCTAGCAGTGAAGGGGTTAATTATGTAGCTTGTAGGGAGCTTGCAGGGTTAATTTTAGCTTTAGTGTAGAGCTCAGCCTCCCACCTGAAACATGAGACCACCTGATCCCTCCCAAACAGCTCTCTTCCCTCCCCCACCCCACAATTGTCCCCGCCATCTTAAGTACTGGCAGAAACTCTGCCAGTACTAAAATAAAAGCTATATTTGGGCCTTTTTTGTGTTTTTTAAGCATATTTACATATGCTGCTGTGTAGGATCCCCCCTTAGCTCCCAGCCTCACTGATCCCCCACCAAACAGCTCTCTAACCCTCCCCCTCTGCCTTAATGGGCGCCATCTTGGGTACTGGCAGCTGTCTGCCAGTACCCAGTGTAGTAAAAAAAAATGTGCCTTTTTATTTTTTTAAATGATCTTTTCTGTAGTGTAGCTTCCCCCCCCCCAAGATCAACCCCCCCACCCCTTCCAGGTCCCTTAGCTGTTTATTTACAGCTTTAATAACTTTTTTTGATTACTTTACCCAGTTTATTTTTCTGTAGTGCAGCGGTTCCCTCCCGCTCCCGCCCCGTGCACGCGCCCCGCCCGCCGCCCCCCGTGCACGCGCGCGCTCCCGTGCGCGCTCCCGCCCCTCCCGCCCCCGATCCCGCCCCCCTCCACTCCATTCGGCACATCGATGGCCGACCACCCGCCTCCCAGACTTGCTCCCACCCACCAACGATACCGGCCACCGATGTCCGGTGCAGAGAGGGCCACAGAGTGGCTCTCTCTGCATCGGATGGCCAAGGGGGGTTATTGCAGGATGCCTCGATATCGAGGCATCACTGCAATAACCGGAAAGCAGCTGGAAGCGTGCAGGATCGCTTCCAGCTGCTTTCCAGACCAAGGACGTACGCCACACGTCCTCGGTCATTAACTGACTTTTTTTTGAGGACGTGTGGCGTACGTCCTTGGTCATTAAGGGGTTAAAGGGATATTCCAGCCAAAATTGGAAACCACATGAGTGCATTTCTGTTTTGAATAGAATCATTTTTGTAATATACATGCATTAGCAAAAATGCTTCTAATAAAAGCTTTAGCTGTTTCAAAAGAGTATTTAAGTATGCACCGTGAACAAGCATTTTAAACACAACACTTGTTCGGAAAGCCTAAGGTGCTTGTACCATCTGGTTATGACTCATTTTGTTAATTGCTGACATGATACAAGTCCCACTGATGCTCTAAGCAGCTGCAGTATTTAAAATGTGGGTGCAGTGAAAATATCTAGCTATGCCTCACATGCATGTGCAGAGAAAAATTTTAGCAAAAAAACACTGATAACTCTTAATTGAAGCATTTTTGTCAATACATGTATATTGAAAATGTGTTTCTATTCAAAGATGCAATACATCTGTGCATTTATATTTTGACTGGAATGACCCTTTAAGGATTATATTTTCTCTGCAAGGATTTTAAGGTGTTCCTTCGTTGGCCTTTAGTTCATCAAGGACTTGGCTTAGCTAAGGCCACTCTAGTTACCCATTAATGATAGGTAGAGTTAAAGGTAGAGGCTTGTCCTGCTACAGTCACAACCTGTTAAAAGGATTGATACATTTTTAAGGCAGCTCCTAATCAGCCTTCCTCTTTTCCTGGAATGGCAGAAACTTTAACACCACTGCAGCACTTGATATATGAACGGATCTCAATTACATATTTAGCTATGCTTAGATGGTAGTGTGTATCTTGAGTTTCAAGTGTTTTGGCGTCCACCATGGAATTGTGTGCAGAAAACAGAGACACCTTATACTGAAAAATAAGATATCAGGCTGTCTGCAGAAAGTTATATATATAACTTTATATTTAACCAAAAGATGCATAAAAAACAGTTATGAAGCAGAATAAACAAAGAGTCTGAGATATATATTTGGAAAATAAATCACTGGGGCGCGATCCGATATCGATCGCAGTTTGCGGCGCAAGCGAGGGAACCGGCGTCGCCCGCAGTTTCAGCTCGCAACTCGAGCCATCCCATATAGGTCGCCGTCAGATGCTAACGTGCAGTAAGTCTCACAAACCAGCGATGGCCAGAAATCTGCGTAAGTACAAATTTCTGGCGTCGCCAGTGACTTGCGCCACGTTAGAATCTGCCGGCGCCTATAAAACCTGAATAAAGTCTAAAACACCCGCACTGTCTAACACGCCTCCCTAACATAGCCCGCACTGTCTAACACGCCTCCCTAACATAGCCCGCACTGTCTAACACGCCTCCCTAACATAGCCCGCACTGTCTAACCCTCTATCCGCTATCCCCCCTCACTAGCCTAACAATAAAAAAGCTATTAACCCCTAAACCGCCGCTCCTTTACCCCGCCGCAACCTAATAAAGTTATTAACCCCTAAACCGCCGCTCCCGTACCCCGCCGCCAGCTATATTATATCTATAACCCCCTAAAGTGAGCCCTTAACACCGCCGCCATCTCTATTAAAATGATTAACCCCTAATTTAATCTACCTACCCTGCCGCCAGCTATATTATCTATATTAACCCTAAGTATATTATAGTTAATATAGGTATTACATTATATATATTAACTATATTAACCCTAATTATATTAGGGTTAATATAGTTAATATAGTTACTATAGTATTTATATTAACTATATTAACTCTATCTAACCCTAACTAAATTTATATTAAATTAATCTAATTCATTTATAAACTAAAATATTCCTATTTAAATCTAAATACTTACCTATAAAATAAACCATAAGATAGCTACAATATAATTAATAATTACATTGTAGCTATGTTAGGGTTAATATTTATTTTACAGGTAAATTGTTAATTATTTTAACTAGGTATAATAGATATTAAATAGTTATTAACTATTTAATATCTACCTAGTTAAAATAATTACCCAATTACCTGTAAAATAAATCCTAACCTAAGTTACAAATACACCTACACTATCAATAAATTTAATAAACTACTAACATCTATCTAAAAATACAATTAAATTAACTAAACTAAATTACAAAAAAAAACAAACACTAAATTACAAAAAATAAAAAAAAGATTACAAGATATTTAAGCTAATTACACCTATTCTAAGCCCCCTAATAAAATAATAAACCCCCAAAATAAAAAAAATTCCCTGCCCTATTCTAAATTCAACAAATTTCAAAGCTCTTTACCTTACCAGCCCTTAAAAGGGCCTTTTGTGGGGCATGCCCCAAAGAATTCAGCTCTTTTGCATACAAGAAATACAATACCCCCCCCCCCATTACAACCCACCACCCACATACCCCTATTCTAAACCCACCCAAACCCCCCTTAAAAAAGCCTAACACTACCCCCCTGAAGATCTCCCTACCTTGTCTTCACCACACCGGGCCGAACTCCTGATCCGATCCGGGCGATGTCTTCCTCCAAGCGGCAAAGAAGAATTCTTCCTCCGGCGATGTCTTCCTCCAAGCGGCAGCAAAGTCTTCATTCTTCCGGCGGCATCTTCAATCTTCTTTCTTCGCTCCGCCGCCGCGGAGCATCCATCCCGGCCGACTGCTGAACTTGGAATGATGTACCTTTAAATGACGTCATCCAAGATGGCGTCCGCCGAATTCCGATTGGCTGATAGGATTCTATCAGCCAATCGGAATTAAGTTACAAAAATCTGATTGGCTGATTGAATCAGCCAATCAGATTCAAGTTCAATCCGATTGGCTGATCCAATCAGCCAATCAGATTGAGCTCGCATTCTATTGGCTGATCGGAACAGCCAATAGAATGCGAGCTCAATCTGATTGGCTGATTGGATCAGCCAATCGGATTGAACTTGAATCTGATTGGCTGATTCAATCAGCCAATCAGATTTTTTTAACTTAATTCCGATTGGCTGATAGAATCCTATCAGCCAATCGGAATTCGGCGGACGCCATCTTGGATGACGTCATTTAAAGGTACATCATTCCAAGTTCAGCAGTCGGCCGGGATGGATGCTCCGCGGCGGCGGAGCGAAGAAAGAAGATTGAAGATGCCGCCGGAAGAATGAAGACTTTGCTGCCGCTTGGAGGAAGACGTCGCCGGAGGAAGAATTCTTCTTTGCCGCTTGGAGGAAGACATCGCCGGAGGAAGAATTCTTCTTTGCCGCTTGGAGGAAGACATCGCCCGGATCGGATCAGGAGTTCGGCCCGGTGTGGTGAAGACAAGGTAGGGAGATCTTCAGGGGGGTAGTGTTAGGCTTTTTTAAGGGGGGTTTGGGTGGGTTTAGAATAGGGGTATGTGGGTGGTGGGTTGTAATGGGGGGGGGGGTATTGTATTTCTTGTATGCAAAAGAGCTGAATTCTTTGGGGCATGCCCCACAAAAGGCCCTTTTAAGGGCTGGTAAGGTAAAGAGCTTTGAAATTTGTTGAATTTAGAATAGGGCAGGGAATTTTTTTTATTTTGGGGGTTTATTATTTTATTAGGGGGCTTAGAATAGGTGTAATTAGCTTAAATATCTTGTAATCTTTTTTTTATTTTTTGTAATTTAGTGTTTGTTTTTTTTGTAATTTAGTTTAGTTAATTTAATTGTATTTTTAGATAGATGTTAGTAGTTTATTAAATTTATTGATAGTGTAGGTGTATTTGTAACTTAGGTTAGGATTTATTTTACAGGTAATTGGGTAATTATTTTAACTAGGTAGATATTAAATAGTTAATAACTATTTAATATCTATTATACCTAGTTAAAATAATTAACAATTTACCTGTAAAATAAATATTAACCCTAACATAGCTACAATGTAATTATTAATTATATTGTAGCTATCTTATGGTTTATTTTATAGGTAAGTATTTAGATTTAAATAGGAATATTTTAGTTTATAAATGAATTAGATTAATTTAATATAAATTTAGTTAGGGTTAGATAGAGTTAATATAGTTAATATAAATACTATAGTAACTATATTAACTATATTAACCCTAATATAATTAGGGTTAATATAGTTAATATATATAATGTAATACCTATATTAACTATAATATACTTAGGGTTAATATAGATAATATAGCTGGCGGCGGGGTAGGTAGATTAAATTAGGGGTTAATCATTTTAATAGAGATGGCGGCGGTGTAAGGGGCTTACATTAGGGGTTAATCATTTTTATATAGGTGGCGGCGGTGTAAGGGGTCAGCTTAGGGGATAGATAAGGTAGATGGCGGCGGTTTTAGAGGCTCACAGTAGGGGGTTAGTTTATGTAGTAGTTTAATTGAGACCAGCTTTCTTGAGGCCAGAAAGAAATGTAGAGAAGATTTTTTCTTTAAATACACAGGGGCTAACAATGTGACCAACAAAGAAGATAAGCCAAAAAATCCCAGTGAGTCTAATAATACTGGGGTTAGATTTGTAACACAATTTAATAATAACCACAAAAAGATCAAAGGCATTCTAGAAAAATATTGGTATATCCTAGAGAACGATCCATTTCTCCCCAACACTTTGAGTAAGCAACCAATATGTACTTTCAGAAGAGCTCCCACCTTAAAAAATAAGCTGGCACCTAGCAAGGTAGTCATGAAAGTACATCAGCCTATAAACAAAGCAAATGGTTATATCCTTAAAAATAGGGACTCTACATTACTAGGCAAACCAGGGTTTTTTTAAATGTAATCGTGCACACTGTGGCCTATGTGCTTTCACAAATCCAAATAGAATTGAATTTAGTTCATTTACCACTAAAGAAAAATTTTACATCAATTCACATTTTACGTGTGATTCTCCCTTTGTCGTCTATCTCTTAGAGTGTGTATGTGGGCTCCAATACGTGGGGAGGACCTCCAGGCCCCTAAAAAAGAGGTGGGGGGAACACAAAAGAAACATAGAAAACAAAACAAAAACCATAGTATCCCCAAACATGCTAGTCTTTGCCACTCTACACCATCTGATTGTTTTTCTATATTTCCATTAGAACAGATCCTACCCAAGTGGGGCAGAAACAGGTTTTTACATTTGAGACAAAGGGAGACCTTCTGGATATGGAAACTCAAAAGTCTGTCCCCTGGTGGTCTCAATGCCAATATTGATATGGCAGCTTTTAACTAATTGTTTCCAAAAAATTTTACAATATTTTGATTATTGTTGATTATATTGATGGAATCTTTATGGATACTTCCACCACTATTGCCTTATGGGAAATTTATTAAACCTAATGCTAACAAATACAGATATAACATGACTGGCATTTGACAGATATATCGTATTTCATGTGTGATGCCTTTTGGGTTGTGGTTTCAGCCATACTCATGAGATATGAGACGTGTATATATGCTTGTATAGTTAGATATTTAACACGCGATACAGACGTGTACTTGCACATGTGTATATATGCATTTTATATATATAATTTTTTTTTTTTATATATAGGTTTTATAAGTAGGTTTTATCTGCACTCACTTATTTATTTATTTAGTTTTATAACTGGTTGTGTTAGATTTGCGTGTATACCTTTAATTTTAATTTTAATTTTATCTATGTTTTAGAAACATAAACATAGGCTTCTTACATGAGGCTGCTGTTTACAGTTTTATGTTGTATATCAAGTGAATAATATATTACTTGTATCTAGACTGACAGATACTCTAGCTCAACCTGCTTAATGTTTGTTTTAAGTTGCGTGATTGGTGTCACCACTAAGAGCTTCCCATTGGAAATATATATATATACCATTTATTTTCATTTATCGTATTTATATTTTATATATAGACACATACTTACTGGATCTATATGTATATTATATACGATCCATTAATATGCTCGGATAGTATAACCCTGCACGGTTTGATTTTGTATGTCTGACACTGGTGGCAGTGTTCTACTCACGCTGTCTATATCATACAGAGGCCTGAACATTATCCCTTCTAGCATTGGATAATGATAACCAATGGTAGCTCTATTAGTGGTCACACCTCCACGCATGCGCTGTTCATTTTAGAAGACGCCGAAAACTCGGCAATAAAAGTTCGTGGTTTTAATTATTATGTATATTGCACCTGAGGAAACGGTCAGGAGAGACCGAGAAACGTTGTGCTGCTATACTTCAAATAAAGTCTGTTTGCTTTTACAAGACTTTTGCCACGAATTATCTTTTATTCATTCATATATTTCACATTTTAATTCAACATTTTAATCCATTTGATACATTGTATCTACTAGTGTATCTACTATTACTAGTGTATCTACTATTAACAGTGGACAAGTAATAGACGATCCGGCTCTGTGAAAAGCCTGTGGCTGGATACTGCATGCTGTTTGCTATCACCGCTCCCACACTCCAGAGCTACTCCGATATCCACCAGTGTGAGTTAGCTGGACGACTCCTAACAGTCCTGCAGGCATTTGTGACACTTCTCAAGTGTCATACAGCTTGAAAGTACGGTCTTACTTGTATATTTGGCGTGTTTTAATCATCTGATTGTGCACTATGGTGGCGCCTTCTTTTTTTATCCTTTACATCTGCAGGGGGTTAGTTTATGTAGATGGCGGCGGGGTCCGGGAGCGGCGGTTTAGGGGGTAATAACTTTATTAGGGATTTCGGGGGGGGGGGGATCGCGGTTGACAGGTAGATAGACATTGCGCATGCGTTAGGTGTTAGGTTTATTTTAGCAGATTGCGGTTGACAGGGAGATAGACATTGCGCATGCGTTAGGTGTTAGGTTTATTTTCTAGTTAGTTTAGGGAGTTACGGGGCTCCAATAGTCAGCGTAAGGCTTCTTACGGCTGCTTTTTGTGGCGAGGTGAAAATGGAGTAAGTTTTCTCCATTTTCGCCACGTAAGTCCTTACGCTGCATATTGGATACCAAACTGCGCGGGTTTGGTATACCTGCCTATGGCCCAAAAAACTGCGGGCGACGGCAGAAATATACGCGCGTAACTTCTAGGTTACGCCGTATATGTGATACCAAATCCGCGCAAATATTGGCGTCGCCGGCTTTTGCGGGCGACGCTTTATATCGGATCGACCCCTAGATCTATCAATGTAAGAACAGCAAAGAGGTAACAATGAACCACTGTTGCTAGGTATTCTCCTTTAAGATTTAAATGGTAAGCAGTTGTAAGAAATCTGAAGAGGAGGAGTAGCACAATTGCTGATTGTTATGAAGACAGCATGAAAATGAGATTAAAATAAGCAAGTTTACCAGGTCTGCAGCTCCTATCTGTCTAGATCTGTTTCAAAGCCTGAATGATTGCTGGATGCAGCAGGCAGGGTATACAGTTAGGCAGCATCTCTGTAACACCCTCTGATCTGAAGTTTAGTGATACAGCATCTCAGAGGTTAGACAGAAACAGGCTGAACAAAGAAGCAGGTCCTATGATTCTCCCTCTAATCTGATAGTTTAGTGAGACAGCGTCTGAGGGGTTAATCGGTACAACACTGAACGAGAAAGGAGCTCCTAGTGTCTCCCTCTGATCTGAAAATGCAGCTCAAAAGCCACAGGATATTAAATGAGAATTAAGAGTATAACTAGAAGAAAACTTCCAGGTTAAAAAAAATAAAATTAATCTTCAAAAGTATAATGGTAGATTAGCAAAAGAATAACACAGCAGGATCACGACTGAATTCTACTGCAGCTTGTTAGACAATCAAGCAACTAGTTGTTAATTTGGCAAAATTTTATTGAGACAGGTAAGGGGTAGGGAGTTGGAAGTTAGCTTGTCTTAAAGGAACATGACAGAAACCACGTACAGGGAGTGCAGAATTATTAGGCAAGTTGTATTTTTGAGGATTAATTTTATTATTAAACAACAACCATGTTCTCAATGAACCCAAAAAACTCATTAATATCAAAGCTGAATAGTTTTGGAAGTAGTTTTTAGTTTGTTTTTAGTTATAGCTATTTTAGGGGGATATCTGTGTGTGCAGGTGACTATTACTGTGCATAATTATTAGGCAACTTAACAAAAAACAAATATATACCCATTTCAATTATTTATTTTTACCAGTGAAACCAATATAACATCTCAACATTCACAAATATACATTTCTGACATTCAAAAACAAAACAAAAACAAATCAGTGACCAATATAGCCACCTTTCTTTGCAAGGACACTCAAAAGCCTGCCATCCATGGATTCTGTCAGTGTTTTGATCTGTTCACCATCAACATTGCGTGCAGCAGCAACCACAGCCTCCCAGACACTGTTCAGAGAGGTGTACTGTTTTCCCTCCTTGTAAATCTCACATTTGATGATGGACCACAGGTTCTCAATGGGGTTCAGATCAGGTGAACAAGGAGGCCATGTCATTAGATTTTCTTCTTTTATACCCTTTCTTGCCAGCCACGCTGCGGAGTACTTGGACACGTGTGATGGAGCATTGTCCTGCATGAAAATCATGTTTTTCTTGAAGGATGCAGACTTCTTCCTGTACCACTGCTTGAAGAAGGTGTCTTCCAGAAACTGGCAGTAGGACTGGGAGTTGAGTTTGACTCCATCCTCAACCCGAAAAGGCCCCACAAGCTCATCTTTGATGATACCAGCCCAAACCAGTACTCCACCTCCACCTTGCTGGCATCTGAGTCGGACTGGAGCTCTCTGCCCTTTACCAATCCAGCCACGGGCCCATCCATCTGGCCCATCAAGACTCACTCTCATTTCATCAGTCCATAAAACCTTAGAAAAATCAGTCTTGAGATATTTCTTGGCCCAGTCTTGACGTTTCAGCTTGTGTGTCTTGTTCAGTGGTGGTCGTCTTTCAGCCTTTCTTACCTTGGCCATGTCTCTGATTATTGCACACCTTGTGCTTTTGGGCACTCCAGTGATGTTGCAGCTCTGAAATATGGCCAAACTGGTGGCAAGTGGCATCTTGGCAGCTGCACGCTTGACTTTTCTCAGTTCATGGGCAGTTATTTTGCGCCTTGGTTTTTCCACACGCTTCTTGCGACCCTGTTGACTATTTTGAATGAAACGCTTGATTGTTCGATGATCACGCTTCAGAAGCTTTGCAATTTTAAGAGTGCTGCATCCCTCTGCAAGATATCTCACTATTTTTGACTTTTCTGAGCCTGTCAAGTCCTTCTTTTGACCCATTTTGCCAAAGGAAAGGAAGTTGCCTAATAATTATGCACACCTGATATAGGGTGTTGATGTCATTAGACCACACCCCTTCTCATTACAGAGATGCACTTCACCTAATATGCTTAATTGGTAGTAGGCTTTCGAGCCTATACAGCTTGGAGTAAGACAACATGCATAAAGAGGATGATGTGGTCAAAATACTCATTTGCCTAATAATTCTGCACTCCCTGTACAGGTGGCCCTCGTTTTACAACGGTTCAATTTACACCGTTTCAGAATAACAACCTTTTTTTCCAGTCATGTGACTGCTATTGAAAAGCATTGAGAAGCAGTGCATTTATTAAAATAGTTAGTAGGTGGAGCTGTCCGCTTGTGTTGCAGCAAAACCAAGCAAGCTGAAATTAATCAGTATAACCAGACCTGAGCTATTGAGCAGATTTCAAAGGAACAAGATCTTCCTGTCTATAAATCAGTCCAGATTGGAATGCATAGAAAAAATGCAAGTGAAGTCTGTGTTGTGTGGTTATTTTATTAGGTTTATAATGCTGTTTAGCAAATGTTTTTGTTCATTTAACTTAGTTTAATTATATATTCTGTGTTGTGTGATTATTTTATTAGGTTTATAATGCTGTTTAGCATTTAAAGTCTTCATTTCAAATCTTTAAAAATAATGTATTAGGTGTTACTAATGACAATTTTGAGAGGGGCCTGGAACCTATCTCCCTCACTTCCCATTGACTTACATTATAAACTGGGTTTCAATTTACAACGGTTTCGATTTACAACCATTCCTTCTGGAACCTAACCCCGGCGTAAACTGAGGGCTACCTGTATTCCTTTTGTTACATCTACCAAATTTGAATGTACGTGTATGTTTCCTTTCCCCTTCTGGTAATACAAGGATATAGGTACTGTTCCTAAGGTAGACACATCTCTTTCCATGTTGGCCAATTTGTACCACTATTCCTTTGGAGAATAGTCTTTTCTTCTAACACTGTGCTCATTCACGTGAAGTTACCTGGGAGCCAGCACTGATTGGCTAAACTGCAAGTGTGTCACAAGAACTGAAATAAAGGGGCAGTTTGCAGAGGCTTAGATACAAGATAATCACAAAGGCAAAACGTGTTTTAATATAACAGTGTTGGTTATGCAAAACTGGGGAATGGGTAATAAAGGGATTATCTAAGGGATTATCTATCTTTTAAAACAATCCCTTTAAGATAGAATCTACAGCAGTGCTTTCCAAACTGTGTGTCGGGACACACTAGTGTGTCGGCAGCAGTGTGTAGGTGTGTCCCTGCTTCAGCACAAATTTTTTTATTTTTTTTTGGTTTCTGACTTTTCGCCTGCCTGCTACGCATATCACATGGTTGACACGTGATTGATACCTAGGGGGACACAGATCATCTTAACCTATTGGCGCAGCTCAGTGGGAACTGAAACTATTCCCATTGGCGGCACATTGGCTCCTGACTTCACGTGTAGTCTCCTTAATTGGCTCGTGACTGCATGTGTAGTCAGTGAGTGGGACAGCAGTGTGTTTGCAGAGCAGGAAGTAGTCAATCGGACTCACCGAGCTCTGAGGGTGGCAGCTTAAATGCTGAGCTGAAGTCAGTGGGGTTTTTTTTGCAACTAGCTCCCAGTAGTGCATTGCTGCTCCTGCTCTTGATATATGGATAGGAAGTGGAAGCTTAAAAATGTGAGTGTCTTTATCTAATATTACACCAAATATTCAGAAACTGTGTTCATCCCATCAACCTCATACATCCCATTAAAATAGTAAGTAGCTATTGGTGATATTAAACTTTTTTTTAATTCTTGCACATACATACAGTTACTTGTAAATACATTTTGTTATTATATCATTTATGTATGTGTCCGTATCTCTTAAAACAAGTTAGTTTAACCTCCTGTTTGCTAGTACAACTGAATTACTGTGTCGCGAAATTATGTAGGTCTAAAAAGTGTGTCACCAACATGAAAAGTTTGGAAAGCTCTGATCTACAGGTGCAATCAATCAGTAAATTGTGGTTCCTTCTTTTTGTCCAGCTCATAGGAATACAAAGGAGCATCTTCTCCACAACTTGGATGTTGTAAGAGCTCTAACATATTTTGTGGAAGCTTCAGCTATTAATTTACCAGCTTAGCTTAAAGCCTAAATGCACAAGGCTTATTTGGTCATGAGAAAACACCCCCTGCCTGCATTTCTGCTCGTTCCACTAAAGCAGGTGCTACTTATTGGGTATTTCATAATGAGTCTTCTATTGATCAGCTTTTTAAGGCAACTACATGGTCTGCTTTACACACTTTTTCTAAGTTTTTTTCCCTTTTATGTGTATGCTTCTCCTGAGGTTGCCTTTGCCAGGAAGGTTCTGTGGACTGTAGTGTCTCTAAAGCAACATCCTGCCTTAACTGTTTAACTGTTTATCCTTCTCATTCACTGTGGTATTGTTGACTCCAAGGCTCAGGTATTGACTCTCACACATAATGATTTGTGGACTCTCAACATCTGATGAAAGAAAATAAAATGTATGCTTACCTGATAAATTCATTAATTTTGTGATGTTGAAAGTACACAAGCCCCATTATTCATAAATACATATTTCTACATATATATGATTTTTGTTTGCTAAAACATATATCTTTACCTATATATACAGTACAGTATATATATATATATATATATATATATATATATATATATATATATACAACACATAGAAACACCCAGCACTCACCAGCTAGCTCACAGCTAAGATAAAATCACAACTGGAAAGGTTAGTCACCGCATCTGGCCAAATGGGAAAGCTCAGGCACCACGTCAAGGTCCTTTCCATAGCCTGAGTCCCTAACACAGGCACACCATCATGCGAGCTCACAGAGCCAAACAAACTGAGAACAAAGAAGGGGTGCACAGGTGGCTGTAATCACCCATAGAAAATACAAAACATGGAAGGGAACTGCACTCCAAGACCGGATCAGGTACACATCCTGTGACTCAACAACATCCAGCACTGGGTGCTAAATAGCACTCCAAAAAAGCTGTGATGTCACCAGAGCCACAGGCAGTTAACCCCAGTCCGGAATGGGTGCAAGAACCAAGGGAGATTACAAATAAAAAGTAATACAACACATAGAAACACCCAGCACTCACCAGCTAGCTCACAGCTAAGATAAAATCACAACTGAAAAGGTTAGTCACCGCATCTGGCCAAATGGGAAAGCTCAGGCACCACGTCAAGGTCCTTTCCATAGCCTGAGTCCCTAACACAGGCACACCATCATGCGAGCTCACAGAGCCAAACAAACTGAGAACAAAGAAGGGGTGCACAGGTGGCTGTAATCACCCATAGAAAATACAAAACATGGAAGGGAACTGCACTCCAAGACCGGATCAGGTACACATCCTGTGACTCAGCAACATCCAGCCCTGGGTGCTAAATAGCACTCCAAAAAAGCTGTGATGTCACCAGAGCCACAGGCAGTTAACCCCAGTCCGGAATGGGTGCAAGAACCAAGGGAGATTACAAATAAAAAGTAATACAACACATAGAAACACCCAGCACTCACCAGCTAGGTCACAGCTAAGATAAAATCACAACTGGAAAGGTTAGTCACCGCATCTGGCCAAATGGGAAAGCTCAGGCACCACGTCAAGGTCCTTTCCATAGCCTGAGTCCCTAACACAGGCACACCATCATGCGAGCTCACAGAGCCAAACAAACTGAGAACAAAGAAGGGGTGCACAGGTGGCTGTAATCACCCATAGAAAATACAAAACATGGAAGGGAACTGCACTCCAAGACCGGATCAGGTACACATCCTGTGACTCAACAACATCCAGCCCTGGGTGCTAAATAGCACTCCAAAAAAGCTGTGATGTCACCAGAGCCACAGGCAGTTAACCCCAGTCCAGAATGGGTGCAAGAACCAAGGGAGATTACAAATAAAAAGTAATACAACACATAGAAACACCCAGCACTCACCAGCTAGCTCACAGCTAAGATAAAATCACAACTGGAAAGGTTAGTCACCGCATCTGGCCAAATGGGAAAGCTCAGGCACCACGTCAAGGTCCATGATGGTGTGCCTGTGTTAGGGACTCAGGCTATGGAAAGGACCTTGACGTGGTGCCTGAGCTTTCCCATTTGGCCAGATGCGGTGACTAACCTTTCCAGTTGTGATTTTATCTTAGCTGTGAGCTAGCTGGTGAGTGCTGGGTGTTTCTATGTGTTGTATTACTTTTTATTTGTAATCTCCCTTGGTTCTTGCACCCATTCTGGACTGGGGTTAACTGCCTGTGGCTCTGGTGACATCACAGCTTTTTTGGAGTGCTATTTAGCACCCAGGGCTGGATGTTGTTGAGTCACAGGATGTGTACCTGATCCGGTCTTGGAGTGCAGTTCCCTTCCATGTTTTGTATTTTCTATGGGTGATTACAGCCACCTGTGCACCCCTTCTTTGTTCTCAGTTTGTTTGGCTCTGTGAGCTCGCATGATGGTGTGCCTGTGTTAGGGACTCAGGCTATGGAAAGGACCTTGACGTGGTGCCTGAGCTTTCCCATTTGGCCAGATGCGGTGACTAACCTTTCCAGTTGTGATTTTATCTTAGCTGTGAGCTAGCTGGTGAGTGCTGGGTGTTTCTATGTGTTGTATTACTTTTTATTTGTAATCTCCCTTGGTTCTTGCACCCAATCCGGACTGGGGTTAACTGCCTGTGGCTCTGGTGACATCACATCTTTTTTGGAGTGATATTTAGCACCCAGGGCTGGATGTTGCTGAGTCACAGGATGTGTACCTGATCCGGTCTTGGAGTGCAGTTCCCTTCCATGTTTTTATATATATATATATATATATATATATATATATATATATATGTGATTATGTATAGGAATAGATGTAGAGCAAAAAGACAAACAAATACCATCGCTCTAAGTAAAAAAATAAAGACTTTATTCCAAATAGATTTAAAAAAATCAATGGACAGCAGGCACTGAAACCATATGTAGCGAGAGGAGCGTAGAAAACAGGCTTACGGGTTTCGGTGGGATGCCGTAGTCATAGCCTAATTGAATGCAATACCCCTGTGCTTAAAAAGGCTTTAAGTGGTAAAATGATTGGATAATCACAAAACTCCTCCCTTTGCTATTTACAAATGCCGTTGAAAGAGATGCCAATATTGTCTGCCTTATACGTGATTTTGACACCTTGTGCATAGTTTTCAGTATTACATTGGTATAAGCTTGCAAACATAAGCGGTGTTCCCAACAGTATATAAGTTGATAAAGATCTTAAAAATAAGCATGGACAATGTTGTTGATGACCAATACCAAAGGTTAAAAAATATGTTATGTAATTACACATTAACGTGAGTGCTTTGATTTATGCATATGAACTGATACATATGGATACAATTATTAACAAATGATATCTAAAAATAAGGGGGTACGTTCTACAAAGACACATTGGTGAATGTTCTAAAATATACACATATGAACCAATAGACTTTTGTTTCAAAATATAAAACAATGTATAGAAAGCACCCACAGTATAGCTGGAAAAATATTTAACAATACTTATAATGCACAAATATCAAATTATTTGTGACTAACACTGACACTGTACAGCAGTGGGAGCTGGAATTAGAAAGTAATGAATACACTATATTGTCATTAAAAAATATATTTATAATTGCAACATAATTATGTAATGTATATAAAAGAAAAAATGGGAAATGTTTATCTGCCTGTTAAACTAGTAAAAAATGTCTCTGGGAAAAAGTATTCTTGGTGTGCCTCAGGACCACTTACCTGCCTATGTCCAATAATTGATTAGGTCGTACCTGGAACTGAGGCCCTCTGGATGTCTAGTTTGAAGCCTAAACATCCAGTAGGACTCACATTTGGATAATAGTTTGTCTATATCCCCACCTCTTTTGGGTAGCTTGACTTTCTCTATAGCACACCATCTGAGAGAGGTGATCTCTCTTTGATATTTTTCTATGAAATGGCGGACTAATGGTGTGGTAGATCTCCCTCTGGAAATGGTGAAAAAATGCTCTCTCATACGTGACTTTATGTCTCTTGAGGTGAGGCCTATATATTGCACTCCACAGGTTCTGCATCTCAGCATGTATATTACCTCTGTTGACATGCAATTCATGCATAACTTTATTTTAAATTCTTCACCAGTTACATACGAGGTGAAAATTTTAGTTTTCTCAAGATATTCACATGGCCTATACTTTCTGTGGCCACAATGATACATGCCCAAACTTGTTAGCCATGTAGATGTCCTAGTATTGTCTTACCTTAGTAGTGTAGGCTATATCTATCTCCATTCTTGGCCAATTCTGTCAGTTTATCTTCAGCTGCCAGTATATGAAAATGTTTCCGTACTATCTGTACAATTTGAGGGAACTGAGCACTGTAGCTGGTGACAAAGTTGACACCTTTGAAATATTCACGTTTGCTTGTTTTGTCACCCAAAAGTGATGATCTCTCTATGTTCTCATTCTGTCTTCTGGCAGTGTTGATAGTTCTTTTGGAGTATCCCCTCTCCTTCAATCTCTGTTGCAAAACTCTGGCCTCAAGGCAAAAGTCACTATTTTTTTGTACAATTTTGTTTCAAATGTATAAATTCCCCTTTAGCCACAGCAGATGCTGTGTGCTTGGGATAACAACTCTTGCCATGAATCAAAGAGTTTCCTGAGATGGGCTTTCTGGATAATACCCTATTTTCTCCAGAACCTATTAGAGTTACATCAGGGTAGTTAAAACATGATTGAATTCAAAAGTAAAACTAAGACCAATGTTGTTGTTGTTCAGCATGTTCACAAAGAGAGCAACATCTAATTCACCCCCCTTCCAAATGAAGAGGAGGTCATCTATGTATCTACCATATGTGTGAATTCTGTCCTTGTATATATTTCTATCTCCAAAGATGTGGGACAGTTCCCACCAACCCAAAAATAGGTTGGCATATGAGGGTGCAAATTTTTCCCCCATCGCTGTCCCACACCTCTGGAGATAGAAAACATCCTGAAACTGAAAAAAAGTGATGCGTTAGAAGAAAGTTGGTAACAGTGACAACATAAGCCTGAAACTCAGAGGTACATTCAGAATATTTTTCCAGAAAAAACTATATTGCTTTGATTCCCTCCTGATGAGGTATAGATGAGTACAAGGATATGGCATCAACTGTTACCCAACAGAAAGTATTCTCCCATTTACAGTATTCTCCCATGTTTTGTGTCCTTAATATATGAGGGCATGGTAATAACAAAAGGTTGTAAAATGGAGTCGAGCCACTGGGATAAATGCTGCAGCAATGACCAAATACCACTAACTATTGGCCAACCTTGTACGTTTACCAAAGATTTGTGAACCTTAGGGAGATGATGGAACAGGGGTATCCTAGGGTTCTCCACAAGTAGATATTCAGCTGTTTTATCATCTAGAAACCCATGTTCCATCCCATCATCAATAAGATGACATAATTCACTTTCGAATTTCTGGGTAGGGTCTCCTGATAATACGCTGTAATTGTTAGTGTTACCTAACTGTCTAATAGCCTCTTCAGTGTATGTTTTATTGTCCATTACGACAACAGTGCCCCCCTTATCTGCATACTTGATAACAATATTGGTATTCACTTGTAGTTGTTTTATGGCTGTTCTCTCCCTACTAGTAATGTTATGTTTTATAGGGATCCCTGAGGATCTTTCTCAATCATATTATAAAAAGTTTCTATGATGTCTCCTCTGGAATGGATAGGGTAAAAATTTGATTTGGGTTTCATAATGGTACCTATCTATCTATCTATCTATCTATCTTAATAATACATAGAACATATTCTGCTATGTGCATAACAATAAAATGTGAAATATTTACAGTAAACACACACTATAACACTTTTTATACATATAAATATTTAGAGATGTATTTGTTTGTATCTCTATGTTAAAGGAACATGAAACCCAGATATTGTCTTTCGTGAGTCAGATAGAGAATACATTTTTTTTTTAAATATTTTATTTAAATCCTTTCCAGAATTCAATTTCATTCAACACAATTATTTAGTTAGAACAAATACAGACATTATGAGAACCAAAAAAGAAAGAAAGAAAAAAAAAAAAATACATGGTAACCAAAATAATTTGGGCCTTATATCCTCAGGCAATTTGATTCTCAGAAAAAAGAAAGAGTAATAAATTACATTTTACATATCCTGAATTGGATTTTCTTTTCTGATTTTTCCCCCTCGTTCCCCTCTACTCCCTTACCCTATCCTTCTAAGAGAAAAAAGCAAAACAACAACAAAAACAAATGAAAAAAAAAAAAAAAAATATTGTTACCACATATCAAACATAACCAATTCAGAGTTCCTGAAGGGGTAGATTAGGAATTCAACTTCACTAGGTGGTAGATCTTTAATAAACAGTGACCATTTCAGGAATCATTTTCTAATATCTTGCTCATTATTTGGGTCTATGTCAATTTGTTCCAATATATATTGTTTTTTTAGGTAATTCTTAGTTTCGGCTATACTAGGAGTTGTTCTCTGTTTCCATTTTCTAAGAATAAGCTGTCTAGCTGCTAATAAAGTCATATTAATAATTTTCCTATTATTTCCTTCATTGTTAGTATAATTATGAAATAAAAAGACTATTATTTTTAATGATAGAATTATACGAAAGGGGACAAGTATTTTATTCAGCCAAAATTGAATTTTTGACCAGAAATTTCTAATTTTTGGACAAGCCCATAACATGTGCTGGAGGTCTGCCATCGGAAAGGAACATTTGGGCAGGAATTGAAACTATTATTCCCATATCTAGATCCTTTTTCCGGGGTAAAGTAGGTCATGTAAAGCAGTTTAAGATGGGATTCCCTCCAGGAGGAAGAGAGAGTGACACGAGCAGTCTCTTGTATTGATAGGTAGAATAGTGGGGGGTCCAAAGGTTGTTTGATCAGAGCACTCCACTTATTTTGAGTTGTTTCAACATTTTTTGCTCCCTTTACTGATACCAACATATGGTATCCAGGTGCAATTGACATGCGTCCCATTTTAGCGACGGCAAGCCAGTTCCCAACACTCTCTAGGGACCAGTTCCATCCAAAATCGTAAGTAAGTTTTAGAGCATAATGCCTTGCCTGGAGATAGGCAAAAAAATTCTTATGTGGTATATTAAATTCTAGTCTAAGGGTTTCAAATGATTTAACACATCTTCTTTCAAAGTCAAGAATCTGATATATGTTACTAAGACCTAATGTTTTCCATTCCCTGTAAACTCCTGCCTGTATTCCAGCTTCAAACTGAGGATTACCCATGAATGGGATATATCGAGAGACATGATGTTCCACCTTCAATAAAGCACAAATCTTTTTCCAAGCAAGAATAGGATTATATATGGACTTTAACTTTTTAATTTCATTCAGGATCTGGTTAGCGTCAGTGTGTATAAGTGCTATTGGATTCAGAGGATAAGTTATATTTTTTTCCAAATCATTATTTATTACATAGTTCTTTAAATGGACCCAGTCAATAACTGTGCGAGCCAGAAAGGCTTGATTATATGCTCGTATGTCTGGAAGAGCAAGACCACCATATTTCAAAGGAAAAGATAATTTTAAGAAAGAAATCCTAGGTTTTCTACTCTGCCATATGAATGATCTAAGAATGGAGTTAAGAAAATCAATATCTTTCCGTTTAATGAAAAGAGGAATATTCTGTATCATGTATAGAAGTTTAGGTAAAAGCATCATCTTATATGCGGCTATTCGTCCTGATAAAGATAACGGAAAGTTTTGCCAGTTTTTGAGAGAGTCTTTAATCTTATTTATTATTGGAGTGATATTAAGGGAATACCAAGTGCTAGGATCATGAGTAATATTAATGCCTAGATAGCGAAAATAATTATGAGCTATACAAAAAGGAATTTTTGCCAACGAGTCCCCCGTCTGAACAATCCAGAATAATTCGGATTTTGTGTTATTGACCTTGTATCCTGAAAAGGATCCAAACTGTTGTACTATGTTTAGGAGTTTGGGTATATTTAATCTTGTATTAGCCATATAAATGAGAACATCATCCGCATACAAGGCGATTTTAATCTCCTTCCTTCCTATCTTTATTCCATCAATTTGATGTCGTATAGAAATAGCAAGAGGCTCGATGGCAAGATCAAAAAGGAGAGGGGAGAGAGGGCACCCCTGCCTGGTACCTCGTTGTAGTTCAATATCTTGTGACATACTACCGTTCACCAGTATCTTTGTGGTAGCGTTTTGATAAAGATTACTAATGAATTTACTAAAGTTCTCCTTTAATCCAAATTTATGCAAGGTGTAAATCAAATGATCGTGGTGAACTGAATCAAAAGCTTTTTCAGCATCTATTGATATTATTACCTTATCATGGGTACCCTCTCGCCCCTCTACCTCCCGGGACTCCGATGTTCTAAAATAGTCAATAAGCAAAAAAAGTTTGTGTATTTTTGAGGCAGAATTTCTATTCTGTATGAACCCAGCTTGGTCTGTATGAATAATGGGGGGCAGTATAGTTTGAAGTCTTTGTGCTAATATTGAGGTTAAGATTTTATAGTCTGTATTGAGTAAAGCAATGGGCCTATAGGATTCTTTTTTTGTTGGGTCCTTCCCTGGCTTCAATATCAAAGTGGTGTAGGAAGCAGTAAAGCTAGAGGTTGGGTCTTTTCCTTCTATATAAAGAAAATTGAATAAAGTAGTTAAATATGGTATGATAGAGGTGTTTAAAGCTTGATAAAATTCGTTCGGTAATGCATCTGGGCCTAGGGCTTTATTGTGAGGCAATGTTTGAATTGCTTTATTTACTTCCATTTCAGTAATTTGAGCATATAGGTCCTGTAGGACTTCAGAATGTAATGTGGGAAAAGCAATTTTACTCCAGAATTCATCACGTGTCTGTATGTTGGAGGTACGCAGAGAATATAGGTCAGAGTAATATTTAGAAAATAGTTGTAAAAGTTCTTCAGTGGTACTGAATGTCTGGCTATCCGTATTTATGTTATCTATCGATTGAGAGCCTCTCTCGATTTTAAGAAGTTTTGCTAAAAACTTTCCCGTTTTATTTCCAAACCGATATAATTTTGATTGGAGCCTAGCAACATTCTGTGTTGTTTTGTAAAGTAAAAAAGAATCCATGATTTGTAAAGCAGAAGTATATTTAGCCCAACTCTGTGAAGAGTTTTCAATTAAATGCAAATTATATGCATTAGAAACTGCTTGTGCCAACTCCCCCTCCCTTTGCTTGAGTTTTTTAGTTCTGTTCACATTATATGCTATAATCTCCCCCCTCAATACTGCCTTAGCCGTCTCCCAAAATAATAGAGGACGTGAGATATAATCGCTATTCAGGTCTGCATAATCTTTAAATTTAGCTTCCAGACAGTTTTTTAAATTTGAGATCTGTGACTAGAAATGTTGGAAAAAAGAATCTTCTATTTGTTTGCCTTTGATCAAGTGATTGAAAATCTAAACAAATAGGCGCATGATCGGAGATAACTATAGGAAGTATTTGAGCCTGCACTTGTGATTTACATAGCCTCTCATCTAATAAAAATACATCTATCCTTGAGAGAGACTTATGCGCTTTTGAGAGGCAAGTGTACTCACAGGAGTCAGGATTTTGAAGTCTCCAAATATCACGAACCTTTAAGTTTACCATTATTCTGGAGAAAAGTTTTGATTCCAATTTATCTCTTTTAGTTTTTTTGAGCACACAATCTCGTCTTAGCCTATCTAGTGGATATTTAGGGGCCATATTAAAGTCCCCGCCCATTATCAGGTATCCTTCAGCACACATCATGAGCCTAGCTTGTATTACTTCCCAAAAGGATAAATTAAAAACATTTGGAGCGTATATTGCAAAGTGTGTATAGAATATTATTAATCTTAATTTTTAAAAGTATAAATCTCCCTTCAGAATCAGAGTCTACCTGTATTACCTGGTATTTGATATTTTTACTTACAAGAATAGCCACTCCCCCCTTTCTCTTGATACTTGGAGAGAAAAACACCTCTTGAACCCATGTAGATTTAAGTTTGAGAACTTCTTCAGTTTTCAAATGTGTTTCTTGCAAAAATGCAATAGAGGTGTTAATTCTCTTCAAGTATGATAGTATAGTTTTCCGTTTAATAGGAGACGTAAGTCCACCTATATTCCATGAGGTAATCTTGACTCTACTTGGCATGTCTTTTATTTATGTAAGGAAAAATAATAATAAGTAAAAAAAAAAAAAAATAAAAAAAAAAAAATGTTAAGGTGGGGAGGGAGGGAGAGAGGGGAAGCCCCCTTTCCAGAGGGGTAAAAACCTCTTAGCTCTCTACTACCCTTAGTAGAAGGATCCATATTCATAATAAAATAAAAATTAAACTAAATACAGCATCAATATCAATTGTGGCTATTTTTAATTTATAGAAAATTTTTCAGAATAGAATTTTCCTGCTTCAGCTGGGGTATCAAAAATATACGACTGATTCTCTACATATACCTTAAGTCTAGCAGGATGCAGAATATTTGCCCTTATTCCCTGCTGAATGAACTTTGTACAGATTGGGGTAATTTCCCTTCTTTTAGTAACTGTCTCCATTGAGTAGTCCTGAAAAAACAGGATTTTGGCATCCCCTAAAAAAATAGGCTGACATTTATGGAAAGAGTTTAGAAATGTGACCTTATCTTGGTAATTTAGAAATTTAACAATAATTGGCCTTGGTCTAGCATTTGTCTTAGAGAAATAGACAGGGCCAATTCTGTGTACTCTTTCGATAAATGTTCCGGGGAAGCTCTCAGGAATCTTTAAGAGCTGTGGGATTGTTATCCTGAGTAACTTGAATAGATCATCATATTGTTTGTCCTCGGGGACCCCTATTATCCTAAGGTTGTTCCTACGTGCACAATTCTCTAAGTCTTCAATTTTACTTTGTAATTTTAAAAGAGTATTGATTGAGGTTTCAGTCTTAACATTATATTCTATCATGTTATCCTCTAAGTCTGATATTCTTTGCTCTACCTCTGAGAGTCTGCCTGCAAATTGTCTGACTTCTGATGTCAAATGTACAATATCTGATTTAATCTCGTCTCTTAGAGTTTCGAATTTAGGTGAGAGGGCTTCCGATATTTTGGAGACTAGAGATTGAATGTCTATAGATTCAGATGTTGTTTGGATATTGCTAGTAGATAAGAGTGTTTCAGCGGCAAGGTCCGAAGTGACCTTATTCCGTTTATCTCTTGATCTAGCCGCCATTGGGGAGGGTGTGTTTTTAGAGTGAAGGTGCAAAAATTTATCCATGTGCTTATAACTAATGTGAAGGTGCACGGTTGTGACAGTGAATGGAGGGGGGATAGGATTAAAGTGCAGGGCCCTTCTCAGGGGTAAGGGGAAGGTGTGGAAAGGAAAATAACGTGTAAGGGAGTGAGTGGGGTATAAAACATCTGTATATGTGAGAGTGATTTATTTTATAGGCGGGTAGAGAAGAGAGAAAAACAACAAAACAAAAACCAGTATATGTAGTTGCCGCTGAAATAGATTCACTCAGTTAGAGTAGTTCTAAAAAAAAAATAATTCTACTATTGGTGTATTATTGTTGTTGATCTTATTATGTTTTGGGACCTGAACCTCTTTGGGTAAAATAAATCTCTATAAACCTTTCAAAAACTGAAAAATGACCAAGGACAAATATTCTTAGTAGAACAGGCACACTCTACGTTCTTTCTCCTTTCCCTTATTTTCCCCTCCTTCCTCCTCCCTTTACCTTAGAACAGTGAAGCAACAATATTATTTCAGCAGTCTGTAATTATTTACATAGTTAATGCTTTCAGCAGTAGCATTAAAATCATGTTCATTGAGGAAAATTTTCCTTTACACTTGAGAAGTACAGAATACATTCCTAAGAAATATACGGCTAGATTTAGAGTTCGGCGGTAGCCGTGAAAACCAGCGTTAGAGGCTCCTAACGCTGGTTTTAGGCTACCGCCGGTATTTGGAGTCAGTGATTAAAGGGTCTAACGCTCACTTTTCAGCCGCGACTTTTCCATACCGCAGATCCCCTTACGTCAATTGCGTATCCTATCTTTTCAATGGGATCTTTCTAACGCTGGTATTTAGAGTCGTTTCTGAAGTGAGCATTAGAGCTCTAACGACAAAACTCCAGCCGCAGGAAAATAGCAGGAGTTAAGAGCTTTCTGGGCTAACGCCGGTTCATAAAGCTCTTAACTACTGTGCTCTAAAGTACACTAACACCCATAAACTACCTATGTACCCCTAAACCGAGGTCCCCCCACATCGCCGCCACTCAATTAAAAATTTTTAACCCCTAATCTGCCGACCGCCAACTACGTTATACTTATGTACCCCTAATCTGCTGCCCCTAACCCCGCCGACCCCTGTATTATATTTATTAACCCCTAACCTGCCCCCCACAACGTCGACGCCAGCTACTTACAATAATTAACCCCTAATCTGCCGACCGCAAAGCGCCGCCACCTACGTTATCCTTATGTACCCCTAATCTGCTGCTCCTAACACCGCCGACCCCTATATTATATTTATTAACCCCTAATCTGCCCCCCACAACGTCGCCTCCACCTACCTACACTTATTAACCCCTAATCTGCCGACCGCAAAGCGCCGCCACCTACGTTATCCTTATGTACCCCTAATCTGCTGCCCCTAACACCGCCGACCCCTATATTATATTTATTAACCCCTAATCTGCCCCCCTCAACGTCGCCGACACCTGCCTACACTTATTAACCCCTAATCTGCCGACCTGACCTGAGCGCTACTATAATAAATGTATTAACCCCTAACCCGCCTCACTAACCCTATAATAAATAGTATTAACCCCTAATCTGCCCTCCCTAACATCGCCGACACCTACCTTCAATTATTAACCCCTAATCTGACGACCGGAGCTCATCTCTACTATAATAAATGGATTAACCCCTAAAGCTAAGTCTAACCCTAACACTAACACCCCCCTAACTTAAATATAATTTAAATCTAACGAAATTAATTAACTCTTATTAAATAAATTATTCCTATTTAAAGCTAAATACTTACCTGTAAAATACATCCTAATATAGCTACAATATAAATTATAATTATATTGTAGCTATTTTAGGATTAATATTTATTTTACAGGTAACTTTGTAATTATTTTAACCAGGTACAATAGCTATTAAATAGTTAAGAACTATTTAATAGTTACCTAGTTAAAATAATTACAAAATTACCTGTAAAATAAATCTTAACCTAAGTTATAATTAAACCTAACACTACCCTATCAATAAATTAATTAAATAAACTACCTACAATTACCTACAATTAACACTGATCGGAACAGCCAATAGAATGCGAGCTCAATCTGATTGGCTGATTGGATCAGCCAATCGGATTGAACTTGATTCTGATTGGCTGATTCCATCAGCCAATCAGAATATTCCTACCTTAATTCCGATTGGCTGATAGAATCCTATCAGCCAATCGGAATTTGAGGGACGCCATCTTGGATGACGTCCCTTAAAGGAACCGTCATTCGTCGGGAGACAACGGAAGAAGAGGATGGATCCGCGTCGGCTGCTTCAAGATGGACCCGCTCCGCACCGGATGGAAGAAGATCGAAGATGCCGCTTGGAGAAGATGTTTGCCGGTCCGGATGTCCTCTTCTTGCCGGATAGGAGGAAGACTTTGGAGCCTCTTCTGGACCTCTTCAGCACCGGATGCCAGGACGGATCGGTGATACCTGGATGGTGAAGACAAGGTAGGAAGATCTTCAGGGGCTTAGTGTTAGGTTTATTTAAGGGGGGCTTGGGTTAGATTAGGGGTATGTGGGTGGTGGGTTGTAATGTTGGGGGGGGGGTATTGTATGTTTTTTTTTACAGGCAAAAGAGCTGATTTTCTTGGGGCATGCCCCGCAAAGGGCCCTGTTCAGGGCTGGTAAGGTAAAAGAGCTTTTACATTTATTAATTTAGAATAGGGTAGGGAATTTTTTATTTTGGGGGTCTTTGTTATTTTATTAGGGGGCTTAGAGTAGGTGTAATTTGTTTAAAATTGTTGTAATATTTTTCTAATGTTGGTAAATATTTTTTTATTTTTTGTAACTTAGTTCTTTTTTATTTTTTGTACTTTAGTTAGTTTATGTAATTGTAGTTATTTGTAGCAATTGTATTTAATTTATTTATTGATAGTGTAGTGTTAGGTTAATTGTAGGTAATTGTAGGTAGTTTATTTAATTAATTTATTGATAGGGTAGTGTTAGGTTTAATTATAGCTTAGGTTAGGATTTATTTTACAGGTAATTTTGTAATTATTTTAACTAGGTAACTATTAAATAGTTCTTAACTATTTAATAGCTATTGTACCTGGTTAAAATAATTATAAAGTTACCTGTAAAATAAATATTAATCCTAAAATAGCTACAATATAATTATAATTTATATTGTAGCTATATTAGGATGTATTTTACAGGTAAGTATTTAGCTTTAAATAGGAATAATTTATTTAATAAGAGTTAATTAATTTCGTTAGATTTAAATTATATTTAAGTTAGGGGGGTGTTAGTGTTAGGGTTAGACTTAGCTTTAGGGGTTAATCCATTTATTATAGTAGCGATGAGCTCCGGTCGTCAGATTAGGGGTTAATAATTGAAGGTAGGTGTCGGCGATGTTAGGGAGGGCAGATTAGGGGTTAATACTATTTATGATAGGGTTAGTGAGGCGGGTTAGGGGTTAATACATTTATTATAGTAGCGGTGCGGTCCGCTCGGCAGATTAGGGGTTAATAAGTGTAGGCAGGTGTCGGCGACGTTGAGGGGGGCAGATTAGGGGTTAATAAATATAATATAGGGGTCGGCGATGTTAGGGCAGCAGATTAGGGGTACAAAGGGATAATGTAAATTGCGGCGTTTTACGGAGCGGCAGATTAGGGGTTAATAATATAATGCAGGTGTCAGCGATAGCGGGGGCGGCAGATTAGGGGTTAATAAGTGTAAGGTTAGGGGTGTTTAGACTCGGGGTACATGTTAGGGTGTTAGGTGTAGACGTAGGAAGTGTTTCCCCATAGGAAACAATGGGGCTGCGTTAGGAGCTGAACGCTGCTTTTTTGCAGGTGTTAGGTTTTTTTCAGCTCAAACAGCCCCATTGTTTCCTATGGGAGAATCGTGCACGAGCACGTTTTTGAGGCTGGCCGCGTCCGTAAGCAACTCTGGTATCGAGAGTTGCATTTGCGGTAAAAATGCTCTACGCTCCTTTTTTGGAGCCTAACGCAGCATTTTTTTGAACTCTCGATACCAGAGTTAATTTTATGGTGCGGCCAGAAAAAAGCCCGCGGAGCGTTAACAGCCCTTCTACCGCCAAACTCCAAATCTAGGCCATAATTTTTAGACTGAATCAAGATTTGCATTTATCAGGAAGTTTCAAGAAGAGGTAGGGAATTTTATCTCTAATAATATATATCTTATGAATGGTGTATGGGCTCAGCCAGGGAATATGAAGGATTATGTTTTTACACTTATCTATCAATTATACTTAGATCAGCCCTTCTCCTAGCTTCACCCTTTCCCTTTTTCATATCCCTTCTCTCCTCTCTTGCCCCTTACTTATCTGCTTCCCCTTCTCTTTTAATTTATATGGTACAATTATCTCTGCTTAGTTAAAGATTCGTGATCTAGTGGCTAAGAATTTTCGAGTTACAGCATATTTTCAACCAACCCTTATAACAAGTATTCTTATTCTGTAATAGCCTTATTGTTGCATAGTAATTTTATACCAGTATTGTAAGAAAATGTCCCATTTTTTATATAGATATAGGAAAAAAGAAGTATTTGAGCATTGTCTTTATAGCTTATATATTCCTCTCAAGTGTTGCAGGCAGTGGAGCAGGGAGCGGAAAGTCAAGAAAAAATAACAACGGACTCAGGTCCAACTTTTACTTTACCCTTCCCTGGTCTGTCGAGGGCCGGTGATCAGTTCGATGACTTCTGTGAGCTATCTCCCCCTGCGCAGCATCGGTGGAGGGGAGAGTGTGGCCCAGATAGTCACAGTGACAAGCCTTCCATATTCCAGATAGGACTGCAATCCCAGCAGGGGTCGGTCAGAACGTCCCGGTAGTCGCGGCAGCACCTCAGACCAGGAAGCGGGATCTTCACCCCTCACGCAACATCGGTGGGAGGGGGCTGCAGCGCATCAGTGAGGGACGGCTCAGGAATTACTCACACGATCCACGTCTCCCTGCTCGACCTGCACGCCGCATCTTGTAGTAAGTGAGACCAGCACAATCCAAGCCCCTGAGCAATTTGCCCGGGAGGGAAGTATGGGAAGAAAAAAGGTAAGTCGTGAAGCTAACGTCCACTGTGACCGGGTTCCCTCAGATGAACTGGGGCACCTTCAGATTGTATTCGGATAGTTCCTTGAAGCAGATATAAATTAAGTTGTGAAGAATCTTCTTGTCTCTATTTACTCCAAATATATCTTGCCCAGCACAGGAAAAAGTCTCTCATAGTATACAGCTGCACATAGTGAAGACAGCTATATTGTTAGTTGTTGGGTATACAGGTATAAATCTTCGGAGTTTTATTTCTTGTGTTACTCTCCTGGTAGGGTATAAGGAGCAGTACGAGTGTATTTCATTCAGTAAGGTTATGAATATCTGAAGAAACAAGGGTCCTTTCTACTGCTACTTAGCAATTTTAGAGCAATGACTTGGCACTTAATGGAGTTCCAGTAGCGGTGGATTTTGAGCTAAACAAGCCGCCCAGGGTCTAGGGCTTTATGCGGGAGTTACTCGCCAAGAGCTTGAAGGGTAGGTAATTCAGAGCAGGTGTATCTCGTGACCACACACCTGTGCTCCTCCCCCGGAACTCAGGGCATATGAGAGAATACATTTTTAAACAACTTTCTAATTTACTTCTATTATCTAATTTGCTTCATTCTCTTGATATAATTTGTTGAAAAACATATCTAGATAGGCTTAGTAGTTACTGATTGGTGGCTTCTCGTAGATGTCTCATGTGATTGGCTCAGCCATTTGCATTGCTATTTCTTCAACAAAGGATATCTGAAGAAATAAGCAAATTAGATAATAGAAGTATATTGGAATGTTGTTTAAAATGAGATTCTTTATCTGAATCATAAAAGATAAATTGTGGGTTTCATGTCCCTTCAAAGTCCTTTGCCTGCTTTTTTTTTCTAACACCTGAGACCTCATATCTTTTAGCCCTGATAACTTTTTTGTGCCTCTGGTTTTACTTTTTTAATTTTTTTTCTTGATGGTATTATTAGTGTAAATGTACTTTGTAATGTATTTTTTAAGTGTTTTGTGACACTTTTTTGTTTTGCGTAACAGTTAACCAGAGCTCTGTGTGTGGTATCCTGACACACGTTAACTTCTATTGCGCTAAAGTGATCACATTTATTTTCAACTTGTAGTACTAGCGGTAACCCAACGCACAGAAACACCCTTGACAAATCCTTTTCACTTGTGCATAACTGTTAGAGCCACTTTCCTGCTTTTCTTTTTTCCTCATTTACATAACTATATGTATGACTGTGGATCATGGGAAGTGGGGGAGATTAAAAGCTCTGGTGTGTTGAAGTGTTTTTTGCCTCTTCCTTGTGGTCAAGAGGGGAATGTTCTCACAACTGATAACACATGAAATTTCACAATCATGAAAGAAAGAAATTTATCAGGTAGGTATAAATTTTGTTTTTTAACAGTAAATTGTACAGACAGTGATTTCTAAACCTCACTCTCACTGTACATAATGGATTTCTCTTTGCCGCATTTCTATAACTGTAAGAAGATCACAGTTTTACTTAACACCTGACCATGATGACATGATTATGACATGAATATGAAAAAAAAAAAAGATATTAAAGTGTCAGTAAACCTTACAAATAATGTTATTTAATTCTGCACATAGTGCAGAATTATATAACATTATATTAGCGCAAACATTATGAAACATAATTTCCCCTTTGAATTTTTTTTAAAAAACTGCTGTTTTACAGACCCGCTCTCTGTGATCTTCTGAGCGGGTCTGTTTTTTTCAAACAGCGCATCGGGCAAGCTGTATGGTCACCGCCCGGCCTGACCGTGCCATAGCACTAAGTGCAGCTCGCTCCTGCTGTCTGACAGAGCAGGAGCGAGCTGCACTTAGTGCTATGGCGCGGTCGGGCCGCGCTGTGACTATACAGCTGGCCCGATGCGCTGTTTGAAAAAAACAGACCCGCTCAGAAGATCACAGAGAGCAGATCTGTAAAACAGCAGTTTTTTTAAAAAATTCAAAGGGGAAATTATGTTTTATAATGTTTGCGCTAATATAATGTTATATAATTCTGCACTATGTGCAGAATTATATAACATTATTTTTAAGGTTTACTGGCCCTTTAAGGGCATTATTGCTAAGTGCAGTTTATCAATGTTGCAGTTGTGATTTAATTTTTCTTGGGTTTCCTGCAAATCTCATTAGTTTTATAAGATATCACCTATCTGTCTATTTAAATACATATACATATGTAAATATATGCCTTACCCACTACTGAGGCACTATACAATAGTGCTGAATATAGGTTTAATGAATCTAGACCATATAGTGATATATACATCTAAAATTATGTCTGTGACTTTTTCAGTGTATTACTCAAGATAATAGAATTATTCACCTTTCAATTATTCAATGTGCCTATTTTGTGCCAGAAGTGCAAAACCAGTGGTTGGAATGATTGTGATCACTGAAGCCATTGCTGTCCATGCATTGTATGGATGATTTACAGCTATCTGCTTGGATCCGATCTAAACTTGTTCCAACTGTTCCAGCTTGAACGGGACTGGAAGGATTGGAGTAGTGTCTTATATGGTCAAACATGCTTCAACTCTTCACTTGATATAACACTCATCTATCATTCATGATTGATATAGGTAAAATATGATTACATTTGTGTTGCAACTTTTTTATTGTGTATTTTTATTGACCAAAATTCTTATTTTTGTATTTTACAATTTTAAAATCAGATCTTACGCTTAATTTAATATTTATAGTTTTTTAATGCATTTGCTTATTTTATTTCTTCTTCATGAATATCAGATCTAATATTCTGGTCTAAAAATAAAATGCTGTATTTGGTTAGAACATTTTGTTCCCTTGTTTGCTATGTATTTATTTCTTTGTTAAAGGTTAAATATGTAGTCAAAGCTGCACTCCTGCAACACAGACTTTCTGCTCTAGATGAGGGTATAGCCTGCTATTTATTTACTTGTATGTCTTGTACCTATTTACTCACTAAATATATCCTCATCTAGAAAATGTATGTACTTTACATAGTTTCAACACAAAGTAAAAGAAAAGAATATGTTAAAAAAAGGTTTCAGTAAAACAGGGATTTTTATTTTTACACTACAATTTCCATTGAAAATGTCAGTTATCATCAAAATGACATGCCTTTACTTTCAGCTAGATTACGAGTTTTGCGTTATGAGTGAAAAAGCTTCATAACGCTGTTTTTTCACTACCGCTGCTATTACGAGTCTTGTAGGTACAGCTGTACCGCACACTTTTTTGGCCGTCACGCAACGTAACTACCGCACCTTTCAAAAAGTCCTTTTTCAATTGGACTTCCATAGCACCGGTATTACGAGTTTGCCTGTCCGGCCAAAAAGTGAGCGGTTAAAATTACAAGATCTGTACTGTCACCTGAAAGTCAGTAGTTATGAGTTTTACGTTACAAAGCTGTAGCATACAATTCATAACTAAAATGTTACAAAGTACACTAACACCCATAAACTACCTATTTACCCCTAAACCGAGGCCCTCCCACATCGCAAACACTAATTATTGATTGGAACAGCCAATAGAATGTGAGCTCAATCCTATTGGCTGATTAGATCAGCCAATAGGATTGAAGCTCAATCCTATTGGCTGATTGCATCAGCCAATAGGATTTTTTACCCTTTAATTCCGATTGGCTGATAGAATTCTATCAGCCAATCAGAATTCAAGGGATGCCATCTTGGATGACGTCTCTTAAAGGGAACCTTCAGTGTACAGCTGGGACCGTATGAAGAGGATGCTCCGCACCGGATGTCTTGAAGATGGAGCCGCTCCGTGTTGGAAGGATGAAGATAGAAGATGCCGTCTGGATGAAGACTTCTGCCCGCCGGGAGGACGACTTCTTGTCGCTTGGATGAAGACTTCTCCTGGCTTCATTGAGGACTTCTTGCTGCTTGGATGAAGACTTCTCCCGGCTGGATGAGGATGGATGTCCGGTCTTCCAAAACTGTAAGTGGATCTTCGGGGGTTAGTGTTAGGTTTTATTAAGGGTTTATTGGGTGGGTTTTATTTTTAGCTTAGGGTTTGGGCAATGTAAAAAAGCTAAATGTTGGGGGGCTGTTTGTAATTTTTTTTTTACAGGTAAAAGAGCTGATTTCTTTGTAGCAATGTCCCACAATAGGCCCTTTTAAGGGCTATTGGCAGTTTAGTGTACCCTGGGGTTTTATTATTTTGGGGGGATTTTTTATTTTGATAGGGCTATTAGATTAAGAGTAATTTGTTTTTATTTTTGATAATTTATTTTTTATTTTGTGTAATTTAGTGTTTATTTTTTTTGTAATTTAGATAAAAAAAAATATTTAATTTATTTAATTTTATTGTAATATTAGGTGTTAGTGTAACTCAGGTTAGGTTTTATTTTACAGGTAAATTTGTATTTATTTTAACTAGGTAGCTAGCAAATAGTTAATAACTATTTACTAACTAGTCTACCTAGTTAAAATAAATACAAACTTACCTGTGAAATACAAATAAAACCTAAGATAGCTACAATGTAGCTATTAGTTATATTGTAGCTAGCTTAGGGTTTATTTTACAGGTAAGTATTTAGTTTTAAATAGGAATTATTTAGTTATTAATAGTAGGTTTTGTTTAGATCTATTTCAATTATATTAAAGTTAGGGGTGTTAGGGTTAGGGTTACGTTACGGTTAGACTTAGGGATAGGTTTAGGGGTTAATATATTTATTTAGTGTTAGTGATGTGGGAGGCCAGAGGTTTAGGGATTAATAACTTTAAAATAGTGGCGACGTTGGGGGCAGCAGATTAGGGGTTAATCAATTTATGTAGGTTGCGGCGACATTGGAGGCGGCAGATTAGGGGTTAATAAGTGTAATGTAGGTGTCGGCAATGTCGGGGGCGGCAGATTAGGGGTGTTTAGACTCCGGGATTATGTTAGGGTTTTAACATATATTTTCTTTCCCCATAGACATCAATGGGGCTGTGTTACAAAGCTTTACGCTCCATCATTGCAGGTGTTAGTTTTTTTTTTAGCTGGCTCTCCCCATTGATGTCTATGGGGAAATCGTGCATGAGCATGTCAAAGCAGCTCAAAGAAGCTCTGGTATTTGTGTGCGGTATGGAGCTCAACGCTGCCATATTGCCCGTAAATGCCGTTTTTATGCAAAGCTGTAATAGCAGCGCTATTAAAGATGAGCTGTTGAAATAACTTACAAGTTATTACCAAGCCACTCATAACTCAAAACTCATAATCTGGCTGTTTATTAAGCAAATCTTGCCCCAGAACACATTACTAAAACATCTTGCTAATTAATAGATGTCCTTTTTCCTTTGAATATTCCTTATTAACTATCTACCATTTAATTAGATAGAACTATGCTCATCAAAGTTCATCATACTATTTCATACTGCACTGACAGAAATCATTATATAGCAGCACCTGATAGGAAACCACGATTCAGATAGAACATACCATTTTAAAGTTTTCCAATTTACTTCTATTACCAAATTTTCATAGTTTTCTTCTTTTATCCGTTGTTAAAAAGCAGGGATGTAAGTTCATAATTGTGCACGTGTCTACAGCACTATATGGCAGCAGTTTTGCAACAATGTTATACATTTGTAAGAGCACTAGATGACATTTCCTGTCATGTAGTTCTTCAGACGTGCACGTTACCTACCTAGGTATCTCTTCAACAAAGAATAACATGAAAATAAATCAAATTTGATAATAGAAGTAAATTAGAAACTTTTTTAAAATGGTGTTCTCTATCTGAATAATGAATGAGAAATGTGTTCCATGTCCCTTTAATACAGGAAGGGACTAAAACTGCAGTGAAAAGCTAAGAAAGCATCATGATACTGCAACCCTTCACTAAATCCTGGTGTAAGGAACCAATGGCTCATAGAATTTGTTTTCTATCTCCTAATATTTTTTTTATATACACATATATGTGCACCTAAATAGTGCATGGTATTGAAGATATTGTTATGTGTACCTACATAGGGCATGGTTTTGAAGATATTGTTATGTGTACCTAAATAGTGCATGGTATTGAAGATATTGTTGCGCTAGGATCCAAACGGAGACATATGGCTAAAATATTCTGGTGAAAGAATTATGTTGCTAACTTTTAGAATATTGATGACTGCACATGAATTCATTAATTGAAGATTTAAAGAGACATATTTTCCACTTAATTAAAGGAACGGTAAATTTAAAATGAAAGAAATTGATTGGATAGAATTATATACAACTTCCAATTAACTACTACTGTTAATTTTGCTTAGTTATCTTGGTATCATTTGTTAAAGAGTAATTCTAGGTTTAATTTAGGAGCATGCACGTGTCACCCATCTGGCAGGATGTTTGCAACAAACTTTATAGAAGTTATACATAGTTACAAACAATGCTGCCATAGAATGTGCACACTCCTAAGCATCTATGAGCCTATCTAACTTTACGCTTCACCAAAGCACACCAAGAAAGCAAAGCAAATTTAATAATAGAAGTAAATTTGAAAGTTGTTTTGAAATGACATGCTGATTTCTTAGTCCAATTAGCCAATAGAATGAAAGCTTTTTCTATTGTCTGATTGGACTAATAATTAAAAATTTAGCCAGTAGGAATGAAAGGGGGTTACCTTCCATTCAAGCTTCAGTGTGCAGCGTTAATTGCGTGAAGAAGGATCAGATTGAAGAGGATCGAATGAAGATTGAAGGAGACAGAAGAGGCATCGGGTGGAAGAGCATCACTGTAGATGAAGCTACAAGAGAACCGCTGCCATGGAGATAGAAGAGGAGCACCATGAGCTGACTATGTAAGAGCTGGAGCCAAGCTGGGTGAGTAGAAACTTCGGGGTTTAGAATTGGGATATTTTTTAAGCATTTTTTAGGATAGATTTATTTTTAGAATAATGTTTATTTTTTTTATGGCCAAAAAGAGCTAAATCCCTTTGGGGCAATACCCTACCAAATGCCCTCTTCATGGCAATCTTTTTTCAGGATAGTTTTTTTTTTTTTTTTTTTAAATAGGGATTATTTCTACATGTAAAAGAGATATATTTGCCTCAGGGCAATGCTCTACCAATCATCAGGGCAATTTTTAGAGTAGTTTTTTTAAGATAGGCTTTTTGGGGGAAGTGGGGTTGGGGTTGCTATGATTTTAGAATAGGGATTTTTTTATTTTAAAGGTAAAAGAGGGAAATCATTTATGGGCAACACCCTACAAAATTCCCTTCTAAGGGCAACTGTTAGAGAAGGTTTTAGTGGTAGTATACAGATTTTTATTTTGGGATCAGCTTTATTTAATAGGACTTTTAGGATATGCAGAACTGTTTGTGATTTTTTTATTTTTGGTAGTGCTTTGTTTTTTTGGTAATTGTTTTTTTAATTTTAGTTGTTTTTATTTTATGTAACTTAGGGGGTGTTAGGTTAAAGGTCTGGGGAGTTGTTAGGTAGCAGTATAGGGGTAGTTTGCATTGGGGGTTTGTTTAGGGGTTAATAGGTTAGTTGGTGGTTTGGTCATTAGGTTACAGCAGATTAGTGGTTAATAGTGTAGTGGGGTTATGTTGTTCTGGGGGTGAGGTCGCGTAAGGGTTTAAAAGTTTAGAGTGGCATTAGATTTCTATACTATGTTAAAATGAGATGCATTTTCATGTATAATGCATATTATTTTCATTATTGTATATCATTTAAATTGCAATTTGTTCTTTTGTATTTTAAACATAAATATATAATTTAAACTATAAATTTATATTATCAATGTCAGAAGTGGAAACTGCATTTTTTTATAGAAAACTATACATTTTCTCATACTGACTTTGACATTTTAAATTATATATTTTATTTTAAAATAATTAAAAGAGCAAGAAAAAAAGGAGTTTAAAATGTATACAATATTTAAATTATTATGCATTATACAAGAAAATGCTTATAATTTAAACATTGAATATAAATGTATCAACATAGCTCCTATAGTTCTAATTAGTGATGTCCCGAACTGTTCGCCTGCGAACGGTTCGCAGCGAACATAGGTTGTTCGCGTTCGCGTTTGTGGGCGAACACATGGCGATGTTCGATCCGCCCCTATGTGTCATCATTGTGGAAACTTTGACCCTTTATGTCACAGCCGCCTGACACATTAGAAACAATCAACATCAGACACTCCCTCACAGACACTCCCAGCTACTCGGAATCCGCCATTTTAGACTCATAACGACCTTGCTTTTTTAATGAGAGGACGTGTTGTGTTTTTGCTCCTGACATTAATAGGAAAAACATAGCTAGGCTAGTGTATTTACAGTCCAGAAGGACTCCACTCATCTCTGCTGCAAGCACAGCACCCCAAAAAGCCCTTTTTAGGGCTATATTTCGTGCCGTTTTTTTTTTTTTTTTTTTTTTTTTAATTAGCATTTGCCTGGCTTTCAGCTGTGTGTTTAAGGCTCACAGCATATGCTGTGACTACTGCCACTACTGATATCTCCCTAACAACATTAGTTTAAATTTAACTAACTCAAAAAAATATTATTTTTCTAGTGTAATTTTTTTTCATTTTCTATCAGGCCAGTGTCACACAGCATATACTCTGGTTCATTGCTCTGTGCCAGCCAGCAGCCAGCAGTGTTAATATCCGTTAATAACATTATTTTTAATTTAAAAAAAAAACACAAAAAAATATTTTTCTAGTGTAATCTAATTACATTTACTATCATGCCTGTGTCTGTCAGGCTCACTCAGCATTAATATACCTCTTTTTTTTTCAGTCTTTTGGTTAATTGGTCTGTGCCAGGCAGCCACCCAGCACTCATATCTATTTTTCTTTCACCTTAATTTTAATATATATAAAAAAAAAAAAGTTTAAATTTGTTTGCTAGTGTAATCAAATCTAATTTTCTATCCGGCCTGTGTGTTTTGCTGACATAGAGAGCCTACTGTGTTTACTTGCTGCCCTCCCTAGTCTATGAGCCACGACTCATATGTGTTTAACCTTTTTTTAATTTCCCCCCCAAAAAAATAATTTCAATCATTTTTCTAGTGTAATCTAATAGTATTTTCTATCAGGCGTGTGTGTATCCGACATACATAGCCTACTGTTTTTAATAGCTGCCCTTCCAAGGCTATCAGCCACGACTCATATGTATGTGCTTAACCTTTTTCTTAAAATTTCCAAAAAAAAGTCTTTAAATCATTATGCTAGTGTAATCTAATTGTATTTTCTATCAGGCTTGTGTCTAACTGTCTATCTGACTTACACAGCATACTGTTGTTATAATTGCTGCCCTACGTAGCAGCCAGCCAGTGCGACCACTCAAAGAGTCATATGTGCATTGCACTTCTTAACATAATTTTAATATTAAAATCTAAAATTTTAAAATATTTTGCTAGTGTAATGTAACTTAATTTTCTATCAGGCCTGTGTTTTTGTCACTTACACAGCATACTGTGTTAAATTACTGCCCTACCTACCATCCACGACTCATATCTGCCAGCCTGTCTGCCAGGCCCAAGTAGCCAATTAGTGGCACCAATCACAATTCTTGTAACAGTAATAAAAAAAAAAAAACATAATTTTTTGGACTGCAAATATTCAGTCTCCTAGGGCCATTGAATTTCATTTACCTCCTGCCTGCCACTGCCAGCCTTTTGTGCCAGGCCGTCTAGCCAACTATTTACACCAATCATAATTGTTGTCACAGTCAGACAGTATAGTTATTAATTTAAATAAAAAATTTTTTTAGTGTTGATCTTAACCCTCAGTTTGCTCGTGCCTTTGAATTGCAGTTTTCTACAGCCTTCCAAGCCTGTGTGCCAGGCCTACTTAAAAAATATTTACACCAATCATATTTGTTGTGACAGTATTCTAATAATTAAAAATTAAAATTTTTGTTAATAGTTGCTGTGATTTGAATCGTCAGTTTGCTGGTGCCAATGAAACGCACTTTCCTCCTGCCTTGCAGCCTGCTGTGAGCAAGGCCCCCACCTAGCCAATTGTTGTCAGCATTCATATTTCTGTTAACAGTATTGCAAAAATTGGCAATCATCACTGTTTAGACTTTCAGTAATCAGTCTCCTAGTGTCCTTGAATTGCATCTCCCTCCTGCCTGCCATCCTTTTGTGCCAGGCCGTCTTGCCAACTATTTACACCAATCCTATTTTTTTGTCACAGTATAGTTACTAATTATAATTAAAAAAATCTTTATTGTTGATGATCTTAACCCTCAGTTTGCTCGTGCCTTTGAATACAGTTTTCTACAGCCTTCCAAGCCTGTGTGCCAGGCCTACTTAAAAAATATTTACACCAATCATATTTGTTGTGACAGTATTCTAATAATTAAAAATTAAAATTTTTGGTAATAGTTGCTGTGATTTGAATCGTCAGTTTGCTGGTGCCATTGAAACGCACTTTCCTCCTGCCTTGCAGCCTGCTGTGAGCCAGGCCCCCACCTAGCCAATTGTTGTCAGCAATCATATTTCTGTTAACAGTATTGCAAAAATTGTCAATCATCACTGTTTAGACTGTCAGTAATCAGTCTCCTAGTGCCCATGAATTGCATCTCCCTCCTGCCTGCCATCCTTTTGTGCCAGGCCGTCTTGCCAACTATTTACACCAATCCTAATTTTTTGTCACAGTATAGTTACTAATTAAAATTAAAAAAATCTTTATTGTTGATGATCCTAACCCTCAGTTTGCTCGTGCCTTTGAATTGCACTTTTCTACAGCCTTCCAAGCCTGTGTGCCAGGCCTACTTAAAAAATATTTACACCAATAAAAGGTTATATTTTATTTTTATACTAGCGCTCTCACTTGTTTTCTTTGGTGGACTTTATACTTTAGCCTGGAGAGCGTTAGTTCCCTGCCTCGTCCACTTCTCTGCTTTTCTGGGAGCAACCACCGGAACTGTTTTGGTCTGTATTGGACAAGCGGCAGCTGGGATATCCCATTATCACACATGTGAAAAGCCGGTTCGGTGCTAAAGTTCCGTCTACCTGAACGGAGGATTCCTATGGTTCCAGACTGCAGTCCCTGGATTGGTGGACAACGGGTGTGACGAAAATCAGTCGAGCACTCGGATTGGAGGATTGTCCGGTAGAGTCCTGGACACGCCCCCTGGTGGGCGGTAGGCCTCTGATCCTCAGAAGGAGTGAATCGGCTGAACACTCGGCAAGCGGCAAGTGAGTGTAAAGACTTACGGAACGTTTTGTGGATTACATCTGATACAGCACTGTACACGCCCCCCCTGGTGGGTGCGAGTGTGCAGAAACCCAGCGGTAATTCTGTGACCGTAAAAGGGGAAAAACAGCGGAATACTGTGTGAACCTAAAAACAAAAAACAGAGGTGAGACTGTATCATTCTATATATATATCTGCATATTCCTGTATTACGCACCACTACCTCATTGCCTGAACTTTATTTCGACATCTGTCCACAACCTGAGAATGTTTGCTTACATTGCTCCTGTTTGTGCAGTACACTTGAGATGGGACGTTGTTTAATTCTTGTTGGGTATTAGGTTTTCTCACTTTGTGTCTTTGGTATAATTATTAAGCGTTCCAGGCGACGCTAGAGAGACCTATTCCCAACATGCAGGGTAACAATCTTGTTATGGACGATCAAATAGTATCACAGTACTTTTCACTGCAACCTATAGAGACTGGGGGTGAACCTGATACAGAGCTATCAAGGATTTTTTCAACGGATAAAGCCTATTCCTCACTAGGAGAACTTTTTGATGATATGGAGAAGCTGAAAATCAGGGAAATAAAACTTCAATGGGACATTTGGTCTATGAACAAATATGTTGAATTATGTATTGTCCCTAGGGGGTTAAGGGTAAATAAGTACCCCACTTTTGATACTAATGATACTGATTTTATAAAAGCTTGGAACTCAATACTAACGGAATGTTCTGTGAGGCTTATGATATTATTATGTGATTACAAATCAAAATTATTGTCTACAGTTAGAGATAATATATGTGAGATACAAATGGAACTTAATTCTAGAAAAGAGGATGTAGATTATGGTCGATTTGATACTGTATTACGAGACACTATAGCGGAAGCAAAAAGAACTATTATCAACACTAAACATAATAAGTATATCCGAGATCAGACTGACTATGACACTGATTCAGTGTATGTGTGGAATAGATCTAGACGGACACAAGTTCGTAGGCAACAGAACCGCAATAGGGGAAGACGCAATAGAAGAGGGAGGAGACAGTCACAAGTAACTTTTTCAGACACTGAGGCAGAATCAGGGGACAGCACTAGTGGGGATGAGCTTATACCACAGAAAGGAATCCTCAAACATAAACAAACTGAGGGAACAGTATACAGTGCACCTACATACAATAAAACATCAGAGGTAGATCCTGCAACAAAACAAAGGGAGACTAACACTAAGTATAAAGCCAGTGAGCCAGCAGTATCCCAAAGAGATGTAATTGTGGCTAACACCATGAGGTCAGCTTTACCCGCTAACCCTGATATTGGACATGAACAAGTACAGCAGGTTTTTTCCTTGCCCCAGAGCAACCCCGACAGGGGAGGGGCTATGGGACAGGCAAAAAGAGGGTACAAACTGAGAGAGATAAGGAACCAAACGAAGTACAAGTAACATGTGTGATTAATCTTTCAGATGAAACATTGTCTGAGACTCAGATATATGTACTGAGCCTGGGATTGGGATTTGTGCCATCTACAAGTTTCAATCTCTTTAAAACTGTAATTGATGTAAATCGTCTAATCCGCAATGTTACATTGAAGGGTCATTATTCAGGTGGAGATGTAGTACCACCAGATGAAAGTCGGGGTACACAGTGGGTTACCACTAATCTCAACACTGATCTTTCGTTTCCTGACTCTTGTGATTTGGTTTCACTCAACACTCTTTTTATAGAAGGCAATCAGCCAGGGGTTAGACTTAGTACAAATAAAGTGAAAAGTCTTAAATCGCCATCTAAATTTTACCCCATACATAGTAGGGGAACAGTTATTGAAAACTTCTATAAAAGAGTGAAGAGTGATCTAAGAACATTATCAAAGTCTTCAAAACAGAGACCTGATAATTTGGGTAGAGCTGAAAGGGAAGCCCTTTCCTCTTTGGCTAATAACCAGAATATTGTGGTGAAAAATGCGGACAAAGGTGGCTCGGTGGTAGTACTGAATAGAATTGATTATATAAACGAAGCACTGCGTCAATTAAATGATGATTGCTGCTATTCAGTACTACCAACCAATCCAACCTCTCGTTTTCAGAGAGAACTATTGCACCTTTTGGACGAAGGGATGGAAAATGGCTTTATTGATAAAGAAACTATGTCATACCTATATGTTGAACATCCGGTTACTTCTGTTTTCCATCACCTTCCAAAGGTGCACAAGTCCCTGCAGGATGTTAGAGGACGTCCAATAGTAAGTGGTATAGGGTCTCTTTTTGAACACCTGTCCCAATGGTTGGATATGATCCTACATCCATTTGTGGAATCACTCCCCAGTTTTCTTAAAGATACCAAGCACTTAATGAATTTGGTACAGGACATTAAATGGCAGGAAGGGGTACATCTATGGGCAACCATTGATGTTACAGCACTTTATTCTACCATTCCACATTCCAAAGGATTGGAAGCTGTATCATTTTTTCTAAAAAATTGGTCCTCTTTCACGACAGATTTCCAACAGTATATTCTACAGGTGACTGAGTTTTTATTAACTCACAACTTTTTTGAGTTTCAGGGTGTCTTTTATCTCCAGAGATGTGGGACGGCGATGGGGGCCAAGTTTGCCCCCTCCTATGCCAACCTCTTTATGGGTTGGTGGGAGCTGTCCCACATCTTTGGAGATAGGAACCTATCACGTAATTGTATCGTTTTTTATCGCCGTTTTATCGACGATCTGATTCTCATATGGCACGGTGACTATAATGTCCTGAAAACATTCATTGAAGGGCTTAATGTCAATGACATAGGCCTTAAATTTATGAGTGAGATTCAACAGACTCAGATTAACTATCTGGATGTAGTCTTAAGTGGTAGCCCTCAGGGCTCAGTAAAAACATGTCTGTACAGAAAACCAATCTCTGGCAACTCTTTGTTGCATGCCAAGAGCTGCCACCCCAAGCATGTGCCATATGGCATAGCGAAAGGCCAACTTATGAGGGCAAAACGTAATTGCTCTGACACCAGAGAAGGTGAGATACAGATGATGGAAGTTAAAAAACGCCTCCTACAGAGAGGCTATCCAAAAAAGGTGGTTAATAGGGCCCAGAGGGAAGTTAAGAATCTGAACAGACAAGATCTTTTAAAAGACAAAGATCGGAAAACCAAGGACACCATGAAAGGGGTAACCTTCGTGACAGACTACAGCGACCAGTATGAAGCGGTCTGTAATATTGTAAAACATCACTTTAATATGCTGGTGGCAGATGACAGACTAATACAATGCATAAAAGAAGGACTTAGATGTTCCTATAGACGTAACAAAACTATAGGAAATATCTTGTCTCCAACTGTCCTACCGAAATCCATTTCACAAGGAAGTGCTTGGTTAACTAGCAAAGGGTCCTACAAATGTGGTAGCTCTAGATGTGGGGCATTTGAATATCTGACTGTGTCAGAACACTTTTGCTCCACTGTGACTGGTATCTCCTATGAAATAAATTTCTGCCTAAATTGTACATCTACCTTCGTGATCTATTGCGTTACCTGCACTAGATGTGGAAAACAATACATTGGGCTCACTACAAGGGACATCAGAAGTAGGATTAGAAAGCACCTGTCCACCATTAGAGTGGGCAAGGCTACTACTCCTATAGTACATCACTTCGCCCAAATCCATGGACAAGATCTGACTTGTTTTTCTTGGCAGCCTATTGATATGGTACCTAGACCGAGAAGAGGGGGTGATCGTGAAGTAGCACTCTCTAAAAGAGAGATGCTGTGGATTTTTAAGATGGAAACCAGAGTCCCAAAAGGATTGAACTCTGAGTTTGATCTTATAAATTACTGGGAATAGAAATGAATGTTTCATTCCATGCTATGTCTATACAATTATATTCCTAAAGATTATTCTCACTGCTACTCATATTAAATAAACAATCATCTTAAACACTACACTTATTTGTATATATGTACATATTACAGTTTCATTCTAGAGATATAACTACTAACTATTCCATCTCTTAGAAAATAGGCTTTTGTAGAATTTTTTAAAAATATGTCATCCTACGGATCAAGAAAATAGGAGATTGTGTCTCTATATGTATATTTCAAACATCAATGCATAGAGGTAATTTTTCAACCTACTCTGTTTTTGTTTTTTAATCACAGAGAGTGGGTCTAAACAATCAAGCGGTATACATGAACGCATAGTTGTGTATTAGGTTCTTAGAAGCCTGAATAAGTGGCCCTTACTCTCATGTGTGGTACACAACCACAAATCCAGAAAAATAAGTATTTGGAAATTAAATAACTCTTTGCCACTTGTTTGACTTTTAATTCATAATTTGTATCATTATGGCTTTGTTAAAGAATATTCAGGTCAAACAAATACATTGTAGATAATAGTATTTAAACTTGGTATTTATTTCATTTATTTGTTAATACCAGAAAAATATATATGTACAAGAAATGGTTTCATGACCTCTTGTTGCTCTGTTATCTTTAGTTCACAACCAGTATGTATGGGGTTAAAATAAACTCAGGGCGTGTTGTTTTTCAATATGTTTTTAGCCAATGAGGTTGTTCTTACTTATGTACATAAGGAACACCTGTGGCTGGCTTTAGTATGCTATGATTACGGCTATGCCGAAACACGTAAGCCTGCCAGCCAGAGGTGCCCCATCTTTGCTCTTTTGACACTGTGTTGTCCTACTTTATTTTATATATACCAATAAAGGTTATATTTTATTTTTATACTAGCACTCTCACTTGTTTTCTTTGGTGGACTTTATACTTTAGCCTGGAGAGCGTTAGTTCCCTGCCTCGTCCACTTCTCTGCTTTTCTGGGAGCAACCACCGGAACTGTTTTGGTCTGTATTGGACAAGCGGCAGCTGGGATATCCCATTATCACACATGTGAAAAGCCGGTTCGGTGCTAAAGTTCCGTCTACCTGAACGGAGGATTCCTATGGTTCCAGACTGCAGTCCCTGGATTGGTGGACAACGGGTGTGACGAAAATCAGTCGAGCACTCGGATTGGAGGATTGTCCGGTAGAGTCCTGGACACGCCCCCTGGTGGGCGGTAGGCCTCTGATCCTCAGAAGGAGTGAATCGGCTGAACACTCGGCAAGCGGCAAGTGAGTGTAAAGACTTACGGAACGTTTTGTGGATTACATCTGATACAGCACTGTACACGCCCCCCCTGGTGGGTGCGAGTGTGCAGAAACCCAGCGGTAATTCTGTGACCGTAAAAGGGGAAAAACAGCGGAATACTGTGTGAACCTAAAAACAAAAAACAGAGGTGAGACTGTATCATTCTATATATATATCTGCATATTCCTGTATTACGCACCACTACCTCATTGCCTGAACTTTATTTCGACATCTGTCCACAACCTGAGACTGTTTGCTTACATTGCTCCTGTTTGTGCAGTACACTTGAGATGGGACGTTGTTTAATTCTTGTTGGGTATTAGGTTTTCTCACTTTGTGTCTTTGGTATAATCAGTCTCCTAGTGTCCATGAATTGCATCTCCCTCCTGCCTGCCATCCTTTTGTGCCAGGCCGTCTTGCCAACTATTTACACCAATCCTAATTTTTTGTCACAGTATAGTTACTAATTAAAATTAAAAAAATCTTTATTGTTGATGATCTTAACCCTCAGTTTGCTTGTGCCTTTGAATTGCACTTTTCTACAGCCTTCCAAGCCTGTGTGCCAGGCCTACTTAAAAAATATTTACACCAATCATATTTGTTGTGACAGTATTCTAATAATTAAAAATTAAAATTTTTGGTAATAGTTGCTGTGATTTGAATCGTCAGTTTGCTGGTGCCATTGAAACGCACTTTCCTCCTGCCTTGCAGCCTGCTGTGAGCCAGGCCCCCACCTAGCCAATTGTTGTCAGCAATCATATTTCTGTTAACAGTATTGCAAAAATTGTCAATCATCACTGTTTAGACTGTCAGTAATCAGTCTCCTAGTGTCCTTGAATTGCATCTCCCTCCTGCCTGCCATCCTTTTGTGCCAGGCCGTCTTGCCAACTATTTACACCAATCCTAATTTTTTGTCACAGTATAGTTACTAATTAACTATATTACTAATTAAAATTAAAAAAATCTTTATTGTTGATGATCCTAACCCTCAGTTTGCTCGTGCCTTTGAATACAGTTTTCTACAGCCTTCCAAGCCTGTGTGCCAGGCCTACTTAAAAAATATTCACACCAATCATATTTGTTGTGACAGTATTCTAATAATTAAAAATTAAAATTTTTGGTAATAGTTGCTGTGATTTGAAACCTCAGTTTGCTGGTGCCATTGAATAGCACTTTCCTCCTGCCTTGCAGCCTGCTGTGAGCCAGGCCCACCTAGCCAATTGTTGTCAGCAATCATATTTATTTTAACAGTATTGCAAAAATTGTCAATCATCACTGTTTTGACTGTCATTAATCAGTCTCCTAGGCCTAGATTTGGAGTTCGGCGGTAAAAGGGCTGTTAACGCTCCGCAGGATTTTTTTCTGGCCGCACCATAAATTTAACTCTGGTATCGAGAGTTTAATCAAATGCTGCGTTAGGCTCCAAAAAAGGAGCATAGAGCATTTTTACCGCAAATGCAACTCTCGATACCAGAGTTGCTTACGGACGCGGCCGGCCTCAAAAACGTGCTCGTGCACGATTCCCCCATAGGAAACAATGGGGCTGTTTGAGCTGAAAAAAAACACCTGCAAAAAAGCAGCGTTCAGCTCCTAACGCAGCCCCATTGTTTCCTATGGGGAAACACTTCCTACGTCTGCACCTAACACCCTAACATGTACCCCGAGTCTAAACACCCCTAACCTTACACTTATTAACCCCTAATCTGCCGCCCCCGCTATCGCTGACCCCTGCATATTTTTTTTTTTTTTTTCCAACAAGCTTTATTTCAGATCCAGAAAAAGGTGTACAGAATTTACATAAGCCGTAACAATAAACCGGCTTGCAGCATGACATATAATTGACAACCACAGAATAAACTGAGAAACTCTCAATCACAGTCCTTTACGCTCAAGTCGGCAAAGCCTTAATATAGTACACTATTAAGTTTCAATGAGTTCAAAAGTCTGCTGGTATTTTTCATTGAAACAAAATAACATTGAATTATGATAATTAACGAAAAGAAAAATCAAAGAGAGGAAAAAAAAGAAAGAGAAAAAAGAGAAAAAAAAGAAAAGAAAAAAGAAACTTCAAACGTCGCTGCGCAGCGGGAGACTCTCGCCAGATAAGATTAGGTCAGTTATTGAACTATAGTTTATGCAGGTAAATCTATCCAGTAAGGCTTTTGCCTAATATATAGAACATATATAACTATCACTGTCGCTGTCAGGGACTTTATTGCACCTTGTTTTGCAATCAAATATGTTAGTGTTTACATCCTCATCAACTATCAGGTCGTCCCATAAGTTATAATGTGTCCCTCTCCCAGTAGCGGGCCCCGTTCCCATGGGCCATATGTCAGAAGCCAGGGTGGTATAGTAGATAGATTCCGAAAAGTGCCCTCCCCCCACCATCCGTATGGGCATGTGTAACTTTTGAGCTTGTGTCAGGGTGGATGTTATACTGGGTCAGATAGCTGGGGTGGTGGCTCAACGTCTGAGTGGATATAAGTCTCCCAGTAAAACAGCATAGAACAGTAGAAGTCTAGTCTATTGGTTTTGTGGTAGTGGAATTTTTCTAGGGTTAATAGATGCGTGACATTACGTCTCCACTCAGGCATAGAAGGTGTGATGCATTGTTTCCATAATCTGGGGATTAGTTGCTTAGCGCTGCTGAGCATGATATATAACAAAACAGTTTTGTATCTACATTTAATCCTGGGTGGTTTATTAAATAACATTGTCCAGGGGTCCATTGGAATGTGTGAGAACTTTTTGAATCTCCCCATGTACGGCCTTCCAGAACGGCTGAAGCAGGGGGCAATCCCACCAAATATGACTAAGAGTGCCGGAATGTTTACAGCCTCTCCAGCAAAGGGGTTCGGCTTGTGGATAAATCTTAGCTAGCCTACTGGGATATAAGTACCACCTCCCTAATAGTTTCATATTGGTTTCTGTGATGCTCATCGATGAGGGAGCCTTACCCATTTGTTGGAATATGACATCCCAGGTTTTTGGCGAGAGAGACAGACCCAGTTCTGCTTCCCAGGCTTTGGTGTAGGACGGTAGGCTCTTAGAGTGATTGGCAATTAAAATTTTATAAGTTGCGGAGAGTATGCCCCTTGACACTTGTGTAGACCAGCAGAGTGCCTCAAAAGGAGTTAAGCTGCGGACAAGATTGAACTTGTTCTTATGGCTTGAAAGGAAGTGGGAAAGTTGGAGGTACTCTAGCCATCTAGCGAAGAAAGGTATACCCTTATCTGCTATCGCAGCTTTAGGCAATATAGTGCCGTTCTCTGTAACCTGACAGCAAGGGAGGCCAGCTGAAATCGTGTAAAGATCCCCTGTCCAGCTGTGTTTCAATGGTGGGAAATCATCATTATGAAATAGGGGAGTCAGTGGGGAGGGGATTGATGAGATCCCTTTCTGATGGTTAGTTAGGCTATCCCATGTAGAGAGCGTGTCTGACACTAGGGTAGGAGTGTGTGGTGGTCTAATTCTGTGATGTCTGGAGATCCAGCAGAGCGCCCCTAAGCTTTTAGTACCCTCTAAATCATGTTCGAGTTTCACCCATTCCTTATCCTGCATATTTCTACACCAATCGACTATTCTAGTCAGTTGCGCTGCTTGGTGGTAGTATAGGAGGTTGGGTACTCCCAGGCCCCCTCTGTCTCTGTTTCTATAAAGTATGGACTTAGACATTCTGGGGCGTTTGTGTGCCCAGATGAAATCATTCACTAGTGCCTGTGCAGCTCTTATATATTGGGGGGGTAGTTGTATGGGAACAGTTTGAAATAAGTAGAGAAAGCGGGGCAGAACGCTCATTTTAAAAGCCTGAATCCTGCCCAGCCATGAGAGACTTTTACTCCGCCATGCCGACAGGTCCGTTCTAATGGTTTTGAGTAGGTTCTGAAAATTCATTTGGAGAAGGGAATCCCTAGAAAGCGAGATCCGTATCCCTAGGTATTTTATGGAGTCTTGTTTCTGTGTGAAGTGGAATTGTGAAGCGATCTGGTGAGCCGTTTGCCCAGTGATCCCTACTCCCAAGAATTCAGATTTGGACATATTAATTTTAAAATTTGATAGGTTGCTGTATTGCTTAATGACCGGCATTAACGCAGCAAGAGATTGTAAAGGGGAGGTAAATGAGAACAGCACATCATCGGCATAGAGGGTAGTTTTGTATTGTGTGCCTGCAATTTGGATGCCATGTATTTTATCGTTCTCTCTGACCTTGGTTGCTAGCACCTCCATTGCAAGGATAAAAAGTAGGGGAGAGAGGGGGCAACCCTGCCTTGTGCCATTCATTATGGGAAGGGGGTCTGACAAAGTATCATTCAGTTTGATGCGGGCCTTCGGGGTGTTGTAGAGAGCAAATATCCTCCCAATCAGGACCTCCCCCATACCAAACCTTTCTAGAGTGGACTTCAAGAATAGCCAGTCCAGCCTATCAAAGGCCTTCTCGGCGTCTATTGCTAGATAAATAGAGGGTATGTTGTGAGTTTGTGAATATTCTACCAGGTTAAGAACCTTGAGAGTGTTGTCCCGAGCCTCTCTGTTAGGCACGAAACCAACTTGGTTAAGATGTATCAGTAGCGGTAGGAACTTATTGATTCTGGTGGCTATCAGTTTCGCGTAAAGTTTTACGTCTACGTTTAATAGTGATATAGGACGGAAATTGGAGGGGGTGTCAGGGGGCTTGCCAGGCTTGGGGATAACAGCGATATGGGCTTCAAGCATGGTGGGAAGGAAGGGATGATCATTATCTGTGGCGTTAAATAAGGTGCATAGATGAGGGAGGAGAATTGGTGCAAATTTCTTATAATACACGACAGTAAAACCATCCGGGCCAGGGCTTTTGCCCATAGGCAGCTGTTTAAGAGCAGCCAATAATTCCATTGTTGAAAACGGGGCTTCTAGTTCCTCCACCTGTGTGGTGGTGAGCTGGGGGAGGGGCGTGTTTAGTAAATATTCTTTTATGGCGCTTACTCTATCGCTGGGTGAGATAGGTTTAGATAAATTATATAATTCAGAATAGTACGTCCGAAATTGAGAGAGAATCTCAGGCGTAGTGTGCACTTTTTGTTGTGTAGGGGTACGGACCTCGTGTATGAAGGACTTTAACTTTTTCAATTTGAGGGAGCGGGCCAGAAGTTTGCCGGCTCGGTTGCTCTCAAAGTGAAATTTCTGCTTAGTTTTTAAGGCCAAGACATTTGCCTCTTGCAACAGTTGGTCGTATACTGTCTTTCTAGCCTTTTCTAGGTCTGCGAGAATTTGTGGGGAGGTGGGGGCGCATTTGTGTTCGTATTCTAATTTGGATAACAATTCAGTGGAGGTTTTATATAATGAACGTGCTTTCTGTCTAATCTGGGCTTTGTATTTTATAAATTCCCCTCTGATAAAACATTTGTGAGCTTCCCACACAATCTGGGGGTCTGTCTCGGGTAAGGAGTTGAGCTGGAAATACTCGGGGAGAAGTTTTTCTATCTTGTCTTTAAGGTCGGGAAAATTTAGTAAGCTGTCATCCAGCCTCCATAAGAAGGTGGATTTAGGAACTGAGGGCCACTGAAGCTGTGTGAGGACTGCAGAGTGGTCTGACCATACGGTGTGGGAGAGCTGAGAAGAGAGGACATAGGCTAGGCCGTTCTGGTTTGTTATGTGATAGTCGATTCTACTATAGGAGCGATGGGGTGCCGAGAAGAAGGTATAATCTCTCTTACCCGGGTTTTTGAATCTCCAGACATCAAACAGTGTCTGCTCTAGCATTGTCCGCCAGAGGTGCTTGGTTGTATGCTTTGAGATTGATGGTCTGGGGTTTGTGGTGTCAAGGTTCGGTTGCAAAGGAATGTTGAAGTCACCCCCTATGTAAAGGGAACCGATCCCATGATCTAATACCTGAGTGAAGCATTTTTTTTTAAGAAAGGGAGCTGTCTAGTATTTGGAGAGTACATACTGACCAGGGTTACTGGAGAGCCATACAATAAGCCTATGACGCACAAAAATCTTCCTTCGGAGTCTGTGTATGTTTGTATAGGGGCGAAGGGTAAATGTTTGCTCAGGAGGATACTAACGCCATTACGTTTATGGTCATAAGAGCTATGGAAACATTGTGTGTAGTGTCCCCCAAAGTAGCCTGGTTCTTTGCTCTTTAGAAAATGAGTCTCCTGTAAAAAAATTATATTGCCTCCCTTCCTACGGAGGTCTCGCATAGCTAGAGAGCGTTTTTGGGCAGAATTAAGACCCCTGGCATTCTGACTAAGCAATGTTATGGTTCTGTTATTGTTTGTGGTCATTGTAAGGTGATAGTGTCAAAAGTATAGAGATATCTAGATATATGTCAGCCCCAAAATTTCCAGTGGCCTGAATCTGAAAAAAAAACCAAAACAGAGCAATCCTGCATACCCGTGTCTCCGCTGCGCAGCATGAACATTAAAACCATTAGAATAAATTTTTGCAAATAGCATAAATTACATGTGAGAAAAAAGTATCTTAACAATGTAGGAGTCATATGACAAAAAAAACTTTGTATAAGGGGGAAGAAATTAATCTGCAACCACTTCATAACATATTAGTTTGAAATCTGACTATTGCCCAGCCGCCGATTCGACTGGCCTCCGTTGCGGGGGCCCCCACCGCTGCAGGCCCCCACCCCGGGAGCCCGAGGAAGTGCGCTATAAGTTTTATATAGTAACAAATAACTTTTTGCATATTAAACAACATACAGTGAATAACATTTAGGAAGAGAACAAGGTGAGAAAAGATCAAACATAACTGTTAAACAAAACATTTGCAAGCATGGCCATACTTTACCACTTCGCCTGGCCACTTAACACACTTGGAAATCGGCGCAGTCTTTCTAGGTCCCTAATAGAGGATAAAAGGAAAAAGTCCAGCATGTAGGAGGTTCCTCCCGCAAAGGACCTTAATTTGGGGAGATGGCTTGTGCCGTTGACTGAGTGTTCTTGTTTTTTGAGGGCACGCGGTGCCAGTTTTCCTGCTCAGGCCTAGCCGGTTTTCTCTTCCTGGGGGGTTCCACAGAGTCGTCCATTGAGAACCCCGCCGGGGGGTCTATTTCCAATGCAGCACAAAAATTACTGATGTCTTCTTGCGCTTTGCAGATTAATTTCCTGTTACCATGCAAGACATAAAGGTGGAATGGGAACCCCCATCTATAGAGGATCTTCTTCTGACGAAGGAGTGTGGTCAAGCAGGATAGATCTCTTCTCCTCTGTAAAGTCCTCTGTGACAGATCTTGATAGAATTGGAGGACTACCCCCCGAAACTTCACAGGCTGGTTTTTCCGGGAGAGGTTCAGGAGCTCCTCTTTCTCGCGGAACTCCTTAAACTTCATAATAATATCTCTGGGGGGCGCCGTATCTGGGGGCTTAGGTCGAAGGGCCCTGTGGGCTCTGACCCATGGTATGTCCGTAGTTGGTGAGGTATTCCTGAGGTGGGCAAACAGGGCGGGGAGATAGAGTGGGAAGTCTTTAGGTAGTACCGCTTCTGGCACGCCACGAATCCTTAGATTCTTCCGACGGCTTCGGTTTTCCAGATCTTCGATCTTATCATAGAGGTCAGCTATAATCTCTGTATGGTGGTTCGTGGTGTCCTGTGTCTCGTTAATTTCTACCTGTAGTTGGTCTGTAAATTCTTCTAGTGCCTCCACCCTACCGCCCACCGAGTGAAGGTCTTGTTTTATCTCGGCAATTTCCTCACGAATGCAGGAACGAATGATGTCTGCAATATCCTGCTTAGAGGCCAGTGTAGATAGGATTGTGTTGGGAACAGATGTACTTTCCTCTGAGTCATCTGTTGATCTCAGTGGGGAAGTCAACTTTTTCTGTGGTGAGGCATTAATTGCTTTATGCGTCATGGTTTTTGAGACTGAGGGGGAGAAGAAATTATCTACCAAGTTGTCTTTGGGACCCGACAACTTAGATATCTTGTTAAGTTTTGCTGCACGTTTGGGATTCATGGCGAGCAGCAGTTCTGTATTTGCCAATATGATAAACTTCTCCTCTCAGGGCTGCCCCTGTTACACCTATAGAGCAAGTGTCAGTCCCTTTAAGTGTGGTCTTGTTCCAAAAAGGCTCACCAAAAGATGAGTTGTATATATTGCCACAGGGGTTATCTTTCAAGAATAAATTCTTTCTCCTCCTGCTGTTGCAGATTGATCCCTTATACCTGTACTCTCTCACCCCTCTCCACCTCTCAGCTTCTCCTCCCCCACCTCTCTCTCCCCTTTGCCCTCCTTTATTTTAGGAGTCTGTATTCGTCTAATTTTTACTTCTTCCTCCTCCCTTCTTTTCTATGAGGGTTGCCTTGTTTCCAGTAAACTGCTATTTGATTGAGGGTGTCTCAGTGTGGCCAGAAGGGTGCAACTGAGTTTAAACCAGATAGCAGTGTTGGGGTGATATATGTGTTAGAGGGCACTATGCAGTGGCGTAGCGTGTTAGGGGAGCCGCATCAGCAGCCCCGGTATTTTGCCCAGGTACAGTCAATGAGGGAGGACAAGGTTCTGGGCCAAACAAGCAAGCTGCGGCAAGGAGAGGATCCTAATGCCAGTCTCAATACCAGCCTAGGCTATGCCGCTTTTGTAGAGGATTGTGTGCAGTAACCGCGAAGTTCTTGCAGCTCTGAGTTGAGTTATGGCCGCTTCCGGTCCCTGAGGACCTCTATTGAGGCGCGCGCTTAGTGTGAAGCTCTGGCGCGTTTGATGGGACTGGCCCCCCTCTGTGGATTACAAGTGACAGCCGTGAGTAGTATTTGTGATAGAAAGTTCCTTTTACTCACCCGGCTGGTCTGGCACTGTTGATATAAGCAGCGGTATGCCGCATAGGGGGATTGAGAGAGGCAGTGCGTCTGAAAAGGCCGTGCAGACCCGGTCAGCCTGTTGTTTGCCTCCGTGTGGGATTAAATGACTGCAGAAGATTAATTATGTGGTGGCCCAGTGATTTAGCGTGATTCCTGTCCTCTTCAAATGAGATAAAGTTGCGGCGGTCAGGCAGGTTTTAAGGATTTAGTGGTGCAGATTAACGGAGCTGTGGAATTATGCAGCCATCTTAGCTGCTGCCAAGCTCCGCCCCCCCTGCATATTTTTTTTAACCCCTAATCTGCCGCTCCGTAAACCGCCGCAACCTACGTTATCCCTATGTACCCCTAATCTGCTGCCCTAACATCGCCGACCCCTATATTATATTTATTAACCCCTAATCTGCCCCCCTCAACGTCGCCGACACCTGCCTACACTTATTAACTCCTAATCTGCCGAGCGGACCTCACCGCTACTATAATAAATGTATTAACCCCTAAAGCTAAGTCTAACCCTAATACTAACACCCCCCTAAGTTAAATATAATTTACATCTAACGAAATAAATTAACTCTTATTAAATAACTTATTCCTATTTAAAGCTAAATACTTACCTGTAAAATAAATCCTAATATAGCTACAATATAAATTATAATTATATTATAGCTATTTTAGGATTAATATTTATTTTACAGGCAACTTTGTAATTATTTTAACCAGGTACAATAGCTATTAAATAGTTAAGAACTATTTAATAGTTACCTAGTTAAAATAATAACAAATTTACCTGTAAAATAAATCCTAACCTAAGATATAATTAAACCTAACACTACCCTATCAATAAATTAATTAAATAAACTACCTACAATTACCTACAATTAACCTAACACTACACTATCAATAAATTAATTAAACACAATTGCTACAAATAAATACAATTAAATAAACTAGCTAAAGTACAAAAAATAAAAAAGAACTAAGTTACAAAAAATAATAAAATATTTACAAACATAAGAAAAATATTACATAGAAACATAGAAACATAGATATTGACGGCAGATAAGAGCCATAGGCCCAGCAAGTCTGCCCCACCTTACCTAACAGTATAAACTTATCTAGTTCGTAGGATAGCCCTATGCTTGTCCCATGCATTTTTAAAGTCCCCCACAGTGTTTGTTGCTACTACCTCTTGAGGAAGTTTATTCCATAAATCAATCACTCTTTCTGTAAAGAAGTGCTTCCTCAAATTACTCCTGAATCTACTACCCTTTAGCTTGAGCTCATGACCCCTTGTTCTTGAATTTTCCATTTTATGTAAAATACCCACAGCCTCAGTTTTACTAAACCCTTTAATGTACTTGAAAGTTGCTATCATATCACCTCTTTCCCTTCTCTCCTCTAAGCTATACATATTTAGGTCATTGAGCCTATCCTGGTAAGTTTTATTTTTTAGACCATGTACCATTTTGGTAGCCCTCCTTTGCACAGATTCAAGTTTGTTAATATCCTTCTGAAGATATGGCCTCCAGAACTGCACACAATACTCAAGATGAGGCCTAACTAATGATCTATAAAGTGGCATAAGAACCTTACTATTTCTGCTGCAAATACCTCTACCAATACATCCAAGCATTCTGCTAGCCTTACTCGCTGCCTTACTACATTGTTTACTAAGTTTTAAATCATCTGAAATAATAATTCCCAAGTCCTGTTCCTCGTCTGTAACAGTCAGTAAAGTGTCATTGAGTCTGTAATTAACATTTGGATTTTTCTTCCCTAAATGCATTATTTTACACTTTGCTGTGTTAAACTTTAGATCCCAGTCGTTTGTCCAATCCTCCAATTGTTGTATATCACTTCTCATTTTGTCTACCCCCCCTGGAACATCCACTCTGTTGCAAATTTTTGTATCATCTGCAAAGAGACATACTTTCCCCTGTAGCCCTTTGCTGATATCGCAGATAAATATGTTAAACAAAACAGGCCCCAGAACTGACCCCTGAGGAACACCACTAGTAACAGCCCCCTCTGCTGAATGAACTCCATTTACTAAGACACTTTGTTTTCTGTCCTTAAGCCAGCATTCCACCCAGTTCACAATTTTTGAATCTAGACCAAGGAGATATAGTTTGTGAATAAGTTTATTGTGTGGGACGGTGTCAAATGCTTTGCTGAAATCTAGATATGCTACATCAACTGCTCCTCCCTTGTCTAATACTTTTGTTACATAATCAAAGAAGTCAATTAGATTAGTCTGACATGATCTCCCTGAAGTAAAACCATGCTGATTTTGGTCCTCTAAATTGTTTGTCTTTATGTAAGTCATAATTCTTTCCTTTAAGAGGCTTTCCATTAATTTCCCTACTACTGAAGTTAAACTAACTGGCCTGTAGTTGCCAGATTCTTCTCTACTGCCCTTTTTATGAAGAGGTATTACATTTGCTATTACATTACAACAATTTTAAACTAATTACACCTACTCTAAGCCCCCTAATAAATACAATTAAATAAACTAGCTAAAGTACAAAAAATAAAAAAGAACTAAGTTACAAAAAATAATAAAATATTTACAAACATAAGAAAAATATTACAACAATTTTAAACTAATTACACCTACTCTAAGCCCCCTAATAAAATAACAAAGCCCCCCAAAATAAAAAATTCCCTACCCTATTCTAAATTAAAAAAGTTACAAGCTCTTTTACCTTACCAGCCCTGAACAGGGCCCTTTGCGGGGCATGCCCCAAGGATTTCAGCTCTTTTGCCTGTAAAAAAAAACATACCATACCCCCCCCAACATTACAACCCACCACCCACATACCCCTAATCTAACCCAAACCCCCCTTAAATAAACCTAACACTAAGCCCCTGAAGATCTTTCCCCTGTAGCCCTTTGCTGATATCGCAGATAAATATGTTAAACAAAACAGGCCCCAGAACTGACCCCTGAGGAACACCACTAGTAACAGCCCCCTCTGCTGAATGAACTCCATTTACTAAGACACTTTGTTTTCTGTCCTTAAGCCAGCATTCCACCCAGTTCACAATTTTTGAATCTAGACCAAGGAGATATAGTTTGTGAATAAGTTTATTGTGTGGGACGGTGTCAAATGCTTTGCTGAAATCTAGATATGCTACATCAACTGCTCCTCCCTTGTCTAATACTTTTGTTACATAATCAAAGAAGTCAATTAGATTAGTCTGACATGATCTCCCTGAAGTAAAACCATGCTGATTTTGGTCCTCTAAATTGTTTGTCTTTATGTAAGTCATAATTCTTTCCTTTAAGAGGCTTTCCATTAATTTCCCTACTACTGAAGTTAAACTAACTGGCCTGTAGTTGCCAGATTCTTCTCTACTGCCCTTTTTATGAAGAGGTATTACATTTGCTATTACATTACAACAATTTTAAACTAATTACACCTACTCTAAGCCCCCTAATAAAATAACAAAGCCCCCCAAAATAAAAAATTCCCTACCCTATTCTAAATTAAAAAAGTTACAAGCTCTTTTACCTTACCAGCCCTGAACAGGGCCCTTTGCGGGGCATGCCCCAAGGATTTCAGCTCTTTTGCCTGTAAAAAAAAACATACCATACCCCCCCCCAACATTACAACCCACCACCCACATACCCCTAATCTAACCCAAACCCCCCTTAAATAAACCTAACACTAAGCCCCTGAAGATCTTCCTACCTTGTCTTCATTATACCAGGTTCACCGATCCGTCCTGGCTCCAACATCTTCATCCAACCCAAGCGGGGGTTGGCGATCCATCATCCGGTGCTGAAGAGGTCCAGAAGAGGCTCCAAAGTCTTCCTCCTATCCGGCAAGAAGAGGACATCCGGACCGGCAAACATCTTCTCCAAGCGGCATCTTCAATCTTCTTCCATCCGGTGCGGAGCGGGTCCATCTTGAAGCAGGCGACGCGGATCCATCCTCTTCTTCCGTTGTCTCCCGACGAATGACGGTTCCTTTAAGGGACGTCATCCAAGATGGCGTCCCTCGAATTCCGATTGGCTGATAGGATTCTATCAGCCAATCGGAATTAAGGTAGGAATTTTCTGATTGGCTGATGGAATCAGCCAATCAAAATCAAGTTCAATCCGATTGGCTGATCCAATCAGCCAATCAGATTGAGCTCGCATTCTATTGGCTGATCGGAACAGCCAATAGAATGCGAGCTCAATCTGATTGGCTGATTGGATCAGCCAATCGGATTGAACTTGATTCTGATTGGCTGATTCCATCAGCCAATCAGAAAATTCCTACCTTAATTCCGATTGGCTGATAGAATCCTATCAGCCAATCGGAATTCGAGGGACGCCATCTTGGATGACGTCCCTTAAAGGAACCGTCATTCGTCGGGAGACAACGGAAGAAGAGGATGGATCCGCGTCGTCTGCTTCAAGATGGACCCGCTCCGCACCGGATGGAAGAAGATTGAAGATGCCGCTTGGAGAAGATGTTTGCCGGTCCGGATGTCCTCTTCTTGCCGGATAGGAGGAAGACTTTGGAGCCTCTTCTGGACCTCTTCAGCACCGGATGATGGATCGCCAACCCCCGCTTGGGTTGGATGAAGATGTTGGAGCCAGGACGGATCGGTGAACCTGGTATGGTGAAGACAAGGTAGGAAGATCTTCAGGGGCTTAGTGTTAGGTTTATTTAAGGGGGGTTTGGGTTAGATTAGGGGTATGTGGGTGGTGGGTTGTAATGTTGGGGGGGGTATGGTATGTTTTTTTTTACAGGCAAAAGAGCTGAAATCCTTGGGGCATGCCCCGCAAAGGGCCCTGTTCAGGGCTGGTAAGGTAAAAGAGCTTGTAACTTTTTTAATTTAGAATAGGGTAGGGAATTTTTTATTTTGGGGGGTTTGTTATTTTATTAGGGGGCTTAGAGTAGGTGTAATTAGTTTAAAATTGTTGTAATATTTTTCTTATGTTTGTAAATATTTTATTATTTTTTGTAACTTAGTTCTTTTTTATTTTTTGTACTTTAGCTAGTTTATTTAATTGTATTTATTTGTAGCAATTGTGTTTAATTAACTTATTGATAGTGTAGTGTTAGGTTAATTGTAGGTAATTGTAGGTAGTTTATTTAATTAATTTATTGATAGGGTAGTGTTAGGTTTAATTATATCTTAGGTTAGGATTTATTTTACAGGTAAATTTGTTATTATTTTAACTAGGTAACTATTAAATAGTTCTTAACTATTTAATAGCTATTGTACCTGGTTAAAATAATTACAAAGTTGCCTGTAAAATAAATATTAATCCTAAAATAGCTATAATATAATTATAATTTATATTGTAGCTATATTAGGATTTATTTTACAGGTAAGTATTTAGCTTTAAATAGGAATAAGTTATTTAATAAGAGTTAATTTATTTAGTTAGATTTAAATTATATTTAATTTAGGGGGGTGTTAGTGTTAGGGTTAGACTTAGCTTTAGGGGTTAATCAATTTATTAGAATAGCGGTGAGCTCCGGTCGTCAGATTAGGGGTTAATAATTGAAGTTAGGTGTTGGCGATGTTAGGGAGGGCAGATTAGGGGTTAATACTATTTATGATAGGGTTAGTGAGGCGGGTTAGGGGTTAATAACTTTATTATAGTAGCGCTCAGGTCCGCTCGGCAGATTAGGGGTTAATAAGTGTAGGCAGGTGTCGGCGACGTTGAGGGGGGCAGATTAGGGGTTAATAAATATAATATAGGGGTCGGCGGTGTTAGGGGTAGCAGATTAGGGGTACATAGGGATAACGTAGGTGGCGGCGCTTTGCGGTCGGAAGATTAGGGGTTAATTATTTTAAGTAGCTGGCGGCGACGTTGTGGGGGGCAGGTTAGGGGTTAATAAATGTAATACAGGGGTCGGCGGGGTTAGGGGCAGCAGATTAGGGGTACATAAGTATAACGTAGGTGGCGGTCGGCAGATTAGGGGTTAAAAATTTTAATCGAGTGGCGGCGGTGTGGGGGGACCTCGGTTTAGGGGTACATAGGTAGTTTATGGGTGTTAGTGTACTTTAGGGTACAGTAGTTAAGAGCATTATGAACCGGCGTTAGCCAGAAAGCTCTTAACTCCTGCTATTTTCAGGCGGCTGGAATCTTGTCGTTAGAGCTCTAACGCTCACTTCAGAAACGACTCTAAATACCAGCGTTAGAAAGATCCCATTGAAAAGATAGGCTACGCAAATGGCGTAGGGGGATCTGCGGTATGGAAAAGTTGCGGCTGAAAAGTGAGCGTTAGACCCTTTAATCACTGACTCCAAATACCAGCGGGCGGCCAAAACCAGCGTTAGGAGCCTCTAACGCTGGTTTTGATGGCTACCGCCGAACTCCAAATCTAGGCCCTAGTGTCCTTGAATTGCATCTCCCTCCTGCCTGCCATCCTTTTGTGCCAGGCCATCTTGCCAACTATTTACACCAATCCTAATTGTTGTCACAGTATAGTTACTAATTTAAATAAAACATTTTTTGATGGTTGATCTTAATCCTCATTTTGCTTGTGCCATTGAATTGTACTTTTCTACTGCCTGCCAGCCTGTGTGCCAGGCCCAACTATCCAATTAGTGCTAGCAATCATATTTCTTTTAACAGTATTGCAAAATTTGTCAATCGACACTGTTTTGACTGTCAATCTGCAGTCTACTAGTGCCCTTGAATTGCATTGTCCTCCTGCCTGCCTGCCTGTGTGCCAGTCCCAACTAGCCAATTAGTGCCACCACTCATATTTATTGTAACAGGATTGGAATTTTTGTTAATCATAACTGTTTTGACTGTGATTCTTCAGTCTCCTAGTGCCATTGAATTGCAGTTTCCTTTCTCCCAGCGTGTGTGCCAGACAGGCTCATTTGCCAAATAGTGCCAAACAATCATATTTGTTGCCACAGTACTAGTAATATTTCAAAAAATTAACAATTTGTGATTTTTAAAACATCTGTCTTTTTTGTTGTTGTCAGTCTCACAGCGTATACTGTGCCCACTTTCACAGTGCCACCACTCATTTGGTGTAATAGTATTGTTAGTGTCCATTTAAAAAAAAATGACAGGCAGAGGCAGGCCACCCCGCAGGTTCCGTGGTCGTGGTCGTGGTGCTGTGATTCCTTTAGACCCTACAAATATGCACATTGTTCAGATGCCGGGTGCCAGGGGGGATGCAAAAACTTCTGAGGAGGACCTAGTTGAATGGCTAACACAGGAAACCCAATCTTCTTCAGCTTCCGCTGCTAGTCCTCCTAACCTTGACGCACCATCTAAGTCCAGATGTGCTTTGGGCAGGTCTCAAGTGACCAGTGACACTCCGCCGCCTGTCGCCACCACCAACACTAGCACCACAGCCGCTTCACTTGATCTGTCACAGGAGTTATTGACACATCATTTTGAAGAAATGAGTGATGCGCAACCATCATTGACAGAGGATGTAGATAAATATGATCAGTCTCAGTCAGGCAGCATTACCGACATGGAGGTACGGTGTGATGATGATGGTGATGTTGTACCCGCTGCTGCTTCCTTTCTTGATGTTTCAGATACAAGTGAAGCGGTTGATGATGATGTGTCGGTGGATGTCACGTGGGTGCCTGCTAGAAGAGAAGAAGAAGAGGGGGAAAGTTCAGATGGGGAGACAGAGAGGAGGAGGAGGAGGAGACGATTTGGAAGTACGGGGAGGTCGTCTCAAGGAGCTAGTGGCACAGTCAGACAGCATGCATCGTCACCAGGGGTCAGCCAGACAGCCCGCCGACGCCCATCAACGCATGCTGTTGCCACCACCAGAATGCCGTCATTGCAGAGGTCAGCAGTGTGGCATTTTTTTTGTGTGTCTACCTCTGACAACAGCGATGCCATTTGCAACCTGTGCCAAAAGAAACTGAGTTGTGGGAAGTCCAACAGCCACCTAGGTACAACTGCTTTGCGAAGGCACATGGTCTCCCATCACAAAGGCCGATGGGAAGAACACATGAGTAGAAGCAGCAGACAAAGTGAAAGCCGCCCTCCTCCTCCTGCTCCAGCATCTTCAGCCACGTCAACCAGTGCTGTCCTCCTTGCCCCCTCTCAACCATCCTCCACTCAGTCTCTCTTACGTAGCAGTTCCTGGTCATCTGCCCACAGTCAGGTGTCTGTCAAGGACATGTTTGAGCATAAGAAGCAAATTTCTCAAAGTTACCCCCTTGCCCGGCGTCTGACAGCTGGCTTGTCTGAACTCTTAGCCCGCCAGCTTTTACCATACAAGCTGGTGGAGTCTGATGCTTTCAAAAAAATTGTATCTATTGGGACACCGCAGTGGAAGGTACCTGGCAGAAATTTATTTTCACAAAAGGCAATCCCAAACCTGTACTCTGTTGTGAGAAAGGAAGTTATGGCATGTCTGGCACACAGCGTTGGGGCAAGGGTCCATATGACCACGGATAGCTGGTCTGCAAAGCATGGTCAGGGCAGGTATATCACCTACACTGCGCATTGGGTAAACCTGCTGACTTCTGACAAGCATGGAATGTGTGGCTCTGCAGAAGAGTTGGTGACACCGCCACGACTTGCAGGCAGGCCTGCTGCTACCTCCTCTACTCCTCCTACTCCATCCTCTTCCATAACCTCTTCCTCGGCTGAGTCCTCTTCAACTTCTGCGTCTTGCTCCACATCTATGGCACCCCCCCAGCTCCCCAGGTACTATGCTACATCCCGGGTACGGCAGTGTCACGCCGTCTTGGGGTTGACTTGCCTGAAAGCGGAGAGTCACACCGCACCAGCACTCCTGACCGCCCTGAACGCACAGGTGGATCAGTGGCTGACTCCGCACCAACTGGAGATTGGCAAGGTTGTTTCTGACAATGGAAGTAATTTGGTGGCGGCATTGAAATTGGGCAAGTTGACACATGTGCCGTGCATGGCACATGTGTGTAATCTGATTGTACAACGATTTGTCCATAAGTACCCAGGCTTACAGGACGTCCTGAAGCAGGCCAGGAAGGTGTGTGGCCATTTCAGGCGTTCCTACACGGCCATGGCGCACTTGTCTGATATCCAGCGTCGAAACAACCTGCCAGTGAGGTGCTTGATTTGCGACAGCCCGACACGGTGGAATTCAACACTCCTAATGTTTGACCGCCTGCTCCAACAAGAAAAAGCTGTTAATGAGTATTTGTATGACCGGGGTGCTAGGACAGCCTCTGGGGAGCTGGGGATATTTTTGCCAAATTACTGGATGCTCATGCGCAATGCCTGTAGGCTCATGCGTCATTTTGAGGAGGTGACAAAACTTGTCAGTCGCACCGAAGGCACCATCAGCGACATCATACCATTTGTTTTCTTCCTGGAGCGTGCCCTGCGAAGAGTGCTGGATCAGGCAGTAGATGAGCGTGAAGAGTAAGAGTTGTGGTGTCCATCACCCCCACAAACAGCCGAATCAGCATTGCTTGCTGGACCTGCGGCAACGCAGGAAGAGGATTGTGAGGAAGAGGAGTCAGAGGAGGAATGTGGCTTTGGGGAGGATGAGGAGGAGGAAGACCGAGCACAACAGTCATCCCAGGGTGCTAGTTGTTGTCACCTCTCTGGTACCCATGGTGTTGTACGTGGCTGGGGGGAAGAAGATACCATCAGTGAGATCAGTGAGGAGGAGGAACGCGACATGATTAGCTCAGCATCCAACCTTGTTCAAATGGGTTCTTTCATGCTGTCGTGCCTGTTGAGGGACCCTCGTATAAAAAAGCTGAAGGAGAACGACCTGTACTGGGTGTCCACGCTCCTCGACCCCCGGTATAAGCATAAAGTGCCTGAAATGTTACCAAATTCCCGCAAGTCGGAAAGGATGGAGCATTTTCATAATAAATTAAAAACTATGCTTTATACAGCGTATAAGGGTGATGTCACAGCACCACGGGAATGTAACAGGGGAAGAGATGAAATTAATCCTCCTCCTCCCACGACCATGGCGGCAAGGACCGGGCGCTTTCCTGACGTCTTGTTGATGGAGGACATGCGTACCTTTTTAACTCCCATGCACCATCAGAGCCTTTCGGGATCCAGCCTTAGAGAAAGACTCAACCGACAGGTAGCAGACTACCTAGCTTTAACTGCGGATCTCGACACTCTCAGGAGCGATGGACCCCTTGACTACTGGGTGTGCAGGCTGGACTTGTGGCCTGAGCTATCCCAATTTGCAATGGAACTTCTGGCCTGCCCCGCTTCAAGTGTCCTGTCCGAAAGGACTTTTAGTGCAGCAGGAGGTTTTGTCAGTGAGAAGAGAAGTCGCCTAGGTCAAAAAAGCCTTGACTATCTCACTTTTATAAAAATGAATGAGGGCTGGATCCCGAAGGGACTGACATTGGGCGATACATTTGAATAAAAAACTACTGATGATGATATGAGCTGCCTTGGGCTACAACTGGTACACAGGCTGGCCTTTTTTTTTTTGGTTATAAAGATGGAGGACTTGCTTGACTTATCCGCCAACAACTAGTGTTCAAGCCACAAGCTTTTAGGGCACTTTATAAATGTTTTACAAACATCGATTTTTCTGGCCGCTGCTACAGCAGTTGCTCCAACAATACCCCAATGTTTCAGTCATTTGTACATTCCTAATTTTTCTGGCCTCTGCTGCATCTCTGTGGGTACAAAACTCAAATAAAAAAAATAAGGCACATAACACTAGTGATTAAACTGTTACGAATTGTACAACTTTACACACCACTCATATCCGGTGGACCATTCAATTGAACGCAAAATGCAACAAATTTGAAAGAGTAGGACCGACCAAGCATCTTTATCCGTCTCTTGGTTGATCTAAATTATCTCTGTGTTCCATCTATGACATACCTGTACTCTATTGTGCAAAAGGGTGGCATATGTTTTGTTTCATGCTGTTGTGCCTGTTGCGGGTCGTGGCCCATGATATAAAAAGGCTGAAGGAGAACGACCTGTAGTAATGGTTGCCCCATCCAGTTTTTATAAAAATGTTCCTGGTTCCTCTCAATTATCTTTGGGTATGCCATACCTGTACTCGCTTGTGCAAAAGGATGGCATATGTGGTGGTGTTTCCTGCAGTTGTTTCTGTTGAGGGTGCTGGACCCTCTTATAAAAAAGCTGAAGGTGAACGACCTGGAGTTGGAGTCCAAGCATGGTTTTTGGTGCTATTTCACTTTTACAAACAATTATCTGTGGGTTCCACAAATCAATGCCGTACCAGTACTCTATTGTTCCAAAGTATGCCATATGTTCTCTTTCCTGCTGGTATTTTGTTTGAGGGTCCTGGACACTCTTATAAAAAGGCCTAAGGTGAAAGAGGTGTACTGGGTGTCCACTCATTTTTATTTTCTATTTCTCATTTGACCTAAATTATCTCTGGTTTTGTAAAATCAATGCCGTACCTGTACTCTATTGTTCAAAAGGATGCCATACGTCCTCTTTCCTGCTGGTGTTTTTTTTTGAGGGTCCAGGACCCTCTTATAAAAAGGCCTAAGGAGAAAGTGGTGTACTGGGTGTCCATCGAATCATTTTTTTTATTCAAATTTACATTTGCAAAAAATTATCTATGGGTTTCTAAAATCAATGCCTTTCCTGTACTCTTACTGTATTGTTCAAAAGTATGCCATATGTCCTCTTTCCTGCTGGTTTTTTTTTTTAGGGTCCTGGACCCTCTTATAAAAAGGCATTATGGATAAAGAATTGTACCTGGTGTCCATCCAATCTTTTTTTTTAATTCAAATTCACGGTTGCAACAAATTATCCCCGGGTTTCTAAAATCAATGCCTTTCCTATAATCTTTTTTTCACAAAGGATGCCATATGTCCTCTTTCCTACTGCTGGTTTTGTTGAGAGTCCTGGAGCCTCTGCTCAAAAGGCCAAAGGATAAAGAAGTGTACTGGGTGTCTATTCAATGTTTTTTTAGATTTCCCGTTTGTAACAATTTTTTTCTGTCTTTCTAAAATCAATGCCTTTCCTGTAATCTATTTTTCAAAAGGATGCCATATGTCCTCTTTCATGCTGTTCTTTCTGTTGAGGCTCCGGGACACTCTTCTAAAAAGGCCTAAGGATAAATAAGTGTACTTGGTGTATAATCGAAGTTTTTTGTGATTTCACGGTTGCAACTAATGATCTCTGTGTTTCTAAAATCAATGCCTTTCCTGTAATCTAATTTTCTAAAGGATGCCATATGTCCTCTTTCATGCTGCTGGTTTTGTGGAGGGTCCTGGAGCCTCTGCTAAAAAGGCCTAAGGATAAATAAGTGTACTTGGTGTATAATCGAAGTTTTTTGTGATTTCACGGTTGCAACCAATGATCTCTGTGTTTCTAAAATCAATGCCTTTCCTATAATAATTTTTTTCAAAAGGATGCCATATGTCCTCTTTCCTGCTGCTGGTTTTGTCGAGGGTCCTGGAGCCTCTGCTGCGCATAATAAAGAAAAAAAAAATTAATTTAACTTGACTTAATAACTGAAGCATGACTTCAGGAGTCAGGTGTGGTCGTAGGTAGTGGTTGTTGTTAGCAGATTATTTTTTATTGCAAATTGCAATTGCCACAGCGTGCATAAAATGTGCGTCACAAGTCCAAATTTTAATTTTTTTTTTTTCATTCAGGATTAGTTTGGGGTACGGCGCAATATTGGAAACGCAAAAAACAGGTCTCCGTACCCGTTGATATAAGGGGTGACTACTACTGCTTTTACCAGGCTCCTCTTGGATAGCCCCAGAAAGTGTGACTATGAATCCCAAAAAGAAAATTAAATTAAGGTTGAAAACTAACTCCAAAGTAACTTGTAAGACCTGGAGCTCCTCAAACACACGTCCTACCTTAACAGCTATAGGCTCCACAACCCACAAATCTTAACTTTTTCATGCCAATTGATATTGCCACAGCTGGAACAACAGTAAATAACATGTGCGTCACCACAGTCTCCGAAGCTGTTGTCGGATGTATACAAAAACACTGATAAAGTATTCCTTTAGGAGCGCAAAGAGATGGCTACCGGAACACCAGGAACTTCACAAGAGTGGCTGTATTGTGTTTCTGGTGATGTTTGAGTCATCTGGGTAGTGTACAGGGAGGGCAAAAATCGTCTCCATCTCTGTGCACCAAAGGACATGACGTCCTTGTCATCCATAAGCACATGAAATTGCTGGCATTTTTGTTGCTTCAAGAAGTTCATTTTTTGTGGTGATAGATAGTACTGAATTAAATAAACTTTGGTTTCCTACCATACTCAAGACAATCTTGTATTTCAAAATTCGTACTTGCTGTGGGAAACAGTGGCCTGTCCATACCAGGAAGATGATTTAGACAGAAGTAACGAGCTCTGCTTGCAGGTGACACATGTTTATCGTCAATCATCAAAGGGGTTGTGTGCAGAATATGGCTGATGGCCCCTTATTCACATGTTTGTCCAGAGCCACAACATTTGCAAACAGCCAGAAGAAAGGTCGTTTCTCACCAGCCTCAGTTGAGCTTCATTTAACAAATGCTGATATTCAAAAAAATAGACAAACAGTGCCTTAAATAACACATTTGCAATATGGATTCACCAGAGCAAGGTCATTGCAAGTACTAAGTTCCCACGATAACAAAATTAAAATGCCACAACTATGCAATCTTCCCCTTCACATTATTATTGTCACACTCCATTGTACTCCTATGCCCAGCTCCCTGCTCTTGTTTTTGTTGAGGGTCCTGGAGCCTCTGCTGAAAAGGCCTATGGATAATAAAGTGTACTGGGTGTCTGTTCAATTTTTTTTTTGATTTCCCGGTTGCAAGTAATTATCTCAGTGTTTCTAAAATCAATGCCTTTCCTGTAATCTATAATTCAAAAAGATTGACATATGTCCTCTTTCATGCTGTTGTTTCAGTTGCAGCTCCGGGACCCTCATATTAACAAGGCCTAAGGATAAATAAGTGTAACTGGTGTCTAATGAATGTTTTTTTCTATTACACGGGTCATATAAATGATCTGTAGGTTTCTAAAATCAATGCCTTTCCTGTAATCTTTTATTCAAAGGCAGTGGGTCCTGATAATATAAATGTTACAAAGGCAGTGGGTCCTGATAATATTCATCCAAGGGTTTTAAAAGAACTTCGATCAGTGCTAACTGTCCCATTAACTGATCTGTTTAATCAGTCACTATTGACAGGAGCTGTCCCAGATGATTGGAGAATAGCAAATGTAATACCTCTTCATTAAAAGGGCAGTAGAGAAGAATCTGGCAACTACAGGCCAGTTAGTTTAACTTCAGTAGTAGGGAAATTAATGGAAAGCCTCTTAAAAGAAAGAATTATGACTTACATAAAGACAAACAATTTAGAGGACCAAAATCAGCATGGTTTTACTTCAGGGAGATCATGTCAGACTAATCTAATTGACTTCTTTGATTATGTAACAAAAGTATTAGACAAGGGAGGAGCAGTTGATGTAGCATATCTAGATTTCAGCAAAGCATTTGACACCGTCCCACACAATAAACTTATTCACAAACTATTTCTCCTTGGTCTAGATTCAAAAATTGTGAACTGGGTGGAATGCTGGCTTAAGGACAGAAAACAAAGTGTCTTAGTAAATGGAGTTCATTCAGCAGAGGGGGCTGTTACTAGTGGTGTTCCTCAGGGGTCAGTTCTGGGGCCTGTTTTGTTTAACATATTTATCTGCGATATCAGCAAAGGGCTGCAGGGGAAAGTATGTCTCTTTGCAGATGATACAAAAATTTGCAACAGAGTGGATGTTCCAGGGGGGGTAGACAAAATGAGAAGTGATATACAACAATTGGAGGATTGGACAAACGACTGGGATCTAAAGTTTAACACAGCAAAGTGTAAAATAATGCATTTAGGGAAGAAAAATCCAAATGTTAATTACAGACTCAATGACACTTTACTGACTGTTACAGACGAGGAACAGGACTTGGGAATTATTATTTCAGATGATTTAAAACGTAGTAAGCAATGTAGTAATGCAGCGAGTAAGGCTAGCAGAATGCTTGGATGTATTGGTAGAGGTATTTGCAGCAGAAATAGTAAGGTTCTTATGCCACTTTATAGATCATTAGTTAGGCCTCATCTTGAGTATTGTGTGCAGTTCTGGAGGCCATATCTTCAGAAGGATATTAACAAACTTGAATCTGTGCAAGGGAGGGCTACCAAAATGGTACATGGTCTAAAAAATAAAACTTACCAGGATAGGCTCAATGACCTAAATATGTATAGCTTAGAGGAGAGAAGGGAAAGAGGTGATATGATAGCAACTTTCAAGTACATTAAAGGGTTTAGTAAAACTGAGGCTGTGGGTATTTTACATAAAATGGAAAATTCAAGAACAAGGGGTCATGAGCTCAAGCTAAAGGGTAGTAGATTCAGGAGTAATTTGAGGAAGCACTTCTTTACAGAAAGAGTGATTGATTTATGGAATAAACTTCCTCAAGAGGTAGTAGCAACAAACACTGTGGGGGACTTTAAAAATGCATGGGACAAGCATAGGGCTATCCTACGAACTAGATAAGTTTATACTGTTAGGTAAGGTCGGGCAGACTTGCTGGGCCTATGGCTCTTATCTGCCGTCAATATCTATGTTTCTATGTTTCTATGACATATCTCCTCTTTCATGCTGTTGTTTCGGTTGAGGCTCCGGGACCATCGTATTAAAAAGGCCTGAGCATAAATAAGTGTCACGGGTGTGTAATCAATTTATTTTTCTAATTTCACGGTTGCAAATAATGATCTGTGGGTTTCTAAAATCAATGCCTTTCCTGTAATCTTTTATTCAAAAGTATGACATATCTCCTCTTTCATGCTGTTGTTTCGGTTGAGCCTCCGGGACCCTCATATTAAAAAGGCCTGAGCATAAATAAGTGTCACGGCTGTCTAATCAATGTTTTTGTCTAATTTCACGGTTGCAAATAATGATCTGTGGGTTTCTAAAATCAATGCCTTTCCTGTAATCTTTTATTCAAAAGGATGACATATCTCCTCTTTCATGCTGTTGTTTCGGTTGAGGCTCCGGGACCCTCGTATTAAAAAGGCCTGAGCATAAATAAGTGTCACGGCTGTCTAATCAATGTTTTTGTCTAATTTCACGGTTGCAAATAATGATCTGTGGCTTTCTAAAATCAATGCCTTTCCTGTAATCTTTTATTCAAAAGGATGACATATCTCCTCTTTCATGCTGTTGTTTCGGTTGAGGCTCCGGGACCCTCGTATTAAAAAGGCCTGAGCATAAATAAGTGTGACGGCTGTGTAATAAATTTTTTTTTCTAAATTCACGGTTGCAAATAATGATCTGTGGGTTTCTAAAATCAATGCCTTTACTGTAATCTTTTATTCAAAAGGATGACATATCTCCTCTTTCATGCTGTTGTTTCGGTTGAGCCTCCGGGACCCTCGTATTAAAAAGGCCTGAGCATAAATAAGTGTCACGGCTGTCTAATCAATGTTTTTGTGTAATTTCATGGTTGCAAATAATGATCTGTGGCTTTCTAAAATCAATGCCTTTCCTGTAATCTTTTATTCAAAAGTATGACATATCTCCTCTTTCATGCTGTTGTTTCGGTTGAGGCTCCGGGACCCTCGTATTAAAAAGGCCTGAGCATAAATAAGTGTGACGGCTGTGTAATCAATTTTTTTTTCTAAATTCACGGTTGCAAATAATGATCTGTGGGTTTCTAAAATCAATGCCTTTCCTGTAATCTTTTATTCAAAAGGATGACATATCTCCTCTTTCATGCTGTTTCGGTTGAGGCTCCGGGACCCTCGTATTAAAAAGGCCTGAGCATAAATAAGGGTCACGGCTGTCTAATCAATGTTTTTGTCTAATTTCACGGTTGCAAATAATGATCTGTGGCTTTCTAAAATCAATGCCTTTCCTGTAATCTTTTATTCAAAAGGATGACATATCTCCTCTTCCATGCTGTTGTTTCGGTTGAGGCTCCGGGACCCTCGTATTAAAAAGGCCTGAGCATAAATAAGTGTGACGGCTGTGTAATCAATTTTTTTTTCTAAATTCACGGTTGCAAATAATGATCTGTGGGTTTCTAAAATCAATGCCTTTCCTGTAATCTTTTATTCAAAAGGATGACATATCTCCTCTTTCATGCTGTTGTTTCGGTTGAGGCTCCGGGACCATCGTATTAAAAAGGCCTGAGCATAAATAAGTGTGACGGGTGTGTAATCAATTTTTTTTTTCTAAATTCACGGTTGCAAATAATGATCTGTGGGTTTCTAAAATCAATGCCTTTACTGTAATCTTTTATTCAAAAGGATGACAGTACTAGCAAAATACAGCCAATGAAGGGCCTTAGAAAGACTGAGCCAAGGTTGGATTGTAGTATTTGGTTAGGCTAATCATGATGGCCATGTAGACCACCACCACCGAGAGTCCTGGAAGTAACAGGGATGATGAGATGAAAGAGCTAAGAATAGTAGAACTTGAAACAACAGAGTTAGCCATGGGTGTTAGTGCAAAACCGCTTGGCTTTTTTTTGGCTTTGGGTGCCGCTATTCATGCAGGCCATATAGAGCTGACAACATTCGGTGTCGTATCAGCTATTAAACTAATAAGACCAGTACTACCAAAATACAGCCAATGAAGGGCCTTAGGAAGACTGGGCCAAGGTTGGATTGTAGTATTTGGTTAGGCTAATCATGATGGCCATGTAGACCACCACCACCGAGAGTCCTGAAAGTAACAGGGATGATGATATGAAAGAGCTAAGAATAGTAGAACTTGAAACAACAGAGTTAGCCATGGGTGTTAGTGCAAAACCGCTTGGCTTTTTTTTGGCTTTGGGTGCGGCTATTCATGCAGGCCATATAGAGCTGACAACATTCGGTGTCGTATCAGCTATTAAACTAATAAGAACAGTACTACCAAAATACAGCCAATGAAGGGCCTTAGGAAGACTGAGCCAAGGTTGGATTGTAGTATTTGGTTAGGCTAATCATGATGGCCATGTAGACCACCATAGTAATAAGAACAGTACTAGAAAAATACAGCCAATGAAGGGCCTTAGGAAGACTGAGCCAAGGTTGGATTGTAGTATTTGGTTAGGCTAATCATGATGGCCATGTAGACCACCACCACCGAGAGTCCTGGAAGTAACAGGGATGATGAGATGAAAGTGCTAAGAATAGTACTACTTGAAACAACAGAGTTAGCCATGGGTGTTAATCCAAGACCGCTTGGATTTATTTTTGTATTGGGTGCAGCAAATCATGCAGGCCATATAGAGCTGACAACATTCGGTGTTGTATCAGCTATAAAAATAATAAGAACTGTACTACCAAAATACAGCCAATGAAGGGCCTTAGGAAGACTGGGCCAAGGTTGGATTGTAGTATTTGGTTAGGCTAATCATGATGGCCATGTAGACCACCACCACTGAGAGTCCTGGAAGTAACAGGGATGATGAGATGAAAGAGCTAAGAATAGTAGAACTTGAAACAACAGAGTTAGCCATGGGTTTTAGTGCAAAACCGCTTGGCTTTTTTTTGGCTTTGGGTGCGGCTATTCATGCAGGCCATATAGAGCTGACAACATTCGGTGTCGTATCAGCTATTAAACTAATAAGAACAGTACTACCAAAATACAGCCAATGAAGGGCCTTAGGAAGACTGGGCCAAGGTTGGATTGTAGTATTTGGTTAGGCTAATCATGATGGCCATGTAGACCACCACCACCGAGAGTCCTGGAAGTAACAGGGATGATGAGATGAAAGAGCTAAGAATAGTAGAACTTGAAACAACAGAGTTAGCCATGGGTGTTAGTGCAAAACCGCTTGGCTTTTTTTGGGCTTTGGGTGTGGCTATTCATGCAGGCCATATAGAGCTGACAACATTCGGTGTCGTATCAGCTATTAAACTAATAAGAACAGTACTACCAAAATACAGAAAATGAAGGGCCTTAGGAAGACTGAGCCAAGGTTGGATTGTAGTATTTGGTTAGGCTAATCATGATGGCCATGTAGACCACCATAGTAATAAGAACAGTACTAGCAAAATACAGCCAATGAAGGGCCTTAGGAAGACTGAGCCAAGGTTGGATTGTAGTATTTGGTTAGGCTAATCATGATGGCCATGTAGACCACCACCACCGAGAGTCCTGGAAGTAACAGGGATGATGAGATGAAAGTGCTAAGAATAGTACTACTTGAAACAGCCATGGGTGTTAATCCAAGACCGCTTGGATTTATTTTTGTATTGGGTGCAGCTAATCATGCAGGCCATATAGAGCTGACAACATTCGGTGTTGTATCAGCTATAAAAATAATAAGAACTGTACTATCAAAATACAGACAATGAAGGGCCTATGAAGACTGAGCAAAGGTTGGATTGTAGTATTTTGTTCGGCTAATCATGATGGCCATGTAGACCACCCGTAACAGGGATGAAAGTGCTAAGAATAGTACTAATTGAAACAACAGAGTTAGCCATGGGTGTTAGTCTAAGACCACTCTGCTTTTTTTTTGGGTTTGGGTGCAGCTAATCATGAAGGACAGATAGACCTGACACCATTTGGTGTTGTAACAGGTATGAAAATGCAAAGAACAGTACTACATAACACAACCTACTTACCATGGGTCCCAGAACATATGTTTGGTTGTTATATTTTGTAAGGGTAATCATGCAGGCCATATAGACCTCCACCGATAGGGTGAGTATGAGTAACAGCTATTAAAATGCGAAGGACATTACTAATTAACACAACATAGTTACCATGGGTAGCAGACCAAGAGCAGATGTCTTATTATTATATTTTGTATGGGTAATCATCCAGGCCGTATAGACCTCACCAAATAGGGGGAGTTACAGAGATTAAAGTGCTAAGAATGGTAGTACTTAAAACACAACCTCGTTAAAATAGGTAGCAGACCATATGTCTTATTATTATAATTTTTCAGGGTAATCTGGCAGGCCATATAGAACTCCCACGATAAGGGGGGGGGGAACAGGGATTAAAGTGCTAAGAAAAGTACTAATTGACACAAGCTAGTTGGGTCCAAGAACGCATGTTTGATTATTAGAATTTATTAGGGTAATTATATATCTAACAAATATATCTATTTCTCTTCTATCGATTCTATCTAACTATCAATCTATGTATATCTATCTATCCTATCTATCACTATCAATCTATCTTCTGTCCGGGATGTTTTGAGACAGCCACTTTGGGAATGTTAGTTGATTTAGACCCATTATGGCTTAAAAGCAGACTCTGCATCAACTATGTAATTTTCCATGGGAGTTTTGCCAGGGATCCCCCTCCAGCATGCAACAGTCCAGGTGTTAGGACCCTTGAAACAACTTTTCCATCACTATTGTGGCCAGAAAGAGTCCTTGTAGGTTTTAAAGTTCGCCTGCCTATTGAATTCAATGGCGGTTCGCGCGGTTCGTGTGTTCGCGAACAATACCGGAAGTTCGAGTCCGCAGTTCGCGAACCGAAAATTTTAGGTTCGCGACATCACTAGTTCTAATTGGGAGGATTGTCTTTATTAGTTAGGTTTAGTGAAGACATGACATAGATATAGGCATTCTCTAGGAGTTTGCTGGGCGTTCCAGAAGAGTAACCTGCACTTAATAGAGATACATCGCCAGTAGTATAATATATTTCATGGGCAGCCTTGCAGGTTAGGTATAGGATTCCAGCCATGTTTGTCTCACCACCTTTTCAGTGATAAGACTTTCCAGTGTGAGACAGGTAGTTTAGGTGTAGTTACACAGGCATTATTTGAAGTGTTCCTACACAGAAACTGTTTTTTGTTTAAGTGAGCCCACTGTTTGTACTTTGTAGGGACATGTGAAGTATGCCCCCTATGCCCACTGATAGTGCTGAAAAGTGGTAAAGTTGTCAGAATTTAGGCTGAAGCCGTAATCCCTATTATTTTCTATGGGAGACACATAGCCACTAGCCGGCACTTTGTGGGTCAGCCCCCATTTATAGAATATATCGACAGACTGCAAGCCTGGCGAACCCAAGCAGGCAGTTTCTCATTGGTCTGTCAATGTTTAGAATACCAGGGCCTTAGAGAGAAAAATTAAAAATGAACATTATATTGCTTATCTCTCCTACCTCCCACTGGGAGTGGAATTTATTCTAATGACTATGTTTACACAGCTTTTCTAAAGCCTATGCTCAAGTATAGAAAATTTCAGTATACAGTAGGTAGGAATACAACAGACAAAACCAGTTAGTTCAAATAGTGATTTAAAGGTAAAACTAAATTTTGTGAACAATTTAGTACAATTCAGCATGTAAAATTAAAGGAGCAATTTTTTTAGGATAAACTGTCTCTTTAATCTCAACATGGCTAACTAATAATAATAATTATAAAAAAATGTTAAAAATAATAATAAAATGAACATGCAAAGGTCAAGATAGGCTTCAGGGAAACAGCTCATGATCAATAGCATGGTTCCAAGTAATTAACAGGTAATCCAAGGTTGTAAACGTGAGGGCAATCTAACCACTAAGGCCTCGCTTCCATTGAGTCGTAATTCAGTTTGCGTGCACTCGCAAACCGTTAAATATGCTGTCGAAAGCAATAGCGTTTAACGACTGTTTCCAATGGCGCGTTATACCTCAATATCGGCTGCCGGACTTCGGCTGCCGAAAAGATTTTCGCGTCCCATAGAAAGTAATAGAAGCCGTTAATCGATAAATTATACCAGGTTTCCATTGAAAGCGCTAACCGTTAATACACTGTCGGAGGCTGTCGATACATTGAGAAATATTACCCCCAGCTCAACTAGGTGTAAAGGAGGAAAAAAGAGCTTTTTGAGGCCTGTTTCTCATTGAAATAGCAAATCACAAAAATATTATGAGTGTTTCAATGTACAAATAACATTATATATGCTACATTTATTGGTCCTATGTATAGGAATATTTGCACCCATGTTGTCATAGAAATTTCAATATGTATGTGCATATAAAAATATATGCAAGCACCACAATTATGGAACGACCTCCCGCACACTTTCAAACCTTCCCCATGCCTAATATCCTTTAAGAGATCCCTCTCTACATATCTCAAAACAGAATGCACCTGTCATTGTTGATTATATATTTCCTACCGGTTCTATGTTAAATTTTTGTGCATATATGGTGTATTATTATTTTTTTTTATTTTATTGTACCCATTGTATCAATGCAATGTTTTGTGGACCCAGGACATACTTGAAAACCATAGAAATCTCAATGTATCTTTCCTGGTAAAATATTATAAAAATAAATAAAATATCTACCTATTCAAAATGAAACCTTTGCCCAGGGATGCTATATATAATCTCAATACATATAGAAAAATAATTCAAACGAAATAAGTTGTTTATCATGAAGATGAGTTTTATTATTACAGATTTACCCTCATTCAAATGTAATTTTCAATGTGAAAATCATATTTATTCAATACAAAACGATGACACATTAAAGTTATAATGTGTCATAGTACTAATATTTATAAAATATATGTAATGTCATGTCTGCTAAAGCAGATAATACATTTGCAATATTTAGACTATTAACCAAAATACATAAGTGCTTAATATGACATACTTCAAGAGATATGAAGTATTGTCTTTAACATGGAGTTATTGAAACAATTTAAAAGTGCATTGTGCATTGGTCCCAGGGAGAGTCTGTGTCTGTTCATATGATGTCAATTAAAATGTATTAATCACCTCTATATCATGGCAATCACATATATGTTGTGTATACACCAGTGCTTAAATATCATAAAGATACATTTATCTAATTATTCTAAATATTGAATAATAATCTTGACAAAAAGGAGTGCGTTAGTCATCATAGGTATATATTTCAGATATTACATTCCACATAGGACTATAATGAATGCAAGGTATTTGGCCATATCAACAGGAAGGAATATTTACTTTTCAACTCTTCTATAACTGTATAAGCCTTATTAGCTTCATCTGAAGGAGCAAACAACATATGCTTGTGGAATATAAATCATAACATTTACACATGTCACGTTGACCAATGTTAGATAGCATATACTGTATAAATTTCAGACACGTATCCCCAAGTATTCTTAAACGGCATAATATCCTCAATAAAAGGACACATACATTTATCAACAATTTACACCTGCATATTAATTGACATCATGTGAAATAAAAATGAATAAAGCTGTTAATGTTTTTGAAAATAAACAGCTATTAAAACAATTTTGAAATATATTTTCTAATTTTGATTAGAAAAATATATGCATATTTATGAGATGGAAATCACACTTAAGAAAGTGCTTCATAAAAAAATTAGATATTATATATCTTGAAAGAATTTAAAAAGAAAAATACTTCTTAATGCTTGCGGCGGGATTTGGCCTTTGGAGGAGAGGTACTTGGGATGGAAGTGTGGCGTCTTGTGCGACGCACACCAGCTGGCTGGGAGGCTAAAAGATGTGATTCAGGGTCCTGCAGGGAGATAACGGAGGATGCGAGTGAGGAGGGAGTTTGCGGCCTATCTGCAACCCTCTCCACTGCCTCTGCCAGGCGGACGAGTGCAGCATTATGTATGTCCATCTGGCTCTGTAGCCTCCTGAAATCCTGCTGCTGCTGGAGCCTAGTAAGTCTAAGCTCCCTGTGAATGAGCCTCAGTAGAGCATCCTGCTGGGACTGCGCGGGGATATTGGATTCCATGGGGGGCACTTGTGGCTGTATAGGTGTCTCCGGCACATATTCCTGGCTCTGTGTGAGGTTGTCGTCACTCAGTCTTGGGGACTGTGTGGGTGGCTCAATATCCAATTGAGGACAGACATTGGTGGGGGGTGGTGGTGATTGTTGTGGTGGTGGTAGTGGTGGCGGCATTTGTTGTGCCATGGGAGGGTGCTGAATGTGTTGTTGAGGTGGCATATAGTACATATGCTGCGGTGGAGGATGCATCTGCTGATGCTGTGGTGATGGAGGATGCATCTGCTGATGCTGTGGTGATGGAGGATGCATCTGCTGATGCTGTGGTGATGGAGGATGCATCTGCTGATGCTGTGGTGATGGAGGATGCATCTGCTGATGCTGTGGTGATGAAGGAGGCATCTGCCGATGCTGTGGTGGTGGAGGATGCATCTGATAATGCTGCGTTGGAGGATGCATCTGATAATGCTGCGTTGGAGGATGCATCTGATAATGCTGCGTTGGAGGATGCATCTGATAATGCTGTGGTGGAGGATGCATCTGATAATGCTGTGGTGGTGGAGGCTGCATCTGATGATATGTCCTCCCAGATGAATATGGGGATGGGCCAGGAACATTTTCAACCTCATAGGCCAGTGGCTGTTGCTCATCTCCTTCAAGTATGCTGAGGTAGGAGTATCCAGCTTCAATAACATCCCCCTCCTCCTCCTCACTGAATTCCGGAACATCACTGGCCTCCGGTCTTGTTGAGGACTCATACTCATGTTCCAATTCTGAAAAATAAATTGTAATTATAAATTAATCTGATGAAACATCTAACATTTGAAAATCAATTTTATAGATATAGTTTTATATATATATATATATATATATATATATATATATATATATATATATATATATATATATATATATAATTTCTGTATGAACTTAAACATATTTAACCAGAGGTGTATATTTAAAGATTGTGCCTCTAAGCGACTCTTTGTATTACACATAGTCCATATATATGATATAGATAGAAAGAATTTAAATCTATACCCTTGCTTGTTTGAGCAGATAGCCACTCCAGAAATCAGGATGAATATATCCACTACAACTATGTTAAGATGCCATTAAAGGGGCAATGAAGTACAAATTAAACTTTCATGATTCAGACAGAGCATGCAAATTTAGTCAACATTTAATATTTTACTCCTATTATCATATTTTCTTCCTTCTCTTGGTATCTTTATTTGAGAAGCAAGAATGTAAAGCTTAAGAGCCAGACAATATTTTTTTCAGAACCTGGGTTGCTGTTGCTTATTGGGTGGCTAAATGTAGCCACCAATCACGAGCGCTAGCCAGGGTTCTGAACAAAAAATGCAAAGTCTCCATAGCTTACATTCCTACTTTTTCAGAAAAAGATACCAAGAGAACAAAGAAATATCTATAATAGTAGTACATTAGAGAGTTGCTTAAAATTGCTGCTCTATCTGAATCATGAAATAAAAAAATTGGGTTTACTATCACTTTAAGTTACTGTGCAAATTAGACTTTGAACCATGTAAAACATTACTTGTACTAATCCTACCTAGGTATGTTTTCCACTGATGCTTGAACACAATTGATTACTAAACATATATAATATATGAACATTCTATATTCTGTATTACACATGTGTATGATTACATTTATATTTTAAAAAACAAAGCCGATATATATTTCTGATGTTAACATATATTTGTTAGAAATAAAACATTTATTACATATGATATTTAATATTCACCTTCATGGACCTCTTCAGCTGGCACTGATGTGTCCATTGTCCCCTTACATCCGTAAACAGATTCATCTGAGATGACATTGGCCATCATCTCCTCCCATGACCTTAGGTGTATCCTCTTGCTAGGACCACCACCTGTCCCACGTGCATATTTGGCCTGCTGTGCCAGCTTAGCTTTGGTTTCCCTCCTGCAGTCATGATAGCGGTGTTTAATGCTGGCAATAGAACGATTACGTCCTAAGCAGCTGACTGCCACTCGAATCTCCTCCCACAGCTTATTCCGGACAGCCGGCCTCAGGTTAGGGTTCTCCAGCTGAGCTGCCCTCTCCAAGTATGCCTCAACAAGAGCCTCCTTCTCCTCCTCAGAGTACCTCTCCTCTCTAAGCCTGCCCTTCACACCTGAAGGGCCAGCAGACACAGACTCTCCCTCCTGTGACTGGGGACCAGCCCTCTCTACCTCCTCTGTCCCTGCAGGCTGTGACAGGCTACCACCAGCCCCACCCCCAGTTGCCACAGTCTGCCCCACTTTCCCTTTTCTTTTTGTGCCTAGCTGAGGCTGACTCCTCCTCACTCCTCCCACCTCCATTCCTCTTCCACCCTCTCTCCTTCCCTCCTCTGCCAGGGTTTGAGGAAGGACAAATCCTCCACCCAAACCTCGGCCCCTATTCCTGCCCATACTACTCCCTACTTCCCCCCTCCCCCTCCCTCTATCCACCCTCACCACTGCCCTCCCCCTAGCCACCCCCTTCCCAACTCCACTAGGCCTATCCATCCCTTTCTCCTTCCTCCCTAACTCTAACCTAACACTAAAGTCCCTAGCTTACCTAACTACACTAAGTCACCTAACTAAACCCTATATTAAATAGCCCCAAAACTAACTACCTAACCTATCTAGACCCTAACTATCTCTATTCTATATCCCTCAAAATAAAAATAAAATGTGGGGGTGAAAATAAACAAAGGGATGTAAATGAAAAAGGAAAAACTAAGGAGGATTAGAACAAAATTATAGAAAAATAATAAGGGATGCAAATTAAGAAAGGGGTGAGCTATATAGTCAAATGAAACCAAAAATATGGGATGTTAAAAAAAAAAAAAATAGGATGGGCAAAATGTATATATAAAAAAACAAGTTATATAGTGAGGAAGGGAAGGGTAGTCAAAGGGGGGATGGGAAGTGGAATAAGGGGATTAATGAAAGGAGTAATAAAGGAAGATGGGGATATGGGGGTTAATGAAAAAAAAAATGTGAATGTGTTTGTATGAAATAAAAGTGTGTATGTGTGTGTGTGTGTATTTGTGTGTATAAACTAATGTGTGTTAATTAACTAATGTATGGATGTGTGTGTGTGTGTTCCTAATATTATATGAGGCCTACAATAAGAATATATGGAAATCAAATATCAAACTCTCCACTAACTCTCAAACAACTCTCAAAAACCCAAAACTCCTACCAACGCAACTAGCTCCCGTGTCTTTCTCTCTAGAGGCGATCACAGGTAAAGAGCGCAGGCGCAAACCGTTATTCTTATAGACAGAGGTCGGGTTACCATGGCAATGCACTTGTTATGGCGCGCTTTTCGACAAATCCGACATCGGTTGGCAACGCAAACTTACGTACGGCCGAAAAGAGCGACTGCGCGCAACACGCTAATCTTTTCAATGGAAACCTGGTACTAAAATGGAGCCGTAAATTACCTTTAGCTGTCGTCCGCTTCGGTAGCTTACGGCTCCATTTTTAACGACTCAATGGAAGCGAGGCCTTAGCTGCAACCTCTAGTTATTTAGAGCAAACATAGAAAAGGAATTGGTTCCCAAAGGTAAACTGCCACTGGTGCACAGTCAAGGACAAATTTACATTAAGCAGCACAGTATAAATAAGCAACATAAAATCTTGGAGGGCTAGATTTCTATTTGTGATCCTAATAAGCAGAAAAAAATATTAGGTGCCTCTTTAGTCATTTGACGTGACCAATGATGCATATTCACTTAATATCTTCACATAAAATATAAATTGCATGTTAATCATGAAAATTAATTTTGATTTATTGTCCATTTAACTGCAGCCAGAATCATCATTTGCAGCACAATAAACCTAATAAAATATTACTTTGCCCAAAATATTATATATCAAGCCTTGTTAGCATTTATTCAAGATTAAATCTGGGAATTATTTTGTTCTTTAAAATAGAATTCTTATTATTTATTACAAATTAATAACAACTATAACATTCAACCACACACATGAAAGTAAGGAAATATGGGGTTTCTAAGCTTACTCCATGTTTCTTCACATACACTTTAATATGTCTATAAGAATTGAAGTGACATTAAAGGGACAGTCTACACCAGAATTTTTATTGTTTAAAAAGATAAATAATCCCGGGGGCGAAGCTTAGCCACGCTGGAAGATGGCTTCACCTAACTAGAGCTCTGATAACCTAAGTGCTCAAAATACCAGTTATGTGCAACTATCTATGGCCTAGATTTGGAGTTTGGCGGTAGCTGTGAAAACCAGCGTTAAAGGCTCCTAACGCTGGTTTTAGGTTACCGCTGGTATTTGGAGTCAGTCAAAAAAGGGTCTAACGCTCACTTTTCAGCCGCGACTTTTCCATACCGCAGATCCCCTTACGTCAATTGCGTATCCTATCTTTTCAATGGGATCTTTCTAACTCCGGTATTTAGAGTCGTGTCTGAAGTGAGCGTTAGAAATCTAACGACAAAACTCCAGCCGCAGAAAAAAGTCAGTAGTTAAGAGCTTTCTGGGCTAACGCCGGTTCATAAAGCTCTTAACTACTGTACTCTAAAGTACACTAACACCCATAAACTACCTATGTACCCCTAAACCGAGGTCCCCCCACATCGCCGCCACTCGATTAAATTTTTTTAACCCCTAATCTGCCGACCGCCACCTACTTTATTCTTATGTACCCCTAATCTGCTGCCCCTAACACCGCCGACCCCTATATTATATTTATTAACCCCTAACCTGCCCCCCACAACGTCGCAGCCAGCTACCTACAATAATTAACCCCTAATCTGCCGACCGCAAAGCGCCGCCACCTACATTATAGCTATGTACCCCTAATCTGCTGCCCCTAACACCGCCGACCCCTATATTATATTTATTAACCCCTAATCTGCCCCCCTCAACGTCGCCTCCACCTGCCTACACTTATTAACCCCTAATCTGCCGAGCGGATCTCACCACTACTATATTAAAGTTATTAACCCCTAATCCGCCTCACTCCCGCCTCAATAACCCTATAATAAATAGTATTAACCCCTAATCTGCCCTCCCTAACATCGCCAACACCTAATTTCAATTATTAACCCCTAATCTGCCGACTGGAGCTCACCGCTATTCTAATAAATGTATTAACCCCTAAAGCTAAGTCTAACCCTAACACTAACACCCCCCTAAATTAAATATAATTTTAATCTAACGAAATTAATTAACTCTTATTAAATACATTTTTCCTATTTAAAGCTAAATACTTACCTGTAAAATAAATTCTAATATAGCTACAACATAAATTATAATTATATTATAGCTATTTTAGGATTAATATTTATTTTACAGGTAACTTTGTATTTATTTTAACCAGGTACAATAGCTATTAAATAGTTAAGAACTATTTAATAACTAAAATAGTTAAAATAATTACTAATTTACCTGTAAAATAAATCCTAACCTAAGTTACAATTAAACCTAACACTACACTATCAATAAATAAATTAAATACAATTCCTACAAATAAATACAATGAAATAAACTAACTAAAGTACAAAAAATAAAAAAGAACTAAGTTACAAAAAATAAAAAAATATTTACAAACATTAGAAATATATTACAACAATTTTAAACTAATTACACCTACTCTAAGCCCCCTAATAAAATAACAAAGCCCCCCAAAATAAAAAAATGCCCTACCCTATTCTAAATTACTAAAGTTCAAAGTTCAAAGCTCTTTTACCTTACCAGCCCTGAGCATGCCCCAAGAAGTTCAGCTCTTTTGCCTGTAAAAAAAAACATACAATACCCCCCCAACATTACAACCCACCACCCACATACCCCTAATCTAACCCAACCCCCCCTTAAATAAACCTAACACTAAGCCCCTGAAGATCTCCCTACCTTGAGTCGTCTTCACCCAGCCGAGCCAAATTCTTCATCCAAGCGGGGCAGAAGAGGTCTTCCATCCGATTGAAGTCTTCATCCAAGAGGCATCTTCTATCGTCATCCATCCGGAGTGGAGCTGATGGAATCAGCCAATCAGAATCAAGTTCAATCCGATTGGCTGATCCAATCAGCCAATCGGATTGAACTTGATTCTGATTGGCTGATTCCATCAGCCAATCAGAATATTCCTACCTTAATTCCGATTGGCTGATAGAATTCTATAAGCCAATCGGAATTCGAGGGACGCCATCTTGGATGACGTCATTTAAAGGAACCGTCATTCGTCGTTCATTCGTCGGCCAGGATGGATGTTCCGCGTCGGAGGTCTTCAGGATGCTGCCGCTCCGCTCCAGATGGATGACGATAGAAGATGCCTCTTGGATGAAGACTTCAATCGGATGGAAGACCTCTTCTGCCCCGCTTGGATGAAGAATTTGGCTCGGCTGGGTGAAGACGACTCAAGGTAGGGAGATCTTCAGGGTCTTAGTGTTAGGTTTATTTAAGGGGGGTTTGGGTTAGATTAGGGGTATGTGGGTGGTGGGTTGTAATGTTGGGGGGGGTATTGTATGTTTTTTTTTACAGGCAAAAGAGCTGAACTTCTTGGGGCATGCCCCGCAAAGGGCCCTGTTCAGGGCTGGTAAGGTAAAACAGCTTTGAACTTTAGTAATTTAGAATAGGGTAGGGCATTTTTTTATTTTGGGGGGCTTTGTTATTTTATTAGGGGGCTTAGAGTAGGTGTAATTAGTTTAAAATTGTTGTAATATATTTCTAATGTTTGTAAATATTTTTTTATTTTTTGTAGATTAGTTCTTTTTTATTTTTTGTACTTTAGTTAGTTTATTTCATTGTATTTATTTGTAGGAATTGTATTTAATTTATTTATTGATAGTGTAGTGTTCGGTTTAATTGTAACTTAGGTTAGGATTTATTTTACAGGTAATTTTGTAATTATTTTAACTAGGTAGCTATTAAATAGTTATTAACTATTTAATAGCTATTGTACCTGGTTAAAATAAATACAAAGTTGCCTGTAAAATAAATATTAATCCTAAAATAGCTACAATATAATTATAATTTATATTGTAGCTATATTAGGGTTTATTTTACATGTAAGTATTTAGCTTTAAATAAGAATAATTTATTTAATAAGAGTTAATTTATTTCGTTAGATTTAAATTATATTTAACTTAGGGGGGTGTTAGTGTTAGGGTTAGACTTAGCTTTAGGGGTTAATACATTTATTATAGATACATACTATCTTACCCACATCTCTGAACTCACCCCCTTCTCCAACATCCCCTGCATCTAAACTCGCTCCCTTCTCTGATTCTGAACCCCTTCTTCCCTTCAGTTCCCCCCCCTTTTTTTTTCTTTCTTCTCCTTATCCCCTACCAAAGTGTGTCGATGGCTCCATTACAAAGTCGTATTGGAAGCCTCCTGGTGGACTTAATCACCATTAACGCAAAGGGCCTTAACAGCCCTGGAAAGCATTCAATAGTTACAAGAGATTTAGCCAGAATGGGAGGTGACATTATACTAATACAGGAGACTCACTTTTCAAAGTTTCATGAACCAAAATGGTACAATCGCTACTACCCCACTGCCTACTTTGCATCATGGCCGACAAAAAAAAATGGAGTGGGAATTATGTTTAGCAACAGAATACCCTTTCAACTGTCCAAGATAGAAAGACACCCGGATGGAAGGTTCTTGATACTGACAGGTATGTTGTACAACAACCCGATCATATTGACAAACTTGTATGCTCCCAACCATTCCCAATCCACCTTCTTTAAGAAAGTAGATCATAAGCTGATGGAATTGAAGGCGGCCATAACATTCCTTGGAGGAGACTTTAGCACTCCTCTCAATCCAACCATAGACACCTCCGACGGCGTCTCCAGCACTCCTGCCAAAGTAATTAAAAATTTAACCAATCACCTCAGAGAATTTGTGCTACACGACATCTGGAGAACGTTCCACCCCGTCACTAAAAATTACACATTCTATTTGCATCCACACAGGAAGTACAAGAATAGATAACCTTTTCACTAATACCACAGGATTTACGGTAACCACACACTCTGACATTAGGCCGATCACTTGGTCAGATCATGCCCTAGTGCAATGCTCAATAAAATGGCCCAACACTCCGGTCACACCCTACATATGGAGGCTAGATGATTCACTGCTTGACAACCCTATCACCAAATCAGACATAGCCAAAACACTAACAGAATATTTTGACTTAAACACCACAGACTCCCTACAACCTACCACCATCTGGGAAGCACATAAATGTGTCTTGCAAGGCGAATTAATAAAGCACAAAGCCAAACTCACTAAACAGCACTATCAGACACTTTTTCAACAAGTGACAGAAAGAGAGATAGCTCACAAACAAACGCCAGGAGACAAGACCTTGCAGACAGCTCTTTCCCAGGCCAGGGCTGACCTATTACATTTTCTGCAGGACAAACATCATAGACAGGCCCTCATACTAAGGCAACAATTCTTTGAGCAGGGAAATAAGGCTGGGGAACTACTAGCTCGAGCGATAACCAGGAAAAAGTTCAACGCGTACGTACATACATTGGTCGATAGTTAGGGAAAAGCCAGGGTAGATGGAGCGTCAATAGCTAATATATTCAAGGAGTATTACAACTCCCTTTATAACCTAAAGACACTAGAGCAAGCGCAGGCGATCGGAAACGCCCCCGACCCTACTTTTAATGATGCGGCCCAGCAATACTTAGAGGAACTTGAAATACCTAGGCTCCTTAGGGAAGACTCTGACTCCCTAGAATCTCCTTTTACGAAAGAGGAGGTCTTACGAGCAATCAAAGACTTGCCATCTGGCAAAAGCCTGGGACCGGATGGGTTCGGCCTCAAATATTACAAAACTTATGCAAATATTTTATTACCACACATCTTATCTATACTCAATCAGCTCCCGGAATCCCACACCCTCCCAAGAACCATGCTCGAGGCACACATAGTTGTAATCCTGAAGGCAGGTAAACCTGCTGACAGACCGGAGAGCTACCATCCCATATCCCTCTTAAATTTGGATGTCAAAATAATAGCTCAAATCCTCGCCAATAGACTGACTAAATTCTTGCCTCAATTGGTATCAACGGACCAAGTGGGGTTTATCCCTGCTAGGGAAGCCCGAGATAATACCCTGAAAGTCATACAACTCATTACGTACACCCAGCAGAATGACATCCCATTATCCCTAGATTCAACAGACACTGAAAAAGCGTTCGACCGGGTGGACTGGTCATTCATGAGACAAACATTGCTTAAATTTGATTTCGGCCCTAAATTCATTAATAATATATATTTTTTATACTCCACGCCCAATGCAAAGGTCAGAGTGAATGGAAACCTCTTGGATACCTTTTTTTATCAATAATGGGATGAGGCAGGGCTGTCCACTATCTCCGCTGCTATTCGCCCTCACTATAGAAACACTAGCTAGCAGCATATGCGCTAACCCAGAAATTAAGGGTATCACGGTAGGAAACTCAGAATATAAGATAGCAATGTACGCTGATGATATTCTTTTGACAATCTCCGATGTGGCCCCCTCACTCCAAGCAGCCCTAGCGGAGTTTTCAAGATATGGAGCAGCCTCGAACTTCCTCCTAAATCCCACAAAGTCTGAGATATTGAATATAACAGAGCCCAATAGCGCCTTTAATAGGCTTAGACAACACTGCCGGATCAAAATTGCGTCATCCTCAATCAAATATTTAGGCATCCCCTAATGTCACAAATAAGAGAAATGGTAGATATGAATTATAGGGCAATAAGAGGTGGTGAGAGATCTCTCTAACTGGAAGAACAAGAGCATACCATGGCTCGGCCGCATCAGCGTGGTTAAAATGAACATTCTTCCCAGAATCCTTTATGTCCTCCAAACTATTACGATCTCAACACCAGCACACTTACTGCACCAAATACAGATGGCCATGGAGGCATACATATGGAATGGGATAAGACCCAGAGTTTGCCGCAAAACACTAAATCTGCCTAGAGAGAGGGGGGGGGAGTGGGGGTTCCACATACCGGAAGGCTATAAATCTACAGAGACTGGTAGAATGGTGCCATAACTCAAAGAATAAAGCTTGGATGCAATTGGATTGTGAGATAACCAATAGAGGGAATGTGGGCGCACTAGCTTGGGTGATGCAACACCGCCGACCAGCAGTAATAGAACATTACCCACTCCTACAAGAGGTTTTCTCAATGTGGGACAGGACAGTCCGAACTGAGCCTTCCATCTTGACCTGTGGTTCGCCTCTGACCCCGGTAAGAGAAAATCCAGACATTGGAATGAGACTATGCACACAAGAGCACATACGCACCTACCGATTAACGGACAACATCATAACACACACTTTGCGCCAAGGAAAACTAAAGCCCCAGACCGAACTTGCAGAATGGGATAGCCAGACATTCGCCTCTTGGTTCAGCATGACACAACTCGCCCATTTTCACTCCACACATAAAGAAAAAACACACTTTAGCAGGAAAAAACTTCATTTGAAACGCTTTGCATAGCACAACAGCCCCCTAGACACCTAATTGCACAACTCTACAGAATGCTTCTCACAAAGGCAGACTCGGCCCTGCCATCCTATGTACATGCCTGGCACAATGAACTGGGACTGGTCATCGAGACCGATGACTGGTTTACAATATTTAAGACAAACAAGAAAATCTCGGATGCACTACAAGCTCCTGAGTCGCTGGTACCTAACACAATATATCCAAACACAAGCGGGGAGTGCTGGAGGGGCTGCGGAGAGGAGGGCACGTTGCTTCATGTGTGGTTGTCATGTCTCTACATCAGACCATTCTGGGATGAGGTGCTGGGCGATATGGGCAGAGTAATGCACATCAACTTCACACCTCACCCATGTCACCTGCTATACCATGACCTCCCTGGGATACGTGTGGGGGAGGACCTGTAACTTATGCTTTTGTTACTCAGTGCAGCTAAGGGGCTGATACCTAGGTATTGGAAATCGCAACGGACTCCAACCCTAACGGAGTGGAGGACTAGAGTCGGTGACCTTCTTCGATTAGAACAATACTATTACCGTAAAACAGGGAAAATAACGACACACAAACTTATGCAACTGAGATGGGAAGGAAAGAGCATCTAACTTTAATACCGAATGTGGCAGACCATTAGCAGTCTACCCCCTAAGACACTAGTTAGAAGCCCAGCAGTCAATAGCCTCCCCCTTCCCCTCTCCCCCATTTCTTCTTTTTTTTTTTTTCTCTTCTTCTCAACCCCTTTTTCCCACTCCCTGTCCCATATTCTTGCCCTTTCCCTCTGAACACTCAATGCCAATACTGTGTTTTAAAAAAATTTAATTCTGTAAAACAAGCTCAGATATGTGGGACTTCTAACTAGTGTCTAAGGGGGTTCAATCCGATTGGCTGATTGGATCAGCCAATAGAATTGACCTTGCATTCTATTGGCTGATCCAATCAGCCAATCGGATTGAACTTCAATTCGATTGGCTGATTAAATCAACCAATTGGATTTTTCCTACCTTAATTCCGATTGGCTGATAGAATCCTATCAGCCAATTGGAATTTGAGGGGCGCCATCTTGGATGACGTCATTTAAAGGAACCGTCATTCGTCATTAGTCCGTCATGCTGGAAGGATGCTCCGCACCGGATGTCTTCAAGATGGAGTCGCTCCTCGTCGGATGGAAGAAGATAGAAGATGCCGCTTGGATGAAGCCTTCTGCCGGTCCGGATGTCCTCTTCTGCCCGGATAGGATGAAGACTTCTGCCGGTCTGGATGTCCTCTTCTGCCCCATCGGATGAAGACTTCTGCCCGGATCGGATGACCACTTGTGCCCGGCTGGGTGAAGACGGCTCAAGGTAGGAAGATCTTCAATGAGGTAGTGTTAGGTTTTATTAAGGGGGGATTGGGTGGGTTTTAGAGTAGGTTTGAGTGTATGGGTGGTGGGTTTTAATGTTGGGGGGGTATTGTAATTTTTCTTTTACAGGTAAGAGAGCTGATTACTTTGGGGCAATGCCCCGCAAAAGGCCCTTTTAAGGGCTATTTGTATTTTAGTATAGGCTAGGAAATGTTATTATTTTGGGGGGCTTTTTTATTTTATTAGGGGGATTAGATTAAGTGTAATTAGTTTAAAATTCTTGTAATTCTTTTTTTATTTTCTGTAATTTAGTGGGTTTTTTTTTCCATAATTTAGTTTATTGAATTGAATTGTAATTAATTGTTGGTATTTTAGGTAATTTATTTAATGATAGTGTAGTGTTAGGTGTAATTGTAACTTAGGTAAGGATTTATTTTACAGGTAATTTTGTACTTATTTTAGCTAGGTAGTTATTAAATAGTTAGTAACTATGTAATAACTATTCTACCTAGTTAAAATAAATACAAAGTTGCCTGTAAAATAAAAATAAACCCTAAGATAGCTACAATGTAACTATTAGTTATATTGTAGCTATCTTATGGTTTATTGTATAGGTAAATATTTAGTTTTCAATAGGAATAATTTATTTAATTGTAGTTATTTTATTTAGATTTATTTAAATTATATTTAAGTTAGGGGGTGTTAGGGTTTGGGTTAGATTTAAATTATATTTAAGTTAGGGGGTGTTAGGGTTTGGGTTAGACTTAGGTTTAGGGGTTAATAACTTTATTATAGTGGCGGCGGCAGATTAGGGGTTAATTAATTTAATATAGTTGTGGTGACGTTGGGGGGCCAGATTAGGGGTTATTAACTATAATGTATGTGTCTGCGATGTTGGGGGCAGCAGATTAGGGGTTTATAACTATAATGTAGGTGGCGGCGGTGTCCGGAGCGGCAGATTAGGGGTTAATAGTATAATGCAGGTGGCGACGATGTCGGGGGCGGCAGATTAGGGGTTAATAAGTGTAATATTAGGGGTGTTTAGACTCGGGGTTCATGTTAGGGTGTTAGGTGCAGACATATTTTTTATTTCCCCATAGGAAACAATGGGGCTGCGTTAGGAGCTGAACGCTGCTTTTTTGCAGGTTTTTTTTCAGCCAGCTCAGCCCCATTGTTTCCTATGGGCAAATCGTGCACAAGCACATTTAGCCAGCTCACCGCTACCGTAAGCAACGCTGGTATTGAGGTGAGATGTGGAACAAAATTTTGCTCTTCGCTCACCTTTTTGCGGCTAACGCCAGGTTTAAAAAACCTGTAATACCAGCGTTGGCTTAAGGTAGCATTAGAAAAAAAAGCCTTGTTAGCAACGCACCCCTGTTAACACCAAACTCGTAATCTCGCCGAAAGGATTTATATTTAGACAACTATTATGAAACAATGGTTTATTAATAAAAGCAAAAGATTAGTGGCAGAATCAATGGAATTTGATATGTGACAACGAGTGGCATTGGGAAGGGGTCAAAGGTAATCTGTATGTGTGTGTGTAATAGACAAGTGCATACGTTTTTGGACAAATACGTTTTAGGATTAATATTGGCCCATTCATCCGTTTGGCAACGTACCAAGTGAACAAATGGAAATGGGACCACATTTCACAGCAACAACATATTTTTATTAGCGGCATATATTTTTATTTTTCATTCTGTGCTTTTGGCTAAAATAAAATGGGACAGGAGAGGGGAAAGGAGATGAGATTGTTTGACAAATAAGCTCTTTCATTTGTAGTGATGTACAGGGGTTCTAACCATTCATGTGTACAGCTTCTCTTGTCCAATCTTAAGAGATAATCTCTAAATGATTTAAGTGAGGGCCAGCAAGCCCAGAATTAAATTCCAAAAAGGCTTGTGAAATCCACTGTTGACCTAGCATTGGGAGGTGTTAGTCTCGTGGACATCAGTCATCTTCTAGTAATTTTTACTTCAGCTTTTTACCAGTGCAGTGGTGTGTGCCTGCCTCAGCCTGCTGTGCAGTTTTTTCTCTAAAATTGTGCAGAATCAGGTTTTTTGTCTTGAAGTTCAGTGTAAATATACACACATACTGCATATTTTTACTTTGCTGACGAGAGAATTAACTTTAATTTAAAAACTGCATATTTAGTTTTGCTGTTGAGACATAGGGGTACATTTAGCAATCACCGGATGCTGCTTATTCTGTGCAAGCCTTCAGGCTCACTGGAAAAAGGATTTAAGAAGCAGAGGTCTTAAAACCACTGCTCCTTAACTCGATGCCACCTTTTAGGTGGCAGACTGCAATCATCCTGATCAGATACAACTAGGATGATTGACACCCCCTGCTAGCGGCCGATTGGCCACAAATGTACAGGAGGCAGCATTGCACAAGCATTTCACCAGAAATGCTTGTGCAATGTTAAAAGCCGACAGCATATGCTGTCTGCATTTAGTGATTCAGGGCGGCCATGATTAACTATAGAGAATCCTGTCCGCCCTGGGTATGATAAATCTACCCACATAGCCTGCGACTGATAGCTCGATTCCTCCTTGCTTTTTTGGTGCTTAAAAACAATTAGAATTAAACTTTAACCCTTTGTGTGCAGTTTAACTTTAATTTAAAAACTGCACATGTAGTTTAGCTGTGGGGGCATAGCGTGTGACTGATAGGTATAGGCCTGCTGGCTTTTTTGGGGGGTAAAAAAATATTTAATTAAACTTTAACCCTTTGCATGCAGGAAGACATTTTTTTATTTCCTTGTAGTCAGTTTACCTTAAAGTGACAGTCTACTCCAGAAATTTTATTGTTTTAAAAGATAGATAATCCCTTTATTGCCCATTCCCCAGTTTTGCATAACCAACACACTTATATTAATATACTTTTTACCTCTGTAATTACCTTTTATAAAAGCCTCTGCAGACTGCCCCCTTATTTCAGTAATTTTTTAGCCTATCCGTGCCCTCTCATAAGTAACTCCACGGGCGTGATCACATTCAGCTAGATTACGAGTTTTGCGTAATGGCTGTTCGCAAATAGCGCATGCGTTATTTTCATTGCGCACTCTTCATAACGTAGGTATTACAAGGCTGAAAAGAACCTTGTTATGCATCGCATAGTAATTACAGATGCGTAATGGATTCTCCTATAGAGATCAATGCAAACTGAAGAATATACAGATTTTTAATCTAACACTCGATATCGCGAGAACTACACACTGCTCTGTCATATTACACATACAACATAATGGATACTAAAAAGAATCAGCTCAAATGTACAAACAACAATAACTCACACAACATAGCACATCTGCATTCAACATTCACAATCCTTTACACCAAATACTACAGAACATTTACAATAAACTTGGATCTCCCCTCCAATCCATCCTAAATGCATCTGCAAGGCTAATCCACCTCTCTCGATGCTCTGTTTCTGCTGCACCTCTCTGTGAGTCCCTTCACTGGCTCCCCAATTCACAGCAGAATTAAATTCAAAATTCTCACCCTGACCTACAAAGCCCTCACCCATGCTGCCCGACACTACCTGTCCTCACTCATCAACAAATATACTCCAGTTCACCCCCTAAGATCCAACAATGACCTGTTTCTTGCGTCCTCTACCATCACCTCCTCTCATGCTAGACTACAGGACTTCTCTCGTGCGGCACCAACCCTCTGGGACACACTTCCTCGAGCTGTCAGACTTTCCCCTAACCTCTCCTCCTTTAAACGTTCCCTGAAGACCTTTTTGTTCAGGGAAGCTTATCACCCGACTCATTAACAAATTAACTTCACTTACCTAACAGTTGCCCTCATCTATCTCCTCAAAAATATAATTCTCCCCTTTGCAGTCCCCACCTCCTGTTTCCCATCCTCCTACCCATCTAGATTGTAAGTTCCCACGGGAATAGGGTCCTCGATTCCCCCTGTATTTGTCTGTAAAATTTTGTCTCTTATTGTATTGTTTCTCCTTTGTACATTTATCCTTGTACCCATGGGCAGCGCTGGGGAATCTGTTGGCGCTTTATAAATAAATAATAATAATAATAAAATTCAGAAAATACATTTAGATCTGCATCATGGAACAAAACAACAAGAAAAATAAATTTCACACTGATACACAGACAAAACATTTGCATTGGCGATTAGGAAACATTATTAAAAATAAACATTTACAACACTTAACAAATACGATACGAACAGATATCATCATTTGGATTTTGAGATACTAAATTAGGAGAATGTTATGCAAAACGATCACTATGACATCATTGCATTATACACATTCCAGAAAAACATTTAGAAACTCTATATAAGCATGTGCAAATACTACTATTCCACATTGCACACATACAAATCATCACTAAAGTACACCTGGACCTCGTTTACTTTGCAAACCAGTACATCATTAACCATTTACATAGGGTATATAAGCACGCTATAAACATGATTTCCTTGACTGTATTGCTTTTGTGAGATAGGTGCAGTTCTAGGGGTTGGAGGGTTACAGAGAGTTAGTGAGACAGATAATTAGTTAGTGAGAGAGAGTTAGTTAGTGAGAGAGTTAGTGAGTTAGTACGAATTTGTCTGGGTGTGTGTGCGAGTGCTGCTTTTTTCCCCATTACTTACATATAGTTAAACACATTTACTTTAATTTACACGCAAACACATTCAATACATACATACACACAGCAGTAACACTACATACACACACATACACTCCATACCCCATTCCCTTTAATCCTATACCCAACCCATAGTTAGATTTTGTTTTATTTACACCAACTTATTGTTTACATACCCTCATTTACTCCTTTTTTTGTATGCATTTGTCTGTTTATTACTACCCCTTACCCTATTTTATAAATCCCATTCACACTTTGAGCACTTTTTACTTTTATTTCATTATTTTAACCCCCTTTCATTTGGGAAATGTCACCTTTTGAAAGGGTATGGCGGGAAGGAGGACTTGGGGACAGCCGAGGCAAGAGATCAGTGAGTAGATGTTAGGGATTATTAGGCAGCAGGTTAGGGAAGAGGTTAGGGAGAAGGTTAGGCAGGAGGATGGGACACGGAGGGGGAGAGGAACTAGAGAGGAAGGGGGAGAGGTCAGGATGGGTGGGCCCAGCCACATTGTTGAAGATGAACAAGTGGCTGGGCCCAGTGGTGTAGGTCAGGAGCGCAGACAGGGTACAATACAGTCCAGAGAACAGAGGCTCACATCACATGGGAAGCCCAGGCAGAGGGAGGAGAGGTATACCATGGAGGAGAAGGAGGTCCTTATAGCGGCCTATATGGAGAGGGCTAGGAGGCTGCAGGCACCGAAGGCCACCTGTTCAGTCAAGAAAAAGTTGTGTCAGGAGATCAGGGATGCTTCCAACGCAGTTGGGGAGTTCAGGAGAGATATAAAATCAATACAGCACTGCTACCGGGACAGCAAAAGTGAGCTCAAGAAGAAAATGTTGAGGGAGAGGGACTACAATGCAGGGACCGGCGGTGGCCCAGAACAGACATTTGTCTACAGCCGCTGGGAGGAAATGTTGCATCTCAACATCTCTGAGGTGGCCCTAGTTGGGATCAAAGGAGGACTCGATACTGGGAACCTACGCTTCTCATCTGATGGTAAGCTCATTTAATAATCTCTTTACATCCACCTCATAACCCATTCACACGCAAAATAAATTAGGGATATGAATAACGCAATTACGTTTTTTTAAACATTATTACGTAAACACAAATTGAGAATTACCTTGAGAAAGTTGGATTTGAAAAAAAGACATCACATTAATATTTAGTCTACAAATTAGGTGTGCATTTAAACAGATTTAAGAAGCATGCAAAAATACATTGATATTGACCATCTAGATATCTGAAAGACGGGTTTGCAAATATGTAAATCGTATCAATTGCTTATAGTTAGAATTGAATTACGAAGGCAGCCTCATTAATACATTTTCAAATATAACATTTACATCTTTATTTGGAACTGCGCTAATGTCTCTTATTTCTTTAATTTTCAAACATACAGAGTCTAAGGCCAGTGAGGAGGAATCACAGCATGGACATGCTCCTCCTTCATCCAGGCATGAGAGTGGTGCAGAAGATGACAGGCCACCTCGGGGAGAACTGGAGGAGAACCCTGCAGAAGATATCCCTGCACCAGTCCCCCCTGCAGAAGATATCACTGCACTAGCCCCCCTGCAGAAGTTATCCCTGCAGCAGCAGCCCCCTGTGCAGAAGATATCCCTGCAGCAGCAGCCCCCTGTGCAACAGCAGCCCCCTGTGCAGCAGCTCCCCCTGAGGAGAACATCCCCCGAAATCCCAGAGGTGGAGCAAATGAGGGGCTTCCTGGAGGAAATGCAGAACTCCCTGAGGGAACAACAGGCACACACACAGTTTCTGACCAACGCAGTGAACACCTTGAAAGAAGGACAAACAAATATGTTGAATGTTCAAAATAACATATCACAGGTCCTCCGGGAGTTGGCAAGCAGACCATATCATGTCTTCTTACACTTGTGGAGCATACTCTGTATTTAATAGGTTTCTATTGGACCGGGTCCATGGAGGCACATTGTTTGCAGAGTGTGTTTTACAAGTGTGTTGAGACAACATCATCGCATGCTGTCCTTGTTGATTAGATCGATTGGTTTTTGTATTGTGAAGTCCAAACCTGTTCTCCTAATACAAAAATTACAATTATACATGATGGCATATCACTGTGTTGATGCAAACAACATATCTTAAACAAGAACAAATGCTAACATATACCAATTCTTATGGCTTATTGGTATATCTACATGTGCTTGTTAAATCAAGCAAATATTGTTATTTTACAATAAGCCTGTATGCCATATTTCTCTCGATATGTTGATAACATTGAATACGTTAAATAAAGTGTATATTTTTCAAGCTAGCTTAATGTGTTTTACTTATTTGGGAAATATATTTAATTTAAAAGGTGCATTAAAGCAGAAAATTTGCTTACATGATTTTGACGGAGCATAACATTTTAAACAACATTCCCATTTACTCATATTCTTTGATTCGTTATCTTGTTATCCTTTGCTGAAAGGTTTATCTAGGAAAGCTCAGGAGCAGTAAAGAACATAGCTTCAATCTGCTGATTGGTGGCTGCATATATCTACCGATTGTCTTTGCCTCACCGATGTGTTCACTTAAAAACTAGTAGTGTATTGATGCTCCTTCAACAACTTATACCAAGAGACTGAAGCACATTTGAAAATAGAATATAATTGGAATCCTGGTTAAAATTGTATGTTCAACATAACTAAGGAAAAATACATATAGGGTTTCATGTCCCTTTAAGAGTTACATTTAAAATTCATAGTCACAGTACCATATTTGGATAACAACAATGTGGAATCCATACGTAACACAATATTGAACATTTCAGGACATAACATCTATAAAAAATATACATCTCATATATATATATCATGATATAGGTGAATGCATATTGAGACATGACTTCAAATACAAATGCACATGTTTAGGAATTTTCAATGTAGACTATTAAACACAACACATTAAATATTTGTTAATTTGCAAATATTGTTGACAAACATATTAAACAAGATGGATTATATTCATTGATGAACATTTATGGATTAGCACTTGCCTCAAAATATAATCGGGATCAACAACACATTGCTTTCATTCATTTCTTTCATGAGACAGCCATCAATAGATATTTCTTTACTCTTTATCATCTATGTTTCAACAATGTAGATGATTGACACAATCAAAAAACCTAGAAAATCATGGTTTTAAACTTGTGTTCTAATTCACAAACAAGGTGTATCCAACAACGTAATCCAATCAAATGACGGATTTAACACCTTTGCATGTGACGTCTTACGCAACATGGTGCATCCAAAATCAAGGAGCAGCCTAATCCACGCAAACAACAGATTTAACACCTTTGCATGTGACGTCTTATGCGACATGGCGCATCCAATATCGCGGAGCAACGTAATCCAATCAAATTATGGATTTAACATTTTTGCATGTGACGTCTTACGCAAAATGGTGCATCCAATATCGTGGAGCAATGTAATCCAATCAAATGATGGATTTAACACCTTTGCATGTCAATAACAAATGTATTTCTATTTCAAAAACTATCATGTGCTATATTGATAACTAGCAAGCGTGTTTGTTTTATGTAATGCACAGCTTCACATAATGTAACGCTAGATAACATAATACTCTGATATGTGAAATATAATCCATTGTTAGTCAAAAATATATATTTCATTAGAATAGGAAGATTAGGAAATATTTAGGAAGCAGCAGGGTTTAACATAGAAATAATGCTAGTATATCACATCACGAAAATGTCTATTGTTTATACATTATATGCTACCTTTAGCAATATATCGCTTGATAATTATATGTAATCAAAAATAATAGAAAGATTAATCATCTAAAATGTGTGCATTACACACAATGATTTCTTATGTTATACTACTACAATAAGATGTAAGGAAAATTGGAATATATGTGCTGCCAACATTCAGATAATAGTCTGTTTTGAATATATTATATGTGTATTTTGAATTCAAAAGAAAAAATTGTGGTTAGCATAACTTAAGGATTATCAACATAAAATAACTTTTATTAGAAATAACATTCATAAATAAAGAAGAAATATAACATTTTAATTACATTATTCTTTTGAGTATGATAAATATGATTTATGAAGGTCATAAAACATAAATAAATAGGATAATAGGACAAATTAGTCAGAATGATAACACAGCCCCTTTGGAGCCATCTGACAAGGTGACAAAGTGCATCACAGTCCTTTCAGGGAGTTGACAAGGATAAACAAAGGCCAGCATAGCCCCTTTGGAGGCATCTGCCAAGGTGACATAGTGCATCACAATCCTTTCAAGGAGTTGGCAAGGGTAAACAAAGACCAGCATAGCCCCTTTGGAGCCATCTGACAAGGTGACATAGTACATCACAGTCCTTTTAGGGAGTTGAAGATGGTAAACAAAGGCCAGCATAGCCCCTTTGGAGCCATCTGACATGGTGACGTAGTGCATCACAGACCTTTCAAGTTGTTGACAAGAGTAAACAAGGGCCAGAATAGCCCCTTTGGAGCCATCTAACAAGGTGACATAGTGCATCACAGTCCTTTCAAGGAGTTGACAAGGGAAAACAAAGAGCACAGCCCCTTTGGAGCCATCTGAGAAGGTGACATAGTGCATCACAGTCCTTTCAAGGAGTTGACAAGGATTAAACAAAGGCCAGCATAGCCCCTTTGGAGCCATCTGACAAGGTGAAATAGTGCATCACAGTCCTTTCAGGGAGTTGATAAGGGAAAACAAAGGCCAGCATAGCCCCTTTGGAGCTATCTGACAAGGTGACATAGTGCATCATAGTCCTTTCAGGGAGTTGACAAAGGTAAACAAAGGCCAGCATAGCCCCTTTGGAGCCATCTGACAAGGTGAAATAATTCAACAGGCACAACAATAAAAATAAAACAAAACAATAGCCAATAGGCAACAAATATAACATTATGTGGATGGAGGAGTTATTTGTGCTCCCTCGGGTCATCTCCAGATCCTTCACTTACTGGCGCATCATCCTCACCTTCCTCGGCCTGAGGTTCTGCATCTGCGGCTTGATGCCTTGCATCCATACAGATGAGCCATGTCAATATAAGGTGATTAAGCTGCAGATGCAGAACCATACATCCATCCCAGCAACTGATGTGAACTCACAATCTAAACAAAAATAAATATCAAAAATTAAAATTAATTACAGAACATAATAAAAATATAGCAAAGAGACATTGTACTAATTAAAATACAAATAAGGATTATAATAAAATATGCTATAGAGAAGAAGAATTACTCATTAAATATGTTCTTCATAGATAAACCATTAAGTTATTAAATAAATAGTGAGATGTTGCGAATAGTTCGCCGGCGAATAGTTCCCGGCGAACATAGCATGTTCGCGTTCGCTGCTGCGGGCGAACATATGCGATGTTCGATCCGCCCCCTATTCGTCATCATTGAGTAATACTTTGACCCTGTACCTCACAGTCAGCAGACACATTCCAGCCAATCAGCAGCAGACCCTCCCTCCCAGACCCTCCTACCTCCTGGACAGCATCCATTTTAGATTCATTCAGAAGCTGCATTCTTAGTGAGAGGAGGGACAGTGTAGCTGCTGCTGATTTAATAGGGAAATCGATAGCTAGGCTAGTGTATTCAGTATCCACTACAGTCCTGAAGGACTCATCTGATCTCTGCTGTAAGAACAGCACCCCAAAAAGCCCTTTTTAGGGCTATAACATCAGTCTGCTTTTTTTTTCCTGTGTAATCTAATTGCAGTTGCCTGCCTGCCAGCGTGTGTGTCAGGCTCACAGCGTATACTGTGCCCACTTGCCCAGTGCCACCACTCATATCTGGTGTAACAGTAGCGTACATTTAAAAAAAACAACACTTTTTTGACTGTGAAATAATAGCAGACAGCTGCCAGTACCCAAGATGGCCGCCAATAAGGCAGATGGGGAGGGTTAGAGAGCTGTTTTGGGGGGAATCAGGGAGGTTGATGGCTAAGGGGGGATGCTACACCACAGCATATGTAAATATGCTAAAAAAATAAATTAAAAAAAATTAAAAATCTTTTATTTTAGTACTGGCAGACTTTCTGCCAGTACTTAAGATGCCGGGGACAATTGTGGGGTGGGGGAGGGAAGGGAGCTGTTTGGGAGGGATCAGTGGGTCTGATGTGTCAGGTGGGAGGCTGATCTCTACACTAAAGCTAAAATTAACCCTGCAAGCTCCCTACCACCTAATTAACCCCTAGCCATAATACACGTGTGATGCACAGCAGCATTTAGCGTCCTTCTAATTACCAGAAAGCAACGCCAAAGTCATATATGTCTGCTATTTCTGAACAAAGGGGATCCCAGAGAAGCATTTACAACCATTTGTGCCATAATTGCACAAGCTGTTTGTAAATAATTTTAGTGAGAAACCTAAAATTGCGAAAAAAAATTAAGTTTTTTTTAAATTTGATCGCATTTGGCGGTGAAATGGTGGCATTAAATATACCAAAATGGGCCTAGATCAATACTTTGGGTTGTCTACTACACTACACTTAAGCTAAAATTAACTCTACAAGCTCCCTACATGCTCCCTAATTAACCCCTTCACTGCTGGGCATAAAACATGTGTGGTGCGCAGTGGCATTTAGCAGCCTTCTAATTACCAAAAAGCAACACCAAAGCCATATAAGTCTGCTATTTCTGAACAAAGGGGATCCCAGAGAAGCATTTACAACCATTTATGCCATAATTGCATACGTTGTTTGTAAATAATTTCTGTGAGAAACCTAAAGTTTGTGAAAAAGTGAACAATTTTTTTTTTATTTGATTGCATTTGGCGGTGAAATGGTGGCATGAAATATACCAAAATGGGCCTAGATCAATACTTTGGGATGTCTTCTAAAAAAAAATATATATACATGTCAAGGAATATTCAGGTATTCCTGACAGATATCAGGGTTCCAATGTAACTAGCGCTCATTTTGAAAAAAAGTGGTTTTGAAATAGCAAAGTGCTTCTTGTATTTATTTCCCTATAACTTGCAAAAAAAGCAAAGAACATGTTAAAATTGGGTATTTCTAAACTCAGGACAAAATTTAGAAACTATTTAGCATGGTTGTTTTTTGGTGGTTGTAGATGTGTAACAGATTTTTTTTTAGAAAAAGTGTGTTTTTTTTCCTCATATTTTATAATATTTTTAAAAATAAATTATAAGATATGATGAATATAATGGTATCTTTAGAAAGTCCATTTAGTGGCGAGAAAAACGGTATATAATATGTGTGGGTACAGTAAATGAGTAAGAAGAAAATTACAGCTAAACACAAACACCGCAGAAATGTAAAAATAGCCCTGGTCCTTAAGGGAAAGAAATTGAAAAATGGCCTTGGTCCTTAAGGGGTTAAAAAAAAAACTAGAAATTTGACTGTGAAATAATAGCAGTCAGTTTCCTTCATACGTGTGCGTTTCAGGGCCTGCCAGGGCACAGTGTCACACCAGTGCAACTCATATCTGGTGTAACAGTAGTGTACATTTTAAAAAAAATAATACAATTTTGACTGTAATAGATTGAATAGCAGTTAGTTGTCTGCAAGCGTGTGTGTCAGGCCTACAGCGTCTACTCTGCCAACTTCTGCCAGTGCACAGTGCCACTCATATCTGTTGTCACAGTAGCTTGCACGCATAGTACCACTAATCAAAAAAAAAATGACAGGCAGAGGCAGGCTACCCTGCAGAGGTCGTCGTGGTCGTGGTGCTGTGATTCCCTTTGGCCCTAGAATAATGCCCAGTGTTCAGAGGCCACGTACCCTAAACTCGAAAAGTTCTGAGGACATAGTTGACTGGCTAACACAGGACACCCAATCTTCTACAGCTTCCGTTCGGAACCTTGACGCACCATCCTCCTCCAGCTTAGCTTCAGGCACCTCTCAAGTTACCACTCGCCCACCTGCCGCCACCACCAACACTAGCACCACAGCCGCTTCACTCGATCTGTCAGAGGAGTTATTTACACATCAGTTGGAAGAAATGAGTGATGCACAACCATTATTGCCAGAGGATGTAGATAACAGGGATATGTCTCAGTCAGGCAGCATTACACACATGAGCGTACGGTGTGATGATGATGATGTTGTACCCGCTGCCGCTTCCTTTGCTGAGTTGTCAGATACAAGTGAAGCGGTTGATGATGACGATGCGTCCGTGGATGTCACGTGGGTGCCCGCTAGAAGAGAAGAAGAACAGGGGGAAAGTTCAGATGGGGAGACAGAGAGGAGGAGGAGATGAGTTGGAAGCAGGGGGAGGTCGTCGCAAGGAGCTAGTGGCACAGTCAGACAGCATGCATCGGCACCCGGGGTCAGCCAGACAGCACGGCAATCAATGCATGCTATTGCCACCACCAGAATACCATCATTGCAGAGCTCAGCAGTGTGGCATTTTTTTTTGTGTGTCTGCCTCTGACAACAGCGATGCCAAAAGAAACTGAGTCGTGGGAAGTCCAACACCCACCTAGGTACAACTGCTTTGTGAAGGCACATGATCGCACATCACAAACGCCTATGGGATCAACACATGAGTACAAGCAGCACACAAACTCAAAGCCGCCATCCTCCTCCTGGTCCATCATCTTCAACCACATCAACCACTGATGTCCTCCTTGCCCCCTCTCAACCATCCGCCACTCCGTCTCTCGCCTTGAGCAGTTCCTGCTCATCTGCCCACAGTCAGGTGTCTGTCAAGGACATGTTTGAGCGTAAGAAGCCAATGTCACAAAGTCACCCCCTTGCCCGGCATCTGACAGCTGGCTTGTCTGAACTCTTAGCCCGCCAGCTTTTACCATACAAGCTGGTGGAGTCTGAGGCGTTCCAAAAATTTGTAGCTATTGGGACACCGCAGTGGAAGGTACACGGCCGAAATTTCTTTGCACAAAAGGCAATCCCCAACCTGTACTCGATTGTGCAAAAGGAAGTAATGGCATGTCTGGCACACAGTGTTGGGGCAAGGGTCCATCTGACCACTGATACCTGGTCTGCAAAGCGTGGTCAGGGCAGGTATATCACCTACACTGCGCACTGTGAAGCGGGCGTAACCCTTACACTACCTGATCGATACATCATACCTGATGTTTTAAAGCCCGTTATTCCAAACAATTTAGGAATGTTAGGTGATTTATGCCCTTTATGGATTAAAACCAGACTCTGCATCAACTATGTAATTTTCCATGGGAGTTTTGCCATGGATCCCCCTCCGGCATGCCACAGTCCAGGTGTTAGTCCCCTTGAAACAACTTTTCCATCACTATTGTGGCCACAAAGAGTTCCTGTGGGTTTTAAAATTCGCCTGCCTATTGAAGTCTATGGCGGTTCGCCCGTTCGCGAACATTTGAGGAAGTTCGCGTTCGCCGTTCGTGAATGGAAAATTACTACTTATAATTATACTGAATTCCGAATGTTATATTATATTGAAATCCTGATGTTAAAGGGACACTAAAGCCATAATTTATCTTTTATGAATCAGAGAGAGCATCCAATGTTAAACAACCTTCCAATGTACTTCTATGATGTAAATGTATTCATTGTTAATATATGGTTTGTTGAATGAATAGCAATACACATTTGTGAGGCAGTGACAGAAGGCATCTATGTGCAGCCACCAATCATCATCTGCTGAGCCTATCTAGATATGCTGTTCATCAAAGCATATGAATAGAATAAATTAAATAATATAATAGATGTAAATGAGACAACTGTTTAAAATTGCCTACTGTTTCTGAATAATGAAATCTAAAAATTTATTTTTATGTCTGTTTAAATATGTTTTGATTAGGGGGCGTGTCCGGATGGCGGCCATGATGGTCTGAATTTTCAGTAGCTCTGTCAGCCGCAGAAGTTATATATTAAATTTTACCAGAATATCTCATCTTCCAAGCTGGAAAACTTCATATCTGTACGAATGAGAGGGTCCTGAGCACAGCCATATAACTCTTCTACTAATTCACCCTATATTAAGGACAAATAGAAGCACGACCCGGGCCTAATACGCTACATGCATATAATCTCTCCCTAGCTTACCGGGTGAAAGTCCTACAACGGAGCAAGCTGAAACCTTTTTTCTCACGGATTCAATAGATATTGCTCACATAACGACTCAGCATGTCTCTACATCAAGACATACAAGAACTGGCCACCCGACAACCGGTGATCGCGCTAGATAAATGGGAGGCCCGCATGCAACGGTCGCTTGACGACCACTACAGTAGTATGAAAGGCCTTATTTTCCAACTCTTTGTGAGCCAGCTACCGGAAAATAGCCCAGAAGAAACCGCTAACAGCCTACCTCAGGGAGCTGATAATATAAGCGAGCGCAATAGTGAGAGTCCCAGAGGCCTACTTACGCTACCTATAGATCCGGGTGTAGTGGAGATCGCACACCGTTCACAGTTCTCTCAACCCTCTAGAGCCGATGCAACGCAATTTCAAAAAATACCTCCCACGGCAATCGAAAAGATCTCCATCAATCAGGCACAGAGAGATGGTGTCGCAGGAGACATCCAGAGTCCGTGGAGGTACAGACAAGAACCTTGGCATCGGCTGCTTCTGGGCGAGACTAAGCAACCTGCCGACACTACGAGTATGCCCAGGTTATTCTCCACGCAGCCACTGTTGGTCCCCATGCTGGACCTGAAGGTCCGGGCTAGCTACGGTAAAAGAGGCCTTCATTTGCTCTGCTATAGCCCAGTCGAGTATATGCTGTATCGGCATCTACCGCACCTCCCAGGACAACTAATGAGCTTAAGGACTGGAGTGGGGTAATTTTATTCCTTCTCAATAGACTAGGCTCTCTATAGTGCCTCTCACAAGGGACTATACAGCTAGTAATATGTACAAAAGATTGCTCCCTCGACAGCTTTACGTGCTCTGTTCTTTTTTTTGTTTTTGTTTTTTTCCTTAATTATATAACTGTCCCTAAGCGGTTTCACAATCAGAAACTTAGGTTGAAGCCAGACACACGGAATCCTTAATTCATCCCTGTTCTACTTATCTGTCTATTCACAGTAATGATATACATAAGATGTCTTGACTTTTCATTAAGCACAAAACAAAGTTTGATGTTTTATTTGTACGCGGTCGGTTTCAGATGCCTGATACTTCATAATATGTATGGACTTGTATTATATGACTGTGCTGGCATTCTCATTTATATGAATGATTCACTAGTATCGACATTACTGGTACTAGGCTATGTGACATGGTTACACTTCAGGGTTTATATTTAGAACACTTTCTAAAGGTGTCTGTGCTCCTAGACCACATTAGTTATATCCCTCACCTGTCTACTCCTTATCCCCATACTCTACAGCCCAGCTCCCCCCTTCCACAACAACCCCCATAGACACTGTTAGAGTATATCTGACTACTATACACATTAATGTTTTGCATAAAGTTATTTAGGTTGTTATGTTTTGACGCTCCATGTTGCCAGTGTTAGAGATAATCTACTTATGCTTGAACCTCTCATAATTATTTGTTACTGTCAATTGCCTTGTATTTCTAATGATGCATATGCCATCTATGCAGTGTAGTCAGATACCCACCCTCCTTAACACTCAGGTATTATATGATGCACTAAATTACAGTCAGTTATATGTTCCCTAATTCCATAGCTAAATATGAACCAGTTTTACTTTATCTGCAATCTTTACTGATGTATTCTCTATGTCAATCCTTATGTATATTTTTATGTCTTACAGAGCTAACTAGGTTCTTAGCTCCTCCTCCATTAATATTTACCAAAAACAGCTTATATGTAACTGTTACGCATCTTGATGAAACCTTTCTGATATCACAAAATTTGAGAAATAGCCCGCCTTCCCTACCCCACCCACCCTCAAAATATATAACACTCAGTTCAGAGACAATATGAGAACTTCGATGCGCCTGATCAATATACTTCTGAATAAGGCCTCTTTCTCCATGATATGACCACCTTATGAAGACTACACCGTCTGATGTATTGGGTCGTTATGAGAGAACCCTATTGACCATAGAACTGCAATATTTTACACTATATATCATATCCATCTGTTGAATTTTTAGTCGTAGGTTAGTGGGATACCAAATTTAAGCCTACTTTATACACTGCAAGCTATTATTATATGCCTCTATAGTATTCCTAATGTATGCTGGGTAATACCCTGGGCGATTATTCACCTTTACAAATTGGACACTACTGAGGTAGCAATGGTTATTCATAGGTCCTTGCACAGATTGCCATGGTGTCTGAGGATTAGAGCTGTTACGTATGTTGAAGTTTTTCTATGTTGATATATGCATACTGGGTTGCAGTACTGCATCATGTCCTAACATTTGGGCCATCAATCTGGTATAAACTGCAGGATTGTTTATTTCAGCCATATATTGGTTTCTATATTATATCTAAATGTCCTCATAGGTATCGCATATTTCTATATCACTAACCATTTTACAAATATGGGTAGTATCGCTAAAGCTATGTCAGATAAGATCAGCAAACCCTATCATTTAGGCCTAATTCATAATGTGTGTTGTAACTTAGTACCCTAGTATATTTTCAGTGTGTCTTTTACAAACTCCTAAGGTCAAGGACCTCTATAAACTATGTGGACTCCTATACGGCTTACCAGATTGATACTCTAACTTAAGATTTTAAGCCTCACTAACACTTAGGTCATGGCTGACACATATACTTTTCATATATGCTTACTTTGGTTCCCCGCAGTCTGTGGCTGGCAACCATGATCACTGCCTACCCCTCGCTAGACCCCCATAATTTAATTTACCTTCCTATTGGAAGTTTGTCTCACCATGACGAAATGTTGTTTGAAAGTTAAAGTATTCCCTTATATAAGCTAATTGCAAAATATCTATTCTATTGGACTATCACCCAGTCATTATGTTTTTCATTCTTTAGTATCTCCTACCACCCCTTGAAAGTATTCCCCATAAGCTCTAGAGGTCACCTTATTTTAGTCCCTTACACTCTCACTTTTGTTTTTAAATACTATATTTTGTTGGCTCAAGAACATGTTCTGATATAATTATCCCAGAATATGCAGCTCCAGTCCAGTTCTTATACTGTTTAACTCTCTCTTCAGCTCCTCTAGAGGACTGCCTTTCAAGACCACATAACTAGAACCAGTTGACCTTACACATGCCCTCTATATATTGAGTGCCTTTATGGCCAGACTCACTTACATTTGCACACTTGAACTAACTCTTACAAAGCCTAAGATGTTTATAAGACCTGACCTAGCATTGATCATCCTATTCTGTAGAAGATCTCTATCTTGGAATTAGTAGGACACGCCCCTCCTTCCCCTTTTATTATACAAGTGGCTTTTGCCCACTGCACTCCCTTCCCTAATATCTCACACAACAATAGTCCGAAGTTACTACCATTTGATACAGCAATTACGATACATTTGGCCCAAGAGTGACCAACATAGCAGTTACTTCGCATTTATATACTAAAAGAAAAACGAGGTTCCATTTATGTTTGTCCAGTTCTTTTGTTATTCTCACTTCTATTTCAGATATCTACTGTTATAAAGAATGTCTGGTTTTACACTTTTCATGCACAGGTAATTATTCTTGCTATACCGCTCTTTGTGTAATTGAGACTTATGGAGCTTGTGCACTATATAAGTGCATTTATGTATTAGTTAATTATTACTCAGCCTAGATCTCTTTAGGTCTCCTATCCTATAGTCTGTTATATTGTTATTAGCAAAATATACATTTGCCTGTGAGCATTAATATGCTTATCTGAGAAATCAATGCACGTTTCTTTATTGTATGTCTGACAAACTCTGTATTTCCTTTAATGTTGTATCACATAACAACCTCAATAAAAAACTATTTAAAAAAAAAAAAAAAAAAAAAATATGTGTTGATTATTGAAAATGAGTTCGTATTGGTGATGATAGAATTGTTCGTGATTTATAGTTAATGTAATGTAATTTCCTAAAAGAATTTGATGTTGTAGTGATGTTCAGACAAGTAAAACACAAAACTCCAGTGTCAAATAGTATATTTCGTGATCTATTTGTCATTGCGGGACCTACGCAAGAATGAATGAATTAGCGCAACAATTATAACGCGGCCATTACGAGTTTCAAAAGAGAAAATGATTGTGTGCGTTACGGAAAGAGGCAGGTCGCGTGCACGAGCACGTATTCACCATAGAAGTCAATGGAGGCTCGAAATTGAAAGAAAAAAAACTACCAACACTTCTGTTGAGTGCTAAGTGAGTGACGTCATGTCATTCTGTGAAAAAGTACCTGAAATCGTGATAATTTCATATTTAAAAAATGTTTTTTGTATGTAATGTGCTGTATATTGTTTGTATGTAGTGAATTCTGTATGTATGTGATGATATTTGTACGTAGATGTAGCTAAATGAGCGTATGTTCGTGTATGTCTATGTAAGTCAATGTAAAATGGGTTTGTGTGCATTTTTTTTCTAACACCCGAGATCTCGTATCATTTATCCTTTATATATATATATATATATATTTCCTTTAATTTAAAATTGTACAGTTTGTATGAGTGTAAGTTTACTTTGTATAATATTTTTGAAGTGAATCATGAATGTTTTTTTGGTGTCGATATATCATTAATTAATGGTTTTGGATAGCGTTATGGAATTGAGCGTAGATGACAATTTTTGTGGCGCTACGGAGGTTTTTTGAAACTTGTAATGGCTGCGTTAGGTAAAATGATGCGTTATGGGCCTTAACACTACTATTTGAGTTATAACGCTCAACTCATAATCTAGCTAAATATTATCTATATGGCACCTGTGAACTAATGCCCTCTAGCTTTGAAAAAATGTCAAATGCATTCAGATAAGAGGCGACCTTCAATTACTTAGAAATTAGCATATGAGCCTAACTAAGTATAGCTTTCAACTAAGAATACCAAGAGAACAAAGCAAATTTGATGATAAAAGTTAATTGGAAAGTAATTTAAAATGACATGCCCTATCTGAATCAAGAAAATTTAATTTGACTAGACTGTCCCTTTAAATTTAACCTGTATGTTTAGTTTTGCTGGCGGGTCATTATTATTATACTTTATTTTTAAAGCACCAACATATTCTGCAGCGCTAAAAAATAATAAAATATATATTCTAAGTGATAAGTGATACTTTATAAAAAAAAGTTAATGAAGTGAGAATAATACAATAATAACTTTTTCATAGTGCACAATATTTAACAAAATATTGCAAAATTTTTTGCAGTTGTTATAAACTCCAATGAAGCTGAGAAGCCGATAATTCAGCTGTGGTTATCAGGTGTGCTTCAAATAAAAACACATAAAAAGTCCATAGTATTATACTGTTATGGCAAGTAAATCTCTTGGTAGCGGTACTCACATATTACTGAGCTACTATTTTTCCAGGAGTCACTCAGGAATAACAGCAGATTCCACTTTATTTAAAAGCAAATTAAAAGGATTACAAACACAATCACTTTGGGGTTATATGGTAATTTAACAGTGTCAGACTTAATACACCACATAATATTTCACTTAAGGAACACAGTCCCATAACAAAACATTAGCCCAGTGTTTAGTCTCAGTGTCAAAAAGTTCACCCTTCCTCGTGACGTGATGATGTAATCCAAAGGATTTCTGACATACGTTTTGCTGTTACAGCTTTGTCAAGGATGATGATCCGTTCCAATCCTCTGGTTCTTAAACTCTGGGCTCCTTGTTGATTGATTCTTTCATTTCAGCACCTGTTAACTGAATTTGAATCAGTTTTTTTTAAACTTGGCAAACATACATTAAATAGTGAATATCTGCATATATGTATATCTATACATCTGTGATATAAAATTGAAATAATAATAGCAAAACTTAATGTAAGAGCACATTAAAAATGTTAAAACTTATTTAATAAAAATATAAAATATAAAATTGACATTTCTATCTCCCCACCTGGAGGTTCAAGCTCCGGATGGTTAGACGGCAAAGCTTTTATTACACCACTAGACCATATTTCCATACCTTTATCTTTTAGGAAATGATACAGCTCAATGTCATCAATTAAACCATGTCTGATTAATTTATTTCATAGATCTATAGATTCAGATTTATCTAATTAATTACTTATATCATTCCCTCACCAACTGGGTTTTATGAATTTAAAGGGACAGTCTACTCCAGATTGTTTATTGATAAATAATCCCTTTATTACCCATTTCACAGTTTTCCATAACCAACATGGTTATATTAATATATTTTTACCTCTTTGATTACCTTGTATCTAAGCCTCTTCTGACAGCCCCTTATCACATGGCTATTTATTTATTATCTATTGACTTGCATTTTAGCAAATTAGTGCCGTGTCATGCACAACTCCATGGGAGAGAGCATGTTATCTATATGACACACATGAAATAGTAGTATTTTGTTGTGAAAAGCTAATAAAAAGCATGTAATAAGAGGTTTAAATATAAAGTATATTAATATAACAATGTTGGTTCTGCAAAGCTGGGGAATGGGTAGTAAAGGAGTTATCTATATTTTTAAACAATAACAATTTTGGTGTAGACTGTCACTTTAATTCCTAGAAATTTGAATTTTGTAGAATTTTTGTTATGGACTCTTCCAAAATGGTCAGAAACTGAATGTTTCTCAAATTCATTTTTAAATATATTTCTTACATGCTCTCCTATGATTGTGGCTAGGGTTCTTAAGGTGCAGCCTATGTACTTTAGAGCTACAATCAATAAATATTTGACGTTGTTTGAATTACATTTTTTAAACTCATAAATCTTATATTCTTTTTTTGGAGCTCTAAATTTATTCTGAATCCTACCTGTGCAAGCTATACATAAATCACATCTATAAAATCTTTTGGTAAATAAACTATTTCAATAGTTGGGTCTCTCTTTAAGATATCCCAATGTTTCTGAATAATCCATTTTATTTCTTTACTTTCACCTAGATTACAAGTTTTGCAATATAGAGGGTGCGAATCGAACGCAGCAAAAGTTGCTTTATTTAACCCTCCATAGCGCTGCCATTACAAGTTTCTTAAAAGCCGCCTTGTGCATGCGATATGGTGGCGATGAGCTCCATACCGCACACAATTCAAGGGCTGAGAATACATGCTCATGCACGCTTTCTCTGTAGACATCAATGGGGAGAAGGTGTTAGAAAAAAAACTAACATCTAAAGCGCAGAATGGCTATCTCCGTAACGCAATCCCATTGATGTCTATGGGTAAAAATAAAAAACCTAACCCTAACAAAATCCTAAACTACTAATTGCCCTGAAAAGGGCATTTGAATGGGCATTGCCCTTAAAAGGTCATTCAGCTCTTTTGCATTGCCTTAAAAAAGGACATTCAGTTCTTTTAGAAAAGCCAAAACCCTAATCTAAAAAAAACACCCCAAAAAAGTAAGAAAAAACTAACACTAACCCCCGAAGATCCACTTACAGTTTCTGAAGTCCTGACATCCAGGCCGCGAGAAGTCTTCATCCAGGCGGCGAGGTCTTCATCCATCCAGGTGGCGTCTTCTATCTTCATCCAGGCGGCAACTTCTATCTTCATCCTGGCGGCGTCTTCTGTCTTCATCCCGGCAGCACGGAGCATGTCCAGCCAGGCAGCGTCTTCTATCTTTATCCAGGCAGCATCTTCTATCTTCATCCCGGCAGCGCGGAGCGGGTCCATCCTTTAAGACATCCAGCGCAGAGCGTCCTCTTCATATGAATAGGATGCTCTGCGCAGGATGTCTTCCAGGATGGACCCACTCCGCGCTGCCGGGATGAAGATGGAAGACCCTGCCAGGATGAAGATAGAAGATGCCGCCTGGATGGATGAAGACCTCTCCACCTGGATGAAGACTTCTCACCGCCCGGATGTCTGGACTTCAGAAACTGTAAGTGGATCGTCGGGGGTTAGTGTTAGGTTTTTTTTTTACTTTTTTGGGTGTTTTTTTTTTTAGATTAGGGTTTGGGCTTTTTTTAAAAGAGCTGAATGCCCTTTTCAGAGCAATGCAACAGAGCTAAATTACCTTTTAAGGGCAATGCCCATACAAATGTCCATTTCTGGGCTTAGGTTTTTGTTAGTTAGGTTTTTTATTTTGGGTGGTTGGTTGGGTTGTGGGTTTTACTGTTGGGGGGTCTTTGTATTTTTTTTTTACAGGTAAAAGAGCTGATTTCTTTAGGGCTATTGGTAGTTTATTGTAGGCTAGGTTTTTTATTTTGGGGGGCTTTTCTCTTTTATATACCTATTATATTGGGTGTAATTGTTTTTAGTTTGGATAATTTTGTTTGTTATTATTCGTAATTTAGTATTTTTTATTTTTTGTAATATAGTATCTGTTGTTTTTTGTAATTTTAGAAAAAAGTTTTTTAATGTGTAATTTAGTATATTTAATTTGTAGTTATTTTAATTTTAGTTTAATAGTTATGTTAGGTTAATTTTTAGTTTAAACTTAGATTTTTTTTAATTTCACAGGTAAGTTTTTATTTTTTTTAAGATAGGGATATTGTAATTTTAATTTAAAGTTAGGGGGTTGTTAGGTTTAGGGGTTAATAGGTTTATTTAGTGGCGGTGAAGTGGGAGGCCAGAGGTTTAGGGGTTAATAACTGGAACACAAGATTTTTAGCCTCACCGCACAACCTGTAATGCAAGCACTATGGAAATCCCACACAAAAACATCATTTTTTTGAGTGCAAGATTGACGTTGCATTACAGGCTAAAATGCTTGTGGTATAGCTATACCGACAACACTCATAATGGCTGCGTTACAGTTACAAAACTCGTAATCTAGGTGATTGAGAGCTGTAGTCAAAATAATTTGACCCACTAAATGTTCCTTTTGTTACTAATTGTTTTTTTTCTCTATTTATATTTTTAAAACATTTCTCTATATTGTTTCTTTATCAATCGTAACTTCATCATATTTTTTATCAATGAATCTCTTTTATATTTTTTCTGTCTGGAAGATAAATATATTAGTGTCAGTGCAATGTCTTCCTATTCAATGTATTTACCCCTTTGGGATATTGTTTAACCATCTACGATGATGATAACTATCCATCGGCTAGATTACGAGTTTTGCGGTATGAGTGAAAAAGCAGCGTTAAGGTTCTTTTTCACTACCGCTGGTATTACGAGTCTTGCTGGCACCGCACACTTTTTTGGCCGTAACGCAACGTAATTACCGCAGCTTTCAAAAAGTCATTTTTCAATGGGACTTCCTTTGTGCCGTTAACACGAGACGGCCTGGGACGCCAAAAAGTGAGCGGTACACCCTATACCGCCAAGATCGATACTGTAAACTGAAAGTCAGTAGTTATGAGCACTAAAATAAATTTATTAAACCCTAATCTGCCGCTCCGGACATCGCCACCACTAGACTTATGTAATCAGGGTCATGGGATGTGTACCCAGTCCGGTATGAGAGTGTAGTCCCCTTCGGTGTTTTGTATATGTCTGGGCTGATTACATAAGCCTGTGCACCCTTCACTTGTTCGCAGTTTGTTGGATTGAGAGCTAGCATTGTGTGGCTGTTTTAGGGCCCCAGGTTTTTGGAAGGGACCTTGTCGTGGTACCTGGGATTTTCCCATTTGGCCAAATGCGGTAACTAACCCTTCCATTTTTGCTTTTAATCTTAGCTGAGAGCTTGTAATTGAGTGCTGGACTTTCTCTGTGTGTTGTATTAATTAGTTTTTTAATTTTCGCTATGGTTTGCACCCAGACCTGTCTGGGGTTAACTGTCTGTGACTCTGGGGACAGCATAGCTTCCTGTGAGTGCCAGTGAGCACCCAGGGCTGAGCATGTTGCAAGGTCATGGGTTGTGTACCCGGTCCGGTATGAAAGTGCAGTCCCCTTCCGTGTTTTGTATATGTCTCGGGTGATTACATAAGCCTGTGCACCCTTCACTTGTTCCTAGTTTGTTAGATTGAGAGCTTGCATTGTGTGGCTGTTTTAGGGTTCCAGGTTTTTGGACGAGACCTTGTCGTGGTACCTGGGCTTGTTCCATTTGGCCAAATGCGGTAACTAACCCTTCCATTTTTGCTTTTAATCTTAGCTGAGAGCTTGTAAGTGAGTGCTTTCTCTGTGTGTTGTTTTAATTTGTTTTGTAAGTTTCCCTATGGTTCTTGAACCCAGACCTGTCTGGGGTTAACTGCCTGTGACTCTGGGAAGGGCACAGCTTCCTGTGAGCACCAGTGAACACCCTGGGCTGAGCATGTTGCAGGGTCATGGGATGTGTACCCGATCCGTAATGAGAGTGCAGTCCCCTTCCATGTCATATATATATATATATATATATATATATATATATATATATAGAGAGAGAGAGAGAGAGAGATAGATATATAATCACTAAACAATGAAAAAATTAAAATGTCAAATTTTGAAAATTAAGATAATGCTCGGGACAAAGGTGTACTCCAGTTGTAGACATCCTAAAATAATAATACAAAAGAATATAGGTGTCCCCGCACTAGCATGCAAAAATAAGAATCAAATAGAGCCAGTCCTTTCTATGCAGAACTGGACAGTAGCTAATATAATAAACAGGAAAAGATGCATATACAATGTGTTAATTTAATGAACAGAAAAATAATGCATTATTCTCAAAGGATGCAAATACAAAAAAACAAAAGACAAAAATTACTGGGCGTCCCCAGTTACAAAATATAAGTAGATGTGAGTCTGTGATTTAGACTTGAGCTAGAACCGTTAATAGTGATGTTGCGAATAGTTCACCGGCGAATAGTTCCCGGCGAACATAGCTTGTTCACGTTCGCCGCGGGCAAACATATGCGATGTTCGATCCGCCCCCTATTCATCATCGAGTAAAACTTTGACCCTGTACCTCACAGTCAGCAGACAAATTCCAGCCAATCAGCAGCAGACCCTCCCTCCCAGACCCTCCTACCTCCCGGACAGCATTCATTTTAGATTCATTCGGAAGCTGCATTCTTAGTGAGAGGAGGGACAGTGTAGCTGCTGCTGATTTAATAGGGAAATCGATAGCTTGGCTAGTGTATTCAGTGTCCACTACAGTCCTGAAGGACTCATCTGATCTCTGCTGTAAGGACAGCACCCCAAAAAGCCCTTTTTAGGGCTAGAACATCAGTCTGCTTTTTTTTTTTTTTTTTTCCTATGTAATCTAATTGCAGTTGCCTGCCGGCCAGCGTGTTTCTCAGGCTCACAGCGTATACTGTGCCCACTTGCCCAGTGCCACCACTCATATCTGGTGTAACAGTAGTGTACATTTAAAAAAACAACACTTTTTTGACTGTGAAATAATAGCAGTCAGTTTCCTTCACACGTGTGCGTTTCAGTGCCTGCCAGGGCACAGTGTAATCCCAGTGCAACTCATATCTGGTGTAACAGTAGTGTACATTTAAAAAAAAAACATTTTTTAACTGTGAAATAATAGCAGTCAGATTCCTTCACACGTGTGTGTTTCAGTGCCTGCCAGGGCACAGTGTCACCCCAGTGCAACTCATTACTGGTGTAACAGTAGTGTACATTTAAAAAAAAAACAAAAAAAACTTTTTTGACTGTGAAATAATATCAGTCAGTTTCCTTCACACGTGTGAGTTTCAGTGCCTGCCAGGGCACAGTGTCACCCCAGTGCAACTAGTATCTGGTGTAACAGTAGTGTACATTTAAAAAAAAAAAAATACATTTTTGACTGTAATAGATTGAATAGCAGTTAGTTGCCTGCAAGCATGTGTGTCAGGCCTACAGCGTCTACTCTGCAAACTTCTGCCAGTGCACATTGCCACTCATATCTGTTGTCACAGTAGCTTGCACGCATAGTACCACTAATCCAAAAAAAAATGACAGGCAGAGGCAGGCTATCCCACAGGGGCCGTCGTGTTCGTGGTGCTGTGATTCCCTTTGGCCCTAGAATAATGCCCAGTGTTCAGAGGCCACGTACCCCAAACTCGAACAGTTGTGAGGACATAGTTGACTGGCTAACACAGGACACCCAATCTTCTACAGCTTCCGCTCGGAACCTTGACGCACCATCCTCCTCCAGCTTAGCTTCAGGCACCTCTCAAGTTACCACTCGCCCACCTGCCGCCACCACCAACACTAGCACCACAGCCGCTTCACTTGATCTGTCAGAGGAGTTATTTACACACCAGTTGGAAGAAATGAGTGATAGTGATGCGCAACCATTATTGCCAGAGGATGTAGATAACAGGGATATGTCTCAGTCAGGCAGCATTACACAAATGGACATACGGTGTGATGATGATGATGTTGTACCCACTGCTGCTTCCTTTGCTGAGTTGTCAGATACAAGTGAAGTGGTTGATGATGACGATGCGTCTGTGGATGTCACGTGGGTGCCCACCAGAAGAGAAGAAGAACAGGGGGAAAGTTCAGATGGGGAGACAGAGAGGAGGAGGAGACGAGTTGAAAGCAGGGGGAGGTCGTCGCAAGGAGCTAGTGGCACAGTCAGACAGCATGCATCGGCACCCGGGGTCAGCCAGACAGCACGCCAATCAATGCATGCTATTGCCACCACCAGAATGCCGTCATTGCAGAGCTCAGCAGTGTGGCATTTTTTTGTGTATCTGCCTCTGACAACAGCGATGCCATTTGCAACCTGTGCCAAAATAAACACCCACCAACACCCACCTAGGTACAACTGCTTTGCGAAGGCACATGATCGCACATCACAAACGCCTATGGGATCAACACATGAGTACAAGCAGCACACAAACTCAAAGCCGCTATCCTCCTCCTGGTCCAGCATCTTCAGCCACGTCAACCACTGCTGTCCTCCTTGCCCCCTCTCAACCATCCGCCACTCCGTCTCTTGCCTTGAGCAGTTCCTGCTCATCTGCCCACAGTCAGGTGTCTGTCAAGGACATGTTTGAGAGTAAGAAGCCAATGTCACAAAGTCACCCCCTTACCCGGCATCTGACAGCTGGCTTGTCTGAACTCTTAGCCTGCCAGCTTTTACCATACAAGCTGGTGGAGTCTGAGGCATTCAAATAATTTGTAGCTATTGGGACACCGCAGTGGAAGGTACTTGGCTGAAATTTCTTTGCACAAAAGGCAATCCCCAACCTGTACTCGATTGTGCGAAAGGAAGTAATGGCATGTCTGGCACACAGTGTTGGGGCAAGGGTCGATCTGACCACTGATACCTGTCTGCAAAGCATGGTCAGGGCAGGTATATCACCTACACTGCACATTGGGTAAATCTGCTGACGGCTGCCAAGCATGGAATGCGTGGTTCTGCAGAGGAGGAGTTGGAGTTGGTGATACCGCCACGACTTGCAGGCAGGCCTGCTGCCACCTCCTCTACTCCTCCTACTCCATCCTCTTCCATAACCTCATCGGCTGAGTCCTCTTCTGCTGCTGCGTCTTACACCACATCAACGGCACCCCCCAGCTTCCCAGTTACTATTCCACATCCCGGAAACGGCAGTGTCATGCCGTCTTGGGGTTGACTTGCCTGAAAGCAGAGAGTCACACTGGATCAGAACTCCTGTCCGCCCTGAACATACAGGTGGATCAGTGGCTGACTCCACACCAACTGGAGATCGGCAAAGTGGTTTGTGACAACGGAAGAAATTTGGTGGCGGCATTGAATTTGGGCAAGTTGACACATGTGCCGTGCATGGCACATGTGTGTAATCTGATCATACAACGCTTTGTGCATGAGTACCCAGGCTTACAGGACGTCCTGAAGCAGGCCAGGAAGGTGTGTGGCCATTTCAGGCGTTCCTACATGGCCATGGCGCACTTTTCAGATATCCAGCGGCGAAACAACATGCCAGTGAGGCGCTTGATTTGCGACAGTCTGACACGTTGGACTTCAACACTCCTAATGTTTGACCGCCTGATCCAACAAGAAAAAGCCGTTAATGAGTATTTGTATGACCGGGGTGCTAGGACAGCCTCTGCGGAGCTGGGAATTTTTTTGCCACGTTACTGGACGCTGATGCGAAATGCCTGTAGGCTCATGCGTCCTTTTGAGGAGGTGACAAACCTAGTCAGTCGCACCGAAGGCACCATCAGCGACATCATACCATTTGTTTCTTCCTGGAGCGTGCCCTGCGAAGAGTGCTGGATCAGGCCGTAGATGAGCGTGAAGAGGAAGAGTTGTGGTCACCATCACCACCAGAAACAGCCTTATCAGCATCGCTTGCTGGACCAGCGGCAACGAAGGAAGAGGATTGTGAGGAAGAGGAGTCAGAGGAGGAATGTGGCTTTGAGGAGGAGGAGGAGGAGGAAGACCAACCACAACAGGCATCCTAGGGTGCTCATTGTCACCTATCTGGTACCTGTGGTGTTGTACGTGGCTGGGGGGAAGAAGATACCTTCAGTGAGATCACTGAGGATGAGGAACGGGACATGAGTAGCTCGGCATCCAACCATGTGCAAATGGGGTCTTTCATGCTGTCATGCCTGTTGATGGACCCTCGTATAAAAAGGCTGAAGGAGAATGACCTGTACTGGGTGTCCACGCTATTAGACCCCCTGTATAAGCATAAAGTGCCTGAAATGTTACCGAATTACCGCAAGTCGGAAAGGATGCAGCAGTTCCAAAATAAATTAAAAAGTATGCTTTACACAGCGTATAAGGGTGATGTCACAGCACAACGGGAATCTAACAGGGGAAGAGGTTAAAGTAATCCTCCTCCTCCCACGACCACGCCGGCAAGGACAGGATGCTTTACAGACGTGTTGTTGATGGAGGACATGCAGAGCTTTTTAAGTCCTATGCATCGCCACAGCCCTTCGGGGTCCACCCTCAGAGAACGACTCGACCAACAGGTAGCAGACTACCTCGCCTTAACTGCAGATATCGACACTCTGAGGAGCGATGAACCCCTTGACTACTGGGTGTGCAGGCTTGACCTGTGGCCTGAGCTATCCCAATTTGCGATAGAACTTCTGGCCTGCCCCGCTTCAAGTGTCCTGTCAGAAAGGACCTTCAGTGCAGCAGGAGGTATTGTCACTGAGAAAAGAAGTCGCCTAGGTCAAAAAAGTCTAGATTACCTCACCTTTATTAAGATAAATGAGGGATGGATCCCGAAGGGACTGACAGTGGGCGATACATTCGACTAAAAAAGGCCTGATGAGATGAGCTGCCTTGGGCTAAAAATGGTCCACACGCTGCTGTAGTTTATCTCTGAATGGCGGATGATTTGCGTGACTTATCCACCACCAACTAGGGCTCAAGCCACAATGTTTTAGGGCACTTTCTGCCTGGGAAACAAACATCACTTTTTCTGGCTACAGCAGCGGCTGCAACAATACCTAATTTTTCAGTGCCCAAAATTTGAAGTAGGAGGACCGACCAAGCAGGGGACGTAACAGTGATTAAACTGATAAGAATAGAACTACTTAACACACCACTCCTATCTGGTGGCACATTAGATTGCACTCGCAGTGCCCCAAATTTGAAGCAGGAGGACCAACCAAGCATCTTTTTCCATCTCCCGGTTCCTAAAATCGATGCCATATACACGTCCCCTGATAGGGGACGTAACAGGGATTAAACTGATAAGAATAGAACTACTTAACACACCACTCCTATCTGGTGGCACATTAGATTGCACGCGCAGTGCCCCAAATTTGAAGTAGGAGGACCGACCAAGCATCTTTTTCCATCTCCCGGTTCCTAAAATCGATGCCATATACACATCCCCTGATAGGGGAGGTAACAGGGATTAAACTGATAGGAATAGTACTACTTAACACACCATATAATAACGCAGAGAGAGGCAATGCAGAGAGAGGAGTATGAAGAAGAGGAGTCAGAGGAGGAAGGTGGCTTTGAGGAGGTGGAAGACCAAACACAGCAGGCGTCCCAGGGGGCTTGTTGTCACCTTTCGGGGACCCTTGGTGTTGTATGTGGCTGGGTGGAGGAAGATATCTTCAATGACATCAGTGAGGACAAGGAACGGGGCATGACTAGCTTGGTATCCAACCTTGTGCAAATGGGGAGTTTGCGGTTGTGCAAATGGACTGTTTGCGGTTGTTTGCTGTGCGTTATGTTTTAAAGCACCTTTTTCCAAACAATTTAGGAATGTTAGATGCTTTATGCCCTTTATGGATTAACACCAGACTCTGCATCAACTATGTAATTTTCCATGGGAGTTTTGCCATGGATCCCCCTCCGGCATGCCAAAAGTCCAGGTGTTAGTCCCCTTGAAACAACTTTTCCATCACTATTGTGGCCAGAAAGAGTCCCTTTGGGTTTTAAAATTCATCTGCCTATTGAGTCTATGGCGGTTCGCCCGTTCGCGAACAGTTGTGGAAGTTCGCGTTCGCCATTTGCGAACCCAAATTTTTATGTTCGCCACATCACTAACCGTTAAATGTAATGTCCAGATTAAGACAACATGTGCCTTTAGGATGTAAAGCAAGACAGACTTAAATGCAGAAATAGCAGGGTTTGAATGCAAGCGGTTCAGAGAATGCAAAGCTTGAGAGCATTTTAAACGAAGTAGTTCATGCAAAGGGATATAACTTGTTAAGAGCGTAGTGTTAGTATAGATACCAGTGTCCACAGCATAATAATAATGGATGTTGTATGTAAACAGATACCAACACTTAAGGACAACAGTCCACCAGTTAACATACAGCAGCTCTAGGTAATGAAGGAACGAACAGTGCTCTATGAGCGATCTGACCCAATCTTCAGGGGATAAAAGTAGAGACGATCCTTTTCACCAATCTGTTATGCCATCCAGACCACACGAGGTATCCATAAATGGTACAAAGCAATACTTCAAATCCAAGTCACTCCAAATGTGCAGAAACAATTTCAAAAGGACCTTTGACCTTAAGTGCTGGTATCTACATACATACACCATTCTTATGCTGTGGACACTGATATCTATACTAATACTACGTTCTTAACAAGTTATATCCTTTTGCATGAACTCCTTAGTTTAAAATGCTTTCAAGCTTTGCATTCTCTGAACCGCTTGCATACAAACCCTGCTATTTCTGCATCTAAGTCTGTCTTGCTTTACATCTAAGAGGCACATGTTGTCTTAAACTGGACATTACATTTAAAGGTTCTGGCTCAAGTCTAAATCATGGACTGACGTCTGCTAATATTTCATAACTGGGGACACCCAGTAATTTTTTTTTGTATTTGCATCCTTTCAGCTAGATTACGAGTTTTGAGCGCTATAGGGATTCACAAAAGCGACATTATTTCACCTCCCTATAGCGCTGGTATTATGAGTTGTAAAAAAGCAGGCTTGCGCTGGCAAAATGGTTGTGTTGAGCTCCACACCGCACCACAAACAAGCGCTGCTTTGACGTGCTCGTGCACGATTTCCCCATAGACATCAATGGGGAGAGCCGGCAAAAAAAAAGCCTTACACCTGTGATTGCAGAAACAAAAGCTCCGTAACGCAGCCCCATTGATGTCTATGGGAAAAAAGAAAATAATGTTTAAACCTAACACCCTAACATAAACCCCGAGTCTAAACACCACTAATCTGCTGCCCCAACATTACTGCCACCTACATAGAGTTATTAAACCCTAATCTGTCGCCCCCAACATCGCCGCCACCTACATAATGTTATTAACCCCTAATCTGCCGCCCCCAACATCGCCGCCACCTACAAAAATCTATTAACCCCTAATCCGCTGCTCCCGATGTCGCCGCCTCTATACTAAAGTTATTAAACCCTAAACCCCTGGCCTCCCACATCACTACCACTAAATAAATCCATTAACCCCTAAACCCCTGGCCTCTCACATCACTACCACTAAATAAATCCATTAACCCCTAAACCTAACCCTAACGTAACCCTAAGCCTAACCCTAACACCCACTAACTTTAACATAATAAAAATATAATTAAATTAAATTTACAATTATTACCTAAATAAACCTATTAACCCCTAAACTGCCAGCCCCTCCCACATCACAACAAGCTAAATTAAACTATATTAACCCCTAAACCTAACCCTAACCCAATAACTTTAACATAATTAAAATAGAGCTAAACTAAAGTTACAATTATAAACTAAATACTTACCTGTGAAATAAAACCTATGCTAGCTACATTATAACTGATAGTTACATTGTAGCTAGCTTAGGATTTATTTTTATTTCACAGGTAAGTTTGTATTTATTTTAACTAGGTAGACTAGTTAGTAAATAGTTATTAACTATTTACTAACTACCTAGTTAAAATAATTGCAAACTTTCCTGTGAAATAAAACCTAACCTGCCTTACACTTAAAGGACCAGTCAACACAGTAGATTTGCATAATCAACAAATGCAAGATAACAAGACAATGCATTAGCACTTAGTCTGAACTTCAAATGAGTAGTAGAGTTTTTTCTGACAATTTTAAAAGTTATGTATTTTTCCACTCCCCCTGTACCATGTGACAGCCATCAGCCAATCACAAATGCATACATCTACCATTTGACAGCTATCAGCCATTCACAAATGCATACACAGTTATTCTTGCACATGCTCAGTAGGAGCTGTTGACTTAAAAAGTTTAAATATAAAAAGACTGTGCACATTTAGTTAATGGAAGTAAATTGGAAAGCTGTTTAAAATGGAATGCTCTATCTGAATAATGAAAGTTTAATTTTGATTGACTGTCCCTTTAAACCTACCATTAAAAAAACACTAAAATTACTAAAAATAAAAATAACTAAATTACATATAAAACAAACACTAAATTACAAAAAATAAGAAACAAATTATCAAAAATAAAAAGAATTACACCTAATCTAATAGCCTTATCAAAATAAAAAAGCCCCCCAAAATAAAAAAATCCTAGCCTACAATAAACTACCAATGGCTCTTAAAAGGGCCTTTTGTGGGGCATTGCCTAAAAGAAATCAACTCTTTTACCTGTAAAAAAAAATACAAACACCCCCCCAACTGTTAAACCCACCACCCCCACAACCAACCCCCCCAAATAAAATAACTATCTAAAAAAACTAAGCTTTCCATTACCCTGAAAAGGGCATTTATATGGGCATTGCCTTTAAAAGGGCATTTAGCTCTTTTACATGCCCAGACCCTAAACTAAAAATAAAACCCACCCAAAAAAACCTTAAAAAAACTAACACTAACCCCCAAAGATCCACTTACAGTTCTTGAAGTCCTGCTTGAAGGATCCATCCAGCCGGATGTTTCTAATTTTTCAAAATTTAATAGGGGTTTTTGTAATTTAGTTATTTTCTTTTTTTTTGTAATTAGATACTTTTTGTAATTTTTAGAGTAGTGTTAGGGTTTTTTTAATGTGTAGTTTAGTTTAATTTAATTGGTAGTTAGTTTAATTGTAGTTTAATAATTATCTTAGTTTAATTGTTAGTTTAAAATTAATGTATTTAATTTGACAGGTAAGTTTTAATTTAAGATAGGGAAATTGTAATTTTAATATAAAGTTAGGGGGTCATTAGGTTTAAGGGTTAATAATTTATTTTAGTATATTTCGTTGTGGGGCTTTCGGTTTAGGGTTTAATAGTTTATTTAAGTATATTTAGTTGTGGGGGCTTGTGATGTAGGGGTTAATTGGTTTATTTTAGTATATTTCATTGTGGGGGCTTTCGGTTTAGGAGTTAATAGGTTTATTATAGCGGTGGTGTGGACGGATGGCAGATTAGGGGTTAATAATATTCAAATAGTGTTTGCAATGCGGCAGGGTGGCAGTTTAGGGTAAATAGGTTTATTATAGTGGCGATGATGTCGTGGAGTGGTGGAATGGGGTTAATACATTTTATTAGTGGCGGCGATGTCCGGAGCGGCAGATTAGGGGTTAATACATTTATTATAGTAAATATTAATATCAAGTGACAGCACTACCTTTCAAACAATTCTAACATATAATATGCTCATGCACGGGATAGATTCTGGTCTCTTACTCTAAACTAATATCAAATTAATAAATCCCAGCAAACGAGTCTTAAAAATCTTCCATAAATGTTTTAATTTTTTATTTTCCACAAAAGAGTGTCAAATAGAATGTATAATTTGAAGAGTGCAAATGTTCGTCCACTCTCATTCACACAAACCCCAACCACCATGCGAATCCGCTCAATTGAGCTGAGAAAAATTAGTGGAATCCCTATATTCACACTTCATCATACAACAAAAATACTCATATATATATATATATATATATATATATATACTCTCTACACCCCCAAGGGGGTGATGACCGGCACCACCTGCAAAAAAAATAGTGAAAAAAGGAAAAAAACTAAATAAGTCTCTCAGCCTTAACAGTGAAAATTTTCTGAGGATTTTAAATGATCCTTTCAAACAATGAAACTTATATGATGGAACAGTCCATATGTCAGTGAATACAGATTGTATTAGTTGTTTACGCTTACGTAGTTCACAAGATACACTGTATGTATATATATGACAGTCCTTTTATCAATAAATGCAAGTTGCAACAGTTGTTATGCTTTCACATTTCACATATGTGCTGCATGTATATATATATATATGCACCAGAAATAGGCTGCTGTGTCTTGACTACAGTATCAGATTGCTCATATAAATCTCGATCGGTTATGACAGAGGAAATCTTACTCAAATGATGATCCAACCTCACACCGTAAAACTTCACTCACAGTGCACATAATCACCATTATATAGTCGGATTTCATGGACTTTACCTCGACCTGTATCTTTAGTTCTGGCAGTCTCATGTGTCACTTATTCCAACAGTTATACACAGCATCTAACATGTAACAATGTTACCTGAGTCTTGATTCTCTTACTATCGAGTGCCACTGTGAGACTTGTCACCGTTGGGTGTGGAAATGGAAATCTTCAGACCACTCCGGTCACATACCCCAATGTCATACCGAGATGTAAGCGCTTGAGTCTGTAGTTCATCCAACACAGAATAACAGCAGATGATGGCGTCTAATAGTTCCGACGCGCGTTTTGGGACTCTGCCCTTTGTCAAGGAATATGCGAGAGGGCCTCGGTTTATGGGTTAATAGGTAGTTTATGGGTGTTAGTGTATTTTTTAACACTTTAGTTATGAGTTTTATGCTACAGCTTTGTAATGTAAAACTCATAACTACTGACTTTAGATTGTGGTATGGATCTTGTCAGTATAGGCTGTACCGCTCACTTTTTGGCCTCCCAGGCAAACTCGTAATACCGGCGCTATGGGAGCCCCATTGAAAAAGAACTTTTTTTAAAAGTGCGGTACTGAGGTTGCGTGACAAGTTAAAAGGTGTGCAGTACACCTATACCGACAAGACTTGTAATAGCAGCGTTAGGGAAAAAGCAGTGTTATGGGCCATAACGCTGCTTTTTCACTCATAACGCCAAACTTGTAATCTAGCTGTTTGAGTATAATGCATTATTTATGTATTTTTTCTGTTCATTAAATTAACCAATTGTATATGCATCTTTTCTTGTTTATTATATTAGCTACTGTCCAGTTCAGCATAGATAGGACTGGCTCTATTTGATTCTTATTTTTGCCTGCTAGTGAGGGGACACCTATATTCTTTTGTATATATATATATAGTGCAGAGTAGTTAACCCAGCACTTCACCTTCTGTAATCCACACATAACCTGGGTGCAGTCCAAAGTTATATAACATATATAGATTTCATAGGTATGGGCACTCTCAGGATTTAATTTTTGGTTCAAAATTTTATTGTAGATCGTATTTAATGGGTTGACGTTTCAACCTTACATCAGGCCTTTTTCAAGACAACATGTCATAGGAACAAAGCTGGAAACAGGTGCAGCTGTCTGACATTGAGAGTCCGGGTGGCGGCCACAGCTGCGCCTGTTTCCAGCTTTGTTCCTATGACATGTTGTCTTGAAAAAGGCCTGATGTAAGGTCGAAATGTTGTCTCTTTAAATAGATCTACTACAATTTTAACGAAAAATTCAATCCGGAGAGTGCCCATACCTATGGAATATATATATTTATATTAAAACAATTAAAGTATGTATAATAATTTTAAATTATTTTTATTAATATTTTTTAGTAGTTTATATTTAATATTTCAATAACACTCATTGAAAATAGCACTTCTTCATGTGAGCAAACGCGACTGAGTTAGTTCTAAATTGTGAAGCCCGATATGTTATGCATATTTTACATTCCTATGTTTTTCACATAGGAAATAATGTTATTTTTGTTAAATATATATTTCTATATATATGAAATAATGTTACTGTAAAATACGTACATACCTATATATCTATAGGAATAAATATACAGCAATATTTATTTACAATACAAATACAATTGTTATGTATGTGTGATCCAAAGTTTATAAAGAGGCTAGGAGGCATACAAATAAGTCAGAAGAAATGAATATTGCAACCAGAGCACAGACAAAATGACTCAATACAACAGCATATAATAGTCAGCAATGCCATGCCAAAAACACTAGACAAAGGTAAAACTAGCAGGAATTAAGAGACTGCTGGCAATCTGGATAATGAGATATGACAGTTAATCTTAATTTTCACCAACATAACTTGATATTTCACACAGCATTTTCAATGTTGAAGGTAGTTCACTGTTACTAAACAAGATAGTTCGGACACTACATGAATTAGTATTAATGGTTAAGTAAAAAAAAACAAACATAATGCCAACATGACCATGTTTTATTTCACCTTGGTAGTGCATCTTTTTCTTACTTTAAAGGCTGAGAAAACCCACTGCATGAACATTCTGGGACATATTTATTAAAGTCTGGCAGACCTGATCAGGTCCGCCAGACTTTGCTGAATACGTCTATCAATACGCTTGCCATATTCAGCATTGCACCAGCAGCTCACAAGAGCTGCTGGTGCAACGCTGCCCCTGCAGACTCGCGGCCAATAGGCCGCCAGCAGGGTGTTGTCAATCAAACCGATCGTACTCGATCGGGTTGATTTCCGGCAATGTCTGTCTGCCTGCTCAGAGCAGGCGGACAGGTTATGGAGCAGCGGTCTTTGTGACCGCTGCTTCATAACTGCTGTTTCTGGCGAGCCTGCAGGCTCGCCAGAAACACGGGGCATCAAGCTCCTTTCGGAACTTGATACATATGCCCCTCTGTCTCTTATGCATTTTCTCCCTGTTGCAATGTATATCCAATATAAATTGATTTTACTCATTTAAACAATGTATTTTTTATTGATGCAAAAAGCTAGAAAAAAGGGGCCAAAATTCACCCGAGATTGCATAGAATGCTGTCACATGGCACTTCTCATGAATTGGAAAGGGACAGCTGCTGGCTTTTAACCCTCAAAGAAATATTTTGCAGCAGTTTACATAACAAAGTTACATTTGTGCTTTATGGATTATAGGATTTTGTTGTTTATGTATGTAATTAGCAACTACTTTTTCATTTCTTTAAAGGGACATTAAACCCAAACATTTTCTTTCATGATTCAGATAGAGAATACAATTTTTAAAAAGTTTCCAATTTACTTCTATTAAAAAATGTATTTCATTCTCATGTTATTATTTGTTGAAGAGATACCTAGGTAGTTAGCGTGCACATGCCTAAAGCCCTACAGGACAGGAAATAGTGCTGCCATCTACTGCTCCTGCTAATATATAACATTGTTGCAAAACTGCTGCTATATTGTGCTGCAGACACGTGCACACTCTTGAGCTTACATTTCTAATTTTCAAATAAGGATAACAAGGAAATGAAAAAAATATGATAATAGAAGTAAATTAGAAAGTTGTTTAAAATGTTATGTTCTATAAATCATGAAAGAAAAAAAATTGAGTTTTATACCCCTTTAATTAAAACGTCTTTTAAAGAGGCCGATTCTCTGACGGCTAGATTTAGAGTTTTGTCGGTAACGACCCGCATAGCTAACGCTGGCTTTTTTCTGGCCGCACCTTTAAAATAACTCTGGTATTGAGAGTCCAAAGAATGGCTGCGTTAGGCTCCAAAAAAGGAGCGTAGAGAATATTTAACGCCACTGCAACTCTCGATACCAGAGTTGCTTACGGACGCGGCCAGCCTCAAAAACGTGCTCGTGCACGATTCCCCCATAGGAAACAATGGGGCTGTTTGAGCTGAAAAAAAAACCTAACACCTGCAAAAAAGCCGCGTTCAGCTCCTAACGCAGCCCCATTGTTGTCTATGGGGAAACACTTCCTACTTCTGCACCTAACACCCTAACATGTACCCCGAGTCTAAACACCCTTAATCTTACACTTATTAACCCCTATTCTGCCGTCCCCGCTATCGCTGACCCCTGCATATTATTATTAACCCCTAATCTGCCGCTCCGTAAACCGCCACTACTTACATTATCGATATGTACCCCTAATCTGCTGTCCCTAACACCGCCGACCCCTATATTATATTTATTAACCCCTAATTTAGGGGGGTGTTAGTGTTAGGGTTAGACTTAGCTTTAGGGGTTAATAAATTTATTAGAATAGCGGTGAGCTCCAGTTGGCAGATTAGGGGTTAATGTTTGAAGTTAGGTGTCGGCGATGTTAGGGAGGGCAGATTAGGGGTTAATACTATTTATTATAGGGTTAGTGAGGCGGATTAGGGGTTAATAACTTTATTATAATAGCGGTGCGGTCAGCTCGGTAGATTAGGGGTTAATAAGTGTAGGCAGGTGGAGGCGACGTTGTGGGGGGCAGATTAGGGGTTATAAAATATAATATAGGGGTCGGCGGTGTTAGGGGCAGCAGATTAGGGGTAAATAAGTATAACGTAGGTGGCGGTCGGCAGATTAGGGGTTAATTATTGTAGGTAGCTGGCGGCGACGTTGTGGGGGGCAGGTTAGGGGTTAATAAATATAATATAGGGGTCGGTGGTGTTAGGGGCAGCAGATTAGGGGTACATAAGTATAACATAGGTGGCGGTCGGCAGATTAGGGGTTAAAAAAATGTAATCGAGTGTCGGCGATGTGGGGGGGCCTCGGTTTAGGGGTACATAGGTAGTTTATGGGTGTTAGTGTACTTTAGAGCACAGTAGTTAAGAGCTTTATAAACCGGCGTTAGCCCAGAAAGCTCTTAACTACTGACTTTTTTCTGCGGCTGGAGTTTTGTCGTTAGAATTCTAACGCTCACTTCAGCCACGACTCTAAATACCGGAGTTAGAAAGATCCCATTGAAAAGATAGGATACGCAATTGACGTAAGGGGATCTGCGGTATGGAAAAGTCGCGGCTGAAAAGTGAGCGTTAGACCCTTTTTTGACTGACTCCAAATACCGGCGGTAGCCTAAAACCAGCATTAGGAGCCTCTAACGCTGGTTTTCACGGCTACCGCCAAACTCCAAATCTAGGCCTATATGTTTCAGGGGTGCTGAGATTATATAAGAATGGTCACCTGTACTTCTATTTCCCTGGTGGAATTATATAAAGCCACTTACCCTGTGGCTTTAATGTATTGTTAATGTGCGTATGCTCCATTTTCGCATGGGAAAGAGATGCATTTGCATACATTACTAGAGTGCACAATGAAAATAGTAATTAAAAATCATACAAAATGAATAACTGAACCATTCACACAAAAATATTTAAAAAAAATAAATTGTATTGTTAAAGTGCATTACAAATAGTAACAAAATTGTTAACCAAAATTTTTATTTTATCAAAAACGTAAAACTTGTATTTAAATTACACAGGAATAAATCTTATCAAATATGAAAAGCATTAATCATAATTACAATGAATATGCAAAAAACACATAGAATAGCATACGTATATGTACAAAATATAAAGCATAATTGTTATTTCATTATAAAATGGGCTGAACATGGGTGTTCCATGGGCACAAATTAAATTGTTTCTTAAATCCCAGTGTAATTCTTTAAACATTTTCGCCCTACAGTTCTCACTGTTTTTTCTCTCATATTGAAAGGTGGACAGGAAGACCACATCTAGAGTCAATGGTTGGCCTCAGGGTGTTAGGGGCTTAGGGGGGCCCGCCACGCTGCTGGTGCAATAAAAAAAAAAAAATTTTGCACCATTGTTTTTTTTTTAAAATTGCCGCTGCACAGTCACTGTCAGGACTCAGGAGTGGAGCGGTAAACCGTGGGAGGAGCGTAGGACAAGCACAGCAGAGTCGAGAGAGTGTGGAGAGAGTGGGATGGGAGCAGAGTGTGAGACTGTTGGAATGAGGAGGAAAAGAGGGCCAGGGCTGGCTGGCTGTGAATTCATCATGATCATCATCCCATCATGAATCATAGTAAGCAGCTCAGCTGCAGAGCTCCATGGGGAAGCATTTTATTGCAGGGGGCTGAGGGCAATTGAAGGGGACTGGGGCATCATTTTATTGATGAGGGCAATTGAAGGGATCTTGGGCATCATTTTATTGCAGGGGGGATTTATTTTATTGCTGGGGGCTGGGGACTTCATATTTTTGTTGAGGGCATCATATTTTTGTTGGGGGCATCATTTTATTGCAGGGGGCATCATTTTATTGCAGGGGAGATGGGGCATAATTTTATTGCTGGGGCATCATTTTTGTGCTGGGGCATCATTTTTTGCAGAGGGGAAGGGGGCATATTTTTATTGTAGGGGCATCATTTTATTACAGGGGGACTGGGCATATTTTTTTAAGGGGGCTTCATTTTATTGCTGGGGCATCATTTATTGCAGTGGGGCTGAGACATCATTTTATTGCAGGGGGACTGGGGTCTTCATTTTATTGCTGGGGGCATCATGTTTTTGTTGGCATCATATTATTGAGGGGCATCATTTTATTGCAGGGGAGCTGGGTCATGGGCATAATTGTATTGCTGGGGCATCATTTTTTGGCAGGGGGCTGGGAGCATCATTTTACTGCAGGGGGCATCATTTTATTACGGGGGGACTGGGCATCATTTTATTGCTGCAGGGGGGCTTCATCTTATTGCTGGGTTCATATTGCAGTGGGGCTGGGGCATCATTTTATTGCAGGGGGGCTGGGGCTTCATTTTATTGCTGGGGGAATCATTTATTGCAGGGGGGCTTGGGGCATCATCTTTTTGTTGGGGGCATCATTTTATTGCAGGGGAGCTGGGGCATAATTGTATTGCGGTTGCATATTTTTTTTTGCAGGGGCCATCATTTTATTACAGGGGAACTGGGCATCATATTATTGCTGGGGGCATCATTTATTGCAGTGTGGCTGGGGGCATAATTTATTGCAGTGGTGCTGGGGCATCATTTATTGCAGTGGGGCAATGGCATAATTTATTACAGTGGGGCTGGGGCATCATATTATTGCAAGGGGGCCGGGGGTCTTCATTTTATTGCTGGGGCATCATTTATTGCAGGGGGTCTGGGGGCATCATATTTTTGTTGGGGGCATCATTTTATTGCAGGGGAGCTGGGACATAATTGTATTGCTGGGGGCATCATTTTGTTTTAGGGGGGCTAGGGGCATAATTTTATTGCAGGGGGCATCATTTTATTACAGGAGGACTGGGCATCATTTGATTGCCTGGGGTCTTCATTTTATTGCTGGGGACATCATTTATTGCAGTTGAGCTAGGGTCATCAATTATTGCAGTGGAGCTGGGGGCATCATTTATTGCAGTGGGGCTGGGGGCTTCATTTTATTGCAGGGGGGCTTGGGGCAACATATTTTTGTTGGGGGGCATCATTTTATTGCAGGGGCTGGGGGCATCATTTTATTGCAGGGCAGCTGGGGCATCATTTTATTGCTGGGGCATAATTTTATTGCAGTGGAGATGGGGCATCAATTTTATTGTAGGGAGAATGGGCATAATTTTATTGCAGTGGGGCTGGACATCATTTTATTGCATGGGGGCTTCATTTTATTGCTGGGGGCATCATTTTTTGAAGTGCGGCTGGGGGCATCATTTATTGCAGACTGTGGGGCTGTGGCATCATTTTATTGCAGTGGGGCTGACAGCTTTATTTTATTGCAGGGGGCTGGGGGCTTTATTTTATTGTTGGGGCTTTATTTTATTGCTGGGGGCTTCATTTTATTGCTGGGGGCATAATTTATTTTATTGTGTGTGGGCTGTGTGTGTGGACTATGTGTGTGTGTACACCTGTGTATGTGTCTGAGTGTGTGGATGTATGTGTATATAAGTATCTCTGTGTGGTACAGTGCATTGCCCCATTTCTTTTAAGTATTTTTTGTTCTAGGTAGAGGCCACGCGCTGTCAATCTGCCTAGGGACCTGCATTTGCTAGGGCCGGCCCTGATGTCTCTGTAATGTTCTTGTTATCATAAGAAAACACATAACAATAAGGTTCAGACCCAGTTCAACTCAACTGTTCCTAATTGTAAGCATAATTCTTCATTACATACATAAACAGTTGTTCCAATAGTACAAATGGTATATTGCAATATATACAACGTTATAGTGCTCCACATTAGTGGATTTATGTTTTTTTTTATATATATATATATATATATATATATAAACTCTTGTGCATGATTTTTCTTCTATTTTTTTTTTTCATTTTAAAGCTGGGGGGCGGAGATTGGGCGGTGTTGGGGCGGAGATTGGGCAGGGTTGGGGGCGGGGTTGGGGGCGGGAGAAAGGGGGCCCATTTTGTCATCCTTCCTTGGGCCCCACAATGGCTAGGGTCGGCCCTGTCTAGAGTGGTACATTTTTTAGAATCAGCCCTAGAGAGACTTGAAAATGACATTCAACTCAAAATGTAAATACCCATTAAAGTTTAGATTACAAGTGGACCTCAAACATATTGGCACTATTTTGAGTTAACATTTTTTAAGTGAAATTTTTACTGTCATATTACAAGTTTAAATTTATTTTTTATAACTGAAGAGAGTGGTTGTGCATTCATGTTGGATATCGCTCAAGTGCAAAGCCAATGGTGTGCTAAGCTAATGGTGCACAAGTAGTGGAGTTCTTCATGAGATCTGTACTTACGAATAATAATAATTCTTTACTTCAAGTCTTAAAAAGCCCTACATTTTGCAGCAGTATTTTGGATTGAGCTTAAGCACAATGCTTAACTCACCACGAGCACAGTGAGTGAGCTAATAGCAAACTCTAAAATAGGACTCTAAAGACGTTTTCTATGTACAGTATTAAGATGCTTTGGTTAAAATATTTAACTATCAGCTTGTACTACCAGATTGTGTATTATTCTTTGTGAAAGGTTGCTCAAAAGATAATACACCCTGCTCTATTGGTTGCACTCCACTTAATCTAGCTCAAAATGTTTTAATTATGTGAAGTGAAAAAAATAATCAACTTCGCATTGCACTCTTATTAATTGTTTTGCTACCTTTTCTTTAATTTAACACAAAAATAGTGTGTTTTCTTCTGTGCCTAGGAAGTTTGTTGTGCATTTTTTAGAAATCAGAACATTGACCCTACAACATTCTATTCAATGATTCCTTGATTTGTGCACAGTCTAGTTTATATCTGTCCCTAATTGGCCAAAACCAAAAGAGCTAACAAACTAAAAAAAATGGCTATTCCATGGACATCAAAGTATTCACAACAACAAAATTATAGTTTTAAAGTCTTACAATACATTTATTTTGTATGCAGATCATAGGCAATGCAGTATTTTTTTTACTGACATATACTTTGCATTTATAAAATGTAAGTGAATATCTCTAATTTTGGAACAATATGTTTAAAAAATGTAGGGAGCACTGAATTGGTAAATATAGTTTAGTTTACCTTTACAATGTGTCTATTTACTTTTCATTTATTATCATATTATAATATGATGACAGAATCCTTGAAATAGCTTTTAAAATGGATCAGATTAATTGTAATTACCAATCAAACAAAAAACTCAAAACAAAACATGTCAAACACTCCAATTAATGCCTGAATTTAGTTTGTAACCATATTGCACCTGCAAGTTCTATTTCTACACAGAATTAATTGGTCTTGTTAAAAGGTATTTCCATAATTAGTAGCGTGGTGAGTTAGTAAAATTCCTTTAGCCAAAGAAGAAAGACAACCGCTAATGTGGCTTCCCTGTTCTCACATTTTCAGGCTTATAGTTGGCATTTTGTTTATTTACAGTTGTATGCAAAGAAGGTTTATTATGATTAATTGTTGCAACAATGTTTTACTTTCCCTATCTAAAAGGAAATAAATATTGAAATACTAGTCTTATTTAACAAGAAAAGGACATTTTTTACGCTTTGACTTATAATAAATTACAGAACTTTGAGATAGGGAATTGAATTCTTATTTTCACAAGCAGTTTACAAGCATATATATGAATATATATATATATATATAAAAAAAAATAATTAAAAAAAATAAAAAAAAAAATATATATATATATATATATATATATATACAAAATTTGTGCCTAGATTTAGAGTTTGGTGTTAGCCATCAAAAGCAGCGTTAAGGGGTCCTAACGCTGCTTTTTACCGCCCACTGGTATTTAGAGTCAGGCAGGAAAGGGTCTACCGCTCACTTTCTTTCCGTGACTCGAGGCTACCGCAGGTCCCCTTACGTCAATTGCGTATCCTATCTTTTCAATGGGATTTGCCTAACGCCGGTATTACAAGTCTTGGAAGAAGTGAGCGGTAGAGCCTCTACCGACAAGACTCCTGCCATCAAAAAAAGTCAGTAGTTAAGAGCTTTATGGGCTAACGCGGGAACATAAAGCTCCTAACTACTGTGCTATAAAGTACACTAACACCCATAAACTACCTATGAACCCCTAAACCAAGGCCTCGCACATCGCAAACCCTATAATAATTTTGAAGACTGAGCGTGGTTAAATTAATAACCACTAGGAGTTGTACACGAATAGCACTCGTGAGCTTTGTGAATGAACTGGAATTAACCACGTATTACAAAAAGACTAATCAGTGATTGAAATGATAACTTTCTCAAGGTATACAAAAACTACACTAAATTAAAACTTAACATTTATTGATTAAACAGTGCTAAAATTAGCGGAAAACTACATATAGTTAAAAACACTAGCTCGAAATAGAAACTATGTTTTATTCAACAAAGGAGAGTATTTGGGTAGTTAATCGGGGGTCATTAGTAGGTGATGTCTACAACACTGACTGATTGAATATGTTGTCAGTATTGAATAGTCTGCAGAGTCAGTATGTAGAATGTGGGTATGGATAATACCAGGTGTCTTAAAGAACTGTTGTTGTGCGTTGATCTATTGGATTGACTGTTAATAGCAATATCAAAGTCCTTAGAATCTACTAATAGTGGGTGGTCTTTAGTGATTAATCCCTATACACCCTAACTTTAGTTATGGCTGTTGAACAATAAGTAATGTGTATCTAATAGTCGAGAGGGTGGTATTCAGTATCTAAATTATTTGGTTGGAATACGTTGTAATGTTATTTTATGTTGTTTCTCCTTTTGTATGTGTCACACTTTCTCTTATTGGAGTGTTACCCAGATTCCAGATAGATTATGTTACACGTTGTTCTAGTTTTTTAATTTTGAAATTTGAAAATTTACTGTATTTGAGATGGACACATACAAGTTTTTTGATATATTACACCGTGGTTTATTATTGTACTCCACAGATTAGATTTGACAATAAAGTTTTTCTCCCTTTAGCTAATTTATTTGATTCACAGAATTCAGCCACTAAAGGCAAGATAACGTTTAATGTACGTTTCTTTTTTAATATGTATTTCATCCGAGGTGAACAAATATATATACTTAATGTTAGGCAGGGAGATGTTTATGGTTTCTACCTTGTTCTCTAATATATATGTATTTAGAATAATATGGTAAATTTCATTGTAGGTAACACACTCAAATTTCTGGCCCAGTAAGGTGCTGCTACATGATATTGCTTGAGGTGCGTGTCTTTTACCAAGCAAGACTTTTTTTCAACTTGTGTCAATCTTTATCTAGTTGAAATACATAGATAGAGTATTACACTTTTCTGTTTATATTGTGCTATATTTTAGCAGACGTGTTCAAATTCTTTGTGACACTCGATGGGTCCTTATAATTATCTATCCCCTCTTAGTTAAATTTACAGAGTATTTTCTGTAAAAATAAGACTGTCTAGGTTTGACTACCCACATATATGTTTTTGTTTGACCCCGTTATGTTTGTGGCATGTAATTATAGACTCGGTTTTTGTGTTCACTTGTCCGGTAACATCCGGTATTTATATGGTTTTTGTTTGGCGCTTTGCTGTTAAACTTAAGTCTCCGTTAGTGCCTGTCAGCATCTTAGTAACGGTTAAATATTTAGACAGCAGTGCCTGTATTGTTAGCCTGTCCGGTATGGCTATTGAGTCAGGATTCAGCGCTCATATTATTATATCATTTAACACCGGTGTAACAGTCTGATTTGCCGGTGATAGTAAGGTACTATAGAGCTCCTGAAACAGTCATACCTGTGACTCGGCTAATGTTATTTTGTAAAAATGAAGTGGCTTTTTGTTGTTGGTTAGATTGCCGGGGTGGCAATATGATTCCCCAGCAGTAATTGCAAATTGGGTAGCAGCCACTCTCTAAAAAAGCCGGTCTAATTATATGAGTTCTGGTTCTCCTTTTAATACATATAATAACGGCTATATCCTAATAGATAGCCTTTATGGTTTTTAACATAGCACTAATCGAAACTAGCAGCTAAAACACAGGAGCTCGCTAAGACACCTCACCATTTCCCTGAATCCCTAACATGTTTCGCCGTAAACTCCGGCTTTTTCAAAGGGTTATCGCGAGTGCACTGTTTGTCTGCGATTTTTAAACCCTGTAGGTAATTGATTCCATCCAATGGGAAGCAGAATCCCCCGTGCGTGCTGTTTGACGTGGTCTGCATGTATTCTGGGTATTGTAGTTTTATGCGTTCAGCGATAATTTTTCTTTCTCCATTCTTTCTTATTTTTTAGCTGAATTTCGGAGACATTTGTAGGTATATTTCTTATATGTTTATCCTCTAGCTATGACTTAGTGATTATTTAATTGTTATGTATTAAAGCCACATAATGATCAAAGTATCTTAAATTCTCTTATCTATTAATCTCATATAGATGATCTAGTGATTCTAATAGCATTTTCTTGTTTCTATATCCTGGAAGTCGATTCATATTAGAATCTGCTACTCTTAAATATTATATTTTTGCTTAAGTAGTTTGCGATAGCTAATTCTAGCTTTTATTAAAACATTCTTCAGACATGAAGTGGAGTCATTTTGAGATTGTTTTTGGTATCATTATTACTTAGTGTTTGAAAAGATTCAAAGAAAAAACTTTTAGTGACTGTGGAAAGTGTTTGCTACTGTAATTTAACCCTTATAATCATGTTGATAGACAAGCGGTGTCCTTTAAATATGTGAATACCATCTTATATCTTATAAGTCCATTGTGGGATTATTGTGCAGTAATTTACACTGTGTGATTTCTCTTTAGAATTAATAATGTGAGTGATGTCATTATTTTAAGTCTTTTATTGTGCCCAGTGACTTCAATAAATGTTTGTGAAGTATTATTTTACTTGTGATTGCTGTGTGTGTGAAGAAATTACCCTAATAGTAAACATTTAAGGTGACTTTAAAAAAGAAGAGCTGTACACCCTTAGGTGACGTGAAATGTGAATGTTTTTAAATAAAAAGTAAAAAATAATTATTCTTTTAAAATAAAATTGTGTATTATTATAATGCCCCTATTTTGTAATATGCATGAGGGCTTCTCACTTTGACAGTGATCTCCATGTCTAGGAGCATTGTTATTCTTCTTGATTGGCAAGATTACTAGAAGAATAATTTTTAGTTATAGCTTTCCTTAGCATTCAACTTGTTAAATATATAGATATCTCCTGCATCTATAAAAGTTAAAGATAGAAGGATATGAATATTGGTTTAACCTTTTGTTTAATGATCTTAGTTTTGTCATAAATCTTGTACTTAATTCTTAAGACATTAACGTAAGATTTTTTGTATAACTTTGGTGAACTGTCTGTATCTTTCCAAATTTTTTTGGATTTTTATTATTTCTTAAAGAAAAGAGCTATAATTGTTTTGTTCATTTAGACCATAAGGTTGAACACTATTCAGTAAAAATATCCACTTTGTTTCAGCTTGAAGTAATTTGGTTTCCAGATCGCCTCCCCTAATGCCTAAAGAGATTTTCTGTAGGCCGAAGCATTTCAGTTCATTTTGTTTAGATTGATGATGCTTGAGGAAGTGTCTGGCCACTGAGGTGATTTTTTTACCTTCTTTAAGATCCTTGTCTGCGTTTTTAATGTTCCTTAGGTGTTCTTGGAGTCTGGTTCTTATTTTTCTTGACGTCATTCCAACGTAATATTTCCTGCATTTACATTTAAGGGCATAGATTACCCCTTCAGTATGGCAATTGATATGCTTATTAATTTTATGTTTCCTGTCAAATCTGTCTGTGACAGTGTCAATTTTTAACATGAAGCTGCAGGTACTACAAGTCCCACATTTGAATGTACCAGGTTTAAGGGCATTTCTTGTTTTTGGACCTTGGAAGTGGCTTGGACTTACCAAGTCCTTCAGATTTTTAGCTCTTTTGTATCCTACTTGTACCCTTTCTTCTAATATTTTACCCAGAATTGGGTCTGATTTCAGGATGTGCCAGTGTTCATTGATCGTATTCGTGATCATCCTGGAATTTGGGTTGTAAGTGGTTATAAACCTTACTTTGTTGTCGCTCTTCTTAGGTTTATTTTCGAGTAATGTGGTCCTTTTTGTCAATCGTGCCCTGTATTCTGCTTTTTTTATTGACCGTTTGCTGTACCCACGTGTTATAAGTCTTTCTTTTAATTCCTTAGCTCTTTGGTTGTAATTTTCTTCATTTGAGCAATTTCTGCGCATTCGCAGAAATTCTCCTATCGGTAGAGCTCTTATAGTGCTAGGTGCATGTGCACTCGTGCTTTGTAGTAGACTGTTTGTTGCTGTTTTCTTACAATGGACATCGGTACACAAATTTCCTTGTTCGTCTTTAGTTATTACAAGGTCAAGAAAGGTGATTGATTTTAGATCAGCTTCATGTGTTAACTTGATGTTTAACTTGTTGTTATTTAATACTTGGAGGAATGTATCAAGTTCTTCTTTTGAGCCTTCCCACAGGAACAGCACATCATCAATGTAACGCAGCCACATGGGTATGTATTTTAGGAATCTATCATTGGTATCTGTAAACACTACACTGTGCTCCCACCAACCTAAAAATAGATTGGCATATGTGGGAGCACAGGAGGTCCCCATGGCTGTTCCTCGGATCTGTAGGTAAAATTGATGGTTGAATGTAAAAGTATTATGCGTTAGGACAAACTTGAGTAGTTGAAGAATAAATTGGTCATGTTCATTATTTTCTTCAGAACCCATTTTGAGAAAGTATTCAGTTGCTTCTAAGCCCAAATTATGTTGAATACAGGTATAGAGTGACTCGACATCCGCGGTTACTAACCAAGTGGACGGAGTAACCTGAATATTGAGTAGTTGATTAAGGACATCACGAGTGTCTTGTACATAAGAGCTTAATTGGGGTAAATATTCTCTCAATCTGAAGTCGACATACTGACTCGCCTTTTCTGTTAAGCTGTTTATTCCTGAAATAATTGGGCGTCCCGGAGGTTGTTTGATGTTTTTGTGCACTTTCGGAATTAGGTAGAAGGTTGGTATCGTAGGTTCCGAATTTTTTAGGAAGGAATGTTCTTTAGATGATATAATTTTTTGTTTTTTAGCAAAATCAATGAGCTTATTGTATTTCTGTGAATGCTCTTGAATTGGGTTGTAGTTTAATTTTTGATAACAGGTTTTGTCATTCAATTGTTTTTCTGCTTCTTGGAGGTATAGTTTCACTGGCCAAATGACCACATTTCCGCCCTTGTCAGAGTTTCTGATGATGACATCATCCCATCTTTTCATTTCATCTAGGGCCTTCAGTTCATGTTTAGTTAAGTTTTTTTCGGTTTGGGTTTCCTCCATTTGCATTATTTTTGAGCATACCAATTGATTGAAGACTTCTATTTGGGGACAGTCTTGTGACTTGGGCATATATTTAGATTTATTTTTCATTTTCTCTCTCCACTGTTTTTGTTCAGCTGGTTCATTTTCTTTTAAGAGTTCTTCCAAAGTTTCAAGGCAATTTTGTTCTTCCTGGGTCCAGTCCTCTGTGTTCATAGGATCTGTTGTTTTGTTATATAACCTTTTCAGTGTTAGTTTTTGCAGAAATAGTTGAAGATCTTTTATTATGTCAAATTTATCCATTGTTGGCGTAGGACAAAATGATAGACCTTTTGAGAGCACATTACTGTGATGAATAGTTAGGATTTTGTCAGAGAGGTTTATTATTCTCATTGTTTCATCTTGATTTGCGAGAATGGGCTCGGCGGTCTCCGGTATGGAGTCTGTCCCTGCTTGTAGGTTCTGTTTTGTGATCGACTCCTCATCTGTCTTTTTGTTTTTCCCCCTGCCTCTTCTGGTATGCTTTTGTCTGAAGAGGCGGTTTCCTCTAAAAAATTCTTCCGTTTATTTCTGTTGGGAAGTGTACTTATGTGTGAGGTAGATGTTCCTGGTTCTGCTTCAGTATCTGTACTCTCTGATTCCTCACCTTCCGTATCTGAAATGTCACTTTGTATTACATTTACTCGTGATTGCCTGTTTGGATTGGTGTTGGTTTTTCTTCTCCACTTATACACCCGTTTGTTTTCATAATCTGACTTGTCCCTGCTTAATTTTCCTTGTTTAGTTTGTTTTATTTCCTGTTCGTATTTTTCTAGTTCTTGTTGGTATTTTTTATACATGTTTTCAAAGTCTTTATTAGTTTCAAATTCCTTCAACAATAAGTTTTGATTTTGTATTTCTGTTTCCAATAGGTCATACTCCGACTTATCATGTTTGATCAGAATTTTCATTAATTTGACTGAGCACTCACTTAATGCTTCTTCCCATTCTGTGCTTAGATTAGGATTCCGAAATTCAAAGGCAGGAAATAGTTGTATACGTAAGCCCCTGGGAATAAGTTTATGTTCTAAATACTTTTCAAAAAAGTGGTGGTTCCACCACAGTTTGTCTTGTTTGTGCATGGCTTTGTGGATGTTTTTTAAGGCTGAATTCATTTTATCTTGTATGTTTGTTATTATAGTTTGAGGGTTTTTAAAGACCTCATCCAGATCAGCCTCTCTCTTTTGCTGTCTGGAGAGTCTATCTGCTTCCCATTTAGATGACATTGTTTTTTGAGAACTGTATTTATCTGTTTTTCCGTTTAAATTGATTATAGTCTTTTGTTAGAGGTTAGTTTGTGTGCTCTATTGGTGAAAATTCCTGAATTTCAGGTATTGTATTACTTTAAAAGAAAAGAGGGGGAGACCAATGGCACTACACTTTCACTTAAGGCTAAGCTCAGGATCTCGTTACTGTAGCTACTTCTGGGATAATTTCCAGATGTAATAGTATATAATACTGGAGTCTGCGGTGCTGTGTACTTAGTTGCAACTTGGAAGACTGAGCGTGGTTAAATTAATAACCACTAGGAGTTGTACACGAATAGCACTCGTGAGCTTTGTGAATGAACTGGAATTAACCACGTATTACAAAAAGACTAATCAGTGATTGAAATGATAACTTTCTTAAGGTATACAAAAACTACACTAAATTAAAACTTAACATTTATTGATTAAACAGTGCTAAAATTAGCGGAAAACTACATATAGTTAAAAACACTAGCTCGAAATAGAAACTATGTTTTATTCAACAAAGGAGAGTATTTGGGTAGTTAATCTGGGGTCATTAGTAGGTGATGTCTACAACACTGACTGATTGAATATGTTGTCAGTATTGAATAGTCTGCAGAGTCAGTATGTAGAATGTGGGTATGGATAATACCAGGTGTCTTAAAGAACTGTTGTTGTGCGTTGATCTATTGGATTGACTGTTAATAGCAATATCAAAGTCCTTAGAATCTACTAGAATCAGACAGCAAAAGAGAGAGGCTGATCTGGATGAGGTCTTTAAAAACCCTCAAACTATAATAACAAACATACAAGATAAAATGAATTCAGCCTTAAAAAACATCCACAAAGCCATGCACAAACAAGACAAACTGTGGTGGAACCACCACTTTTTTGAAAAGTATTTAGAACATAAACTTATTCCCAGGGGCTTACGTATACAACTATTTCCTGCCTTTGAATTTCGGAATCCTAATCTAAGCACAGAATGGGAAGAAGCATTAAGTGAGTGCTCAGTCAAATTAATGAAAATTCTGATCAAACACGATAAGTCGGAGTATGACCTATTGGAAACAGAAATACAAAATCAAAACTTATTGTTGAAGGAATTTGAAACTAATAAAGACTTCGAAAACATGTATAAAAAATACCAACAAGAACTAGAAAAATACGAACAGGAAATAAAACAAACTAAACAAGGAAAATTAAGCAGGGACAAGTCAGATTATGAAAACAAACGGGTGTATAAGTGGAGAAGAAAAACCAACACCAATCCAAACAGGCAATCACGAGTAAATGTAATACAAAGTGACATTTCAGATACGGAAGGTGAGGAATCAGAGAGTACAGATACTGAAGCAGAACCAGGAACATCTACCTCACACATAAGTACACTTCCCAACAGAAATAAACGGAAGAATTTTTTAGAGGAAACCGCCTCTTCAGACAAAAGCATACCAGAAGAGGCAGGGGGAAAAACAAAAAGACAGATGAGGAGTCGATCACAAAACAGAACCTACAAGCAGGGACAGACTCCATACCGGAGACCGCCGAGCCCATTCTCGCAAATCAAGATGAAACAATGAGAATAATAAACCTCTCTGACAAAATCCTAACTATTCATCACAGTAATGTGCTCTCAAAAGGTCTATCATTTTGTCCTACGCCAACAATGGATAAATTTGACATAATAAAAGATCTTCAACTATTTCTGCAAAAACTAACACTGAAAAGGTTATATAACAAAACAACAGATCCTATGAACACAGAGGACTGGACCCAGGAAGAACAAAATTGCCTTGAAACTTTGGAAGAACTCTTAAAAGAAAACGAACCAGCTGAACAAAAACAGTGGAGAGAGAAAATGAAAAATAAATCTAAATATATGCCCAAGTCACAAGACTGTCCCCAAATAGAAGTCTTCAATCAATTGGTATGCTCAAAAATAATGCAAATGGAGGAAACCCAAACCGAAAAAAACTTAACTAAACATGAACTGAAGGCCCTAGATGAAATGAAAAGATGGGATGATGTCATCATCAGAAACTCTGACAAGGGCGGAAATGTGGTCATTTGGCCAGTGAAACTATACCTCCAAGAAGCAGAAAAACAATTGAATGACAAAACCTGTTATCAAAAATTAAACTACAACCCAATTCAAGAGCATTCACAGAAATACAATAAGCTCATTGATTTTGCTAAAAAACAAAAAATTATATCATCTAAAGAACATTCCTTCCTAAAAAATTCGGAACCTACGATACCAACCTTCTACCTAATTCCGAAAGTGCACAAAAACATCAAACAACCTCCGGGATGCCCAATTATTTCGGGAATAAACAGCTTAACAGAAAAGGCGAGTCAGTATGTCGACTTCAGATTGAGAGAATATTTACCCCAATTAAGCTCTTATGTACAAGACACTCGTGATGTCCTTAATCTACTACTCAATATTCAGGTTACTCCGTCCACTTGGTTAGTAACCGCGGATGTCGAGTCACTCTACACCTGTATTCAACATAATTTGGGCTTAGAAGCAACTGAATACTTTCTCAAAATGGGTTCTGAAGAAAATAATGAACATGACCAATTTATTCTTCAACTACTCAAGTTTGTCCTAACGCATAATACTTTTACATTCAACCATCAATTTTACCTACAGATCCGAGGAACAGCCATGGGGACCTCCTGTGCTCCCACATATGCCAATCTATTTTCAGGTTGGTGGGAGCACAGTGTAGTGTTTACAGATACCAATGATAGATTCCTAAAATACATACCCATGTGGCTGCGTTACATTGATGATGTGCTGTTCCTGTGGGAAGGCTCAAAAGAAGAACTTGATACATTCCTCCAAGTATTAAATAACAACAAGTTAAACATCAAGTTAACACATGAAGCTGATCTAAAATCAATCACCTTTCTTGACCTTGTAATAACTAAGACGAACAAGGAAATTTGTGTACCGATGTCCATCGTAAGAAAACAGCAACAAACAGTCTACTACAAAGCACGAGTGCACATGCACCTAGCACTATAAGAGCTCTACCGATAGGAGAATTTCTGCGAATGCGCAGAAATTGCTCAAATGAAGAAAATTACAACCAAAGAGCTAAGGAATTAAAAGAAAGACTTATAACACGTGGGTACAGCAAACGGTCAATAAAAAAAGCAGAATACAGGGCACGATTGACAAAAAGGACCACATTACTCGAAAATAAACCTAAGAAGAGCGACAACAAAGTAAGGTTTATAACCACTTACAACCCAAATTCCAGGATGATCACGAATACGATCAATGAACACTGGCACATCCTGAAATCAGACCCAATTCTGGGTAAAATATTAGAAGAAAGGGTACAAGTAGGATACAAAAGAGCTAAAAATCTGAAGGACTTGGTAAGTCCAAGCCACTTCCAAGGTCCAAAAACAAGAAATGCCCTTAAACCTGGTACATTCAAATGTGGGACTTGTAGTACCTGCAGCTTCATGTTAAAAATTGACACTGTCACAGACAGATTTGACAGGAAACATAAAATTAATAAGCATATCAATTGCCATACTGAAGGGGTAATCTATGCCCTTAAATGTAAATGCAGGAAATATTACGTTGGAATGACGTCAAGAAAAATAAGAACCAGACTCCAAGAACACCTAAGGAACATTAAAAACGCAGACAAGGATCTTAAAGAAGGTAAAAAAATCACCTCAGTGGCCAGACACTTCCTCAAGCATCATCAATCTAAACAAAATGAACTGAAATGCTTCGGCCTACAGAAAATCTCTTTAGGCATTAGGGGAGGCAATCTGGAAACCAAATTACTTCAAGCTGAAACAAAGTGGATATTTTTACTGAATAGTGTTCAACCTTATGGTCTAAATGAACAAAACAATTATAGCTCTTTTCTTTAAGAAATAATAAAAATCCAAAAAAATTTGGAAAGATACAGACAGTTCACCAAAGTTATACAAAAAATCTTACGTTAATGTCTTAAGAATTAAGTACAAGATTTATGACAAAACTAAGATCATTAAACAAAAGGTTAAACCAATATTCATATCCTTCTATCTTTAACTTTTATAGATGCAGGAGATATCTATATATTTAACAAGTTGAATGCTAAGGAAAGCTATAACTAAAAATTATTCTTCTAGTAATCTTGCCAATCAAGAAGAATAACAATGCTCCTAGACATGGAGATCACTGTCAAAGTGAGAAGCCCTCATGCATATTACAAAATAGGGGCATTATAATAATACACAATTTTATTTTAAAAGAATAATTATTTTTTACTTTTTATTTAAAAACATTCACATTTCACGTCACCTAAGGGTGTACAGCTCTTCTTTTTTAAAGTCACCTTAAATGTTTACTATTAGGGTAATTTCTTCACACACACACAGCAATCACGAGTAAAATAATACTTCACAAACATTTATTGAAGTCACTGGGCACAATAAAAGACTTAAAATAATGACATCACTCACATTATTAATTCTAAAGAGAAATCACACAGTGTAAATTCCTGCACAATAATCCCACAATGGACTTATAAGATATAAGATGGTATTCACATATTTAAAGGACACCGCTTGTCTATCAACATGATTATAAGGGTTAAATTACAGTAGCAAACACTTTCCACAGTCACTAAAAGTTTTTTCTTTGAATCTTTTCAAACACTAAGTAATAATGATACCAAAAACAATCTCAAAATGACTCCACTTCATGTCTGAAGAATGTTTTAATAAAAGCTAGAATTAGCTATCGCAAACTACTTAAGCAAAAATATAATATTTAAGAGTAGCAGATTCTAATATGAATCGACTTCCGGGATATAGAAACAAGAAAATGCTATTAGAATCACTAGATCATCTATATGAGATTAATAGATAAGAGAATTTAAGATACTTTGATCATTATGTGGCTTTAATACATAACAATTAAATAATCACTAAGTCATAGCTAGAGGATAAACATATAAGAAATATACCTACAAATGTCTCCGAAATTCAGCTAAAAAATAAGAAAGAATGGAGAAAGAAAAATTATCGCTGAACGCATAAAACTACAATACCCAGAATACATGCAGACCACGTCAAACAGCACGCACGGGGGATTCTGCTTCCCATTGGATGGAATCAATTACCTACAGGGTTTAAAAATCGCAGACAAACAGTGCACTCGTGATAACCCTTTGAAAAAGCCGGAGTTTACGGCGAAACATGTTAGGGATTCAGGGAAATGGTGAGGAGTCTTAGCGAGCTCCTGTGTTTTAGCTGCTAGTTTCGATTAGTGCTATGTTAAAAACCATAAAGGCTATCTATTAGGATATAGCCGTTATTATATGTATTAAAAGGAGAACCAGAACTCATATAATTAGACCGGCTTTTTTAGAGAGTGGCTGCTACCCAATTTGCAATTACTGCTGGGGAATCATATTGCCACCCCGGCAATCTAACCAACAACAAAAAGCCACTTCATTTTTACAAAATAACATTAGCCGAGTTACAGGTATGACTGTTTCAGGAGCTCTATAGTACCTTACTATCACCGGCAAATCAGACTGTTACACCGGTGTTAAATGATATAATAATATGAGCACTGAATCCTGACTCAATAGCCATACCGGACAGGCTAACAATACAGGCACTGCTGTCTAAATATTTAACCGTTACTAAGATGCTGACAGGCACTAACGGAGACTTAAGTTTAACAGCAAAGCGCCAAACAAAAACCATATAAATACCGGATGTTACCGGACAAGTGAACACAAAAACCGAGTCTATAATTACATGCCACAAACATAACGGGGTCAAACAAAAACATATATGTGGGTAGTCAAACCTAGACAGTCTTATTTTTACAGAAAATACTCTGTAAATTTAACTAAGAGGGGATAGATAATTATAAGGACCCATCGAGTGTCACAAAGAATTTGAACACGTCTGCTAAAATATAGCACAATATAAACAGAAAAGTGTAATACTCTATCTATGTATTTCAACTAGATAAAGATTGACACAAGTTGAAAAAAAGTCTTGCTTGGTAAAAGACACGCACCTCAAGCAATATCATGTAGCAGCACCTTACTGGGCCAGAAATTTGAGTGTGTTACCTACAATGAAATTTACCATATTATTCTAAATACATATATATTAGAGAACAAGGTAGAAACCATAAACATCTCCCTGCCTAACATTAAGTATATATATTTGTTCACCTCGGATGAAATACATATTAAAAAAGAAACGTACATTAAACGTTATCTTGCCTTTAGTGGCTGAATTCTGTGAATCAAATAAATTAGCTAAAGGGAGAAAAACTTTATTGTCAAATCTAATCTGTGGAGTACAATAATAAACCACGGTGTAATATATCAAAAAACTTGTATGTGTCCATCTCAAATACAGTAAATTTTCAAATTTCAAAATTAAAAAACTAGAACAACGTGTAACATAATCTATCTGGAATCTGGGTAACACTCCAATAAGAGAAAGTGTGACACATACAAAAGGAGAAACAACATAAAATAACATTACAACGTATTCCAACCAAATAATTTAGATACTGAATACCACCCTCTCGACTATTAGATACACATTACTTATTGTTCAACAGCCATAACTAAAGTTAGGGTGTATAGGGATTAATCACTAAAGACCACCCACTATTAGTAGATTCTAAGGACTTTGATATTGCTATTAACAGTCAATCCAATAGATCAACGCACAACAACAGTTCTTTAAGACACCTGGTATTATCCATACCCACATTCTACATACTGACTCTGCAGACTATTCAATACTGACAACATATTCAATCAGTCAGTGTTGTAGACATCACCTACTAATGACCCCAGATTAACTACCCAAATACTCTCCTTTGTTGAATAAAACATAGTTTCTATTTCGAGCTAGTGTTTTTAACTATATGTAGTTTTCCGCTAATTTTAGCACTGTTTAATCAATAAATGTTAAGTTTTAATTTAGTGTAGTTTTTGTATACCTTGAGAAAGTTATCATTTCAATCACTGATTAGTCTTTTTGTAATACGTGGTTAATTCCAGTTCATTCACAAAGCTCACGAGTGCTATTCGTGTACAACTCCTAGTGGTTATTAATTTAACCACGCTCAGTCTTCCAAGTTGCAACTAAGTACACAGCACCGCAGACTCCAGTATTATATACTATTACATCTGGAAATTATCCCAGAAATAGCTACAGTAACGAGATCCTGAGCTTAGCCTTAAGTGAAAGTGTAGTGCCATTGGTCTCCCCCTCTTTTCCTATAATAATTTTAACTTTAACCCCTAATCTGCCGCTCCGGACACCGCTGCAATCTACATTATCCCTATGAACCCCTAATCTGCTGCCCCTAAGATTGCCGACACCTATATTATATTTATTACCCCCTAATCTGCCCCCCCCCAACGTTGCCGCCACCTACCTACACTTATTTACCCCTAATCTGCCGACCGGACCTCACCGCAACTATAATCAATGTATTAACCCCTAAACCGCCATACTCCCGCCTCACAAACACTATAATACATTTTATTAACCCCTAATCTGCCCTCCCTAACATCGCCGCCACCTACCTACAAATATTAACCCCTAATCTGCCGCCCCCAACATCGCCGCTACTATAATAAAGTTATTAACCCCTAAACCTAAGTCTAACCCTAACACCCCCCTAACTTAAATATAATTTAAATTAATTTAAATAAATTTACTATAATTAAATAAATTATTCCTATTTAAAACTAAATACTTACCTATAAAATAAACCCTACTATAGCTACAATATAACTAATAGTTACATTGTAGCTATTTTAGGATTTATATTTATTTTACAGGCAACTTTGTATTTATTTTAACTAGGTACAATAGCTATTAAATAGTTAATAACTATTTAATAGCTACCTAGTTAAAATAATTACAAAATTGCCTGTAAAATAAATCCTAACCTAAGTTACAAATACACCTAACACTACACTATCAATAAATTAATTAAATAAATTACCTACAATTAGCTAAACTAAAATACAATTAAATAAACTAATCTATAATACAAAAAAAACAACCCTAAATTACAGAAAATATTTTTTTTACAAGAAGTTTAAACTAATTACACCTAATCTAAGCCCCCTAATAAAATAATAAAGCCCCCCAAAATAATAAAACACCCTACCCCATTCTAAATTACAAAGTAATCAGCTCTTTTACCAGCCCTTAAAAGGGCTTTTTGCGGGGCATTGCACCAAAGTAATCAGCTCTTCTACCTGTAAAAAAAAAATTCAACCCCCCAACATTAAAACCCACCACCCATATACCCCATACTCTATTGGAACAGCCAATAGAATGCAAGCTCAATCCTATTGGCTGATTGGATCAGCCAATAGGATTGAACTTCAATTCTATTGGCTGATTGCATCAAGCAATAGGATTTTTTCTACCTTAATTCTGATTGGCTGATAGAATTTTATCAGCCAATCGGAATGGAAGGGATGCAATCTTGGATGACATCACTTAAAGGAACCTTCATTCGTCGGGTAGTCATCGTCCGAGAAGGATGCTAAGCGTCGGATGTCTTGAAGATGGACCCGCTCCATGCCGGATGGATGAAGATAGAAGATGTGGTCTGGATGAAGACTTCTGCCCATCTGGAGGACCACTTCTGCCCGGTTGGGTGAAGACGTCTCACAGTAGGGTGATCTTCAAGGGGTTAGTGTTAGATTTTTTTAAGGGGGGATTGCGTGAGATTTAGAGTAGGGTTGGTTGTGTGGGTGGTGGGTTTTAATGTTGGGGGGGTATTTGTACTTTTTTTTTTACAGGTAAAAGAGCTGATTACTTTGGGGCAATGTCCCACAAAAGGGCTATTTGTAATTTAGTGTAGGGTAGGGCTTTTTTTATTTTGTTAGGGGGATTAGAGTAGGTGTAATTAGCTTAAATATCCTGTAATTATTTTATTATTTTCTGTAATTTAGTGTTTGCTTTTTTTCGTACTTTAGATCATTTTTTTAAATTGTAATTAATTGTATTTAGTTTAGGGAATTTATTTAATTATAGTGTAGTGTTAGGTGTAATTGTAACTTAGATTAGGTTTTATTTTACAGGTAAATTTGTCTTTATTTTAACTAGGTAGTTATTAAATAGTTAATAACTATGTAATAACTGTTCTACATAGTTAAAATAAATACAAAGTTGCCTGTACAATAAAAATAAATCCTAAGCTAGCTACAATGTAACTATTAGGTAAGTATTTAGTTTTAAATAGGAATAATTTAGTTAATTGTAGTAATTTTATTTAGATTTATTTAAATTATATTTAAGTTAGGGTGGGTTAGGGTTAGACTTAGGTTTAGGGGTTAATACATTTAATATAGTGGCGGTGACGTTGGGGCAGCAGATTAGGGGTTAATAAATGTAGTTAGGTGTCGGTGATGTTAGGGACGGCAGATTAGGGGTTAATAATATTTAGGATAAGCAAAAAAGTGTAGCGGAGCACCAGTCCAATAGTATAAAATAAAAGAAACCTTTATTAATCATCAAAGTAAAAAGAACAACAACAGGGTGCCATTCTCCTAATAGGAGTCAGCTCCTATAGCTGCTGACATGTTTCGGCTGTTGCCGTTATCAAAGCTGTATTGACAGTCAACACTAATGACTTGGGGCTGAGTTTTACCTCAGAATCAAACCGTACAGGTATTAATTACCTTGATGTCACTCTTTTAGGAGTTGCAGGAGAGAGGGTCCGCACTACGGTGTACAGGAAGCCCATCTCAGGCAATACCCTGTTACACGCTAACAGTTGCCACCCAAAAGCCGTGTTTAGGGGCATCATAAAGGGACAGTTTATTTGTTTAAAACAAAATTGTTCAGAACCTGTTGACTTTGAGAGGGAAGCCGTTCGACTTTCCCAGAGATTGCTTTTCAGGGGTTACAGGAAAGACTTGATAGCCTCGGCACTTGAAGAGGTAAGGACTATAGACAGGAAAAGTTTATTGAACCCCAAACATAAAAACAAAAGCAAAAATAAGGGGGCTACCATGGATGATCTCTTCTTTGTCACCGAACATTCGGAACAATTCCCACAGGTCTGTGAAATTATCAAAAAACATTTTGATATGTTGAAGGCGTATGAGGACCTAGCCAACTTATCAGTGAAATCATGCCATTTCACATATCGACGAAGCAAAACCATAGGCAATACGGTGTCCTCTACTAAAATTATCACCAACAAAAACCAGGAGTCTTCCTGGCTGACCCAGAAAGGCATGTTTAAATGTCATTTTAGAGATTGTGTGGCTTGTGAAAAGGTGGAGACAGGGAGCACTTTTTGCTCCACAGCAACAGGACAGGTGTATATGAAAAACATGTGTCTCAATTGCAAAACAGTACGTAGGTCTTACGACCCGAGAGGTCAGGTCAAGAATTAGAGAGCATCTCTCAAGCATCAGGACGGGCACAGCCACCACCCCCCTGGTCCAACATTTTACCAATCTACATGGAAAAAGTTCAGATACTTTTCGTTGGACGTGCATTGAAAAATTCATGAAATTGCCGAGAGGGGGGGATAGGGACAAAATTATTTCCAAACGTGAGATCTTTTGGATATTTAAATTGCAAACAAGATACCCCTCAGGTCTCAATTCCATGTATGATTTAATCAACCATTGGGAGTGATGTGGGACCTGAATTATATCACACTTTGACCACCACAGTGGGACTCTGAGCTCTTATTTATCCCAGCCTTGTTTTCATGCCAATTTTGGTTTAAATTTCTAGCTAACCTTTCACTGTCATTAGGTAATACAATTGCCAGCCACTATCAGCTCTGTTAAAAATGTTTTCTGCGGGGGCGGAGCCGGCCAGCAATCCTGATGGTCGCATCAAGTTAGAGCTCCAACAAACAACCGCTCTAATGGGCAATAAATAACATATAATCGCTCAGAACTGGGATATGCCCTACTATATATCACTTAAGAAAGCTGTATGAACGTCAGACACTGGAGAAAAGAGATCTGTATGACCGAAAAAACGGAATTAGACGAAGTCTGAATGCGGCCTGTAGCAGAAGGACGACGCAGCACAGAGTGAGCCACGCTATCAGCACACACGCCGCAGTGAGTCATTACATAGAGGCACTAGCTAACGAGCCCGAGACACAGCTTGTTGATAAACCTCCTGAGAGGATCATTACTTCAAGACCCTGCAAACCGGCTAAACTACGGACCTAAGGTAAAACGTCATACAAATAAAAAGAGACTGCGCCATACACATATTACCGGGCTATTAAGACTGAACAGGCCCTATATAACAGCCCTATACTTTGCTTCTACATGTGATCACTCATACTTCAGGCCGATATATATACCTACCTGAACAGAAAAGGCCTTAGAGTATTTGAAAGTGCGCACTACAGGATTAAACAGCGTGAAAATCGCGCGGCCTATCAATCTCTAAATACATACTATGGGGCAGAATACGATCCCTTATATCAAACTGCATCGATCCTAGACTCAAGATGACCTCAAAGAGTAAAACCAAAGGAGATAAGCTTTTAAAGGGACATACAAACACTGGAGGCAAATTGAATGCCTATTTCAAGAGCCATGACACTTCTCTGACTACAGAGCCTGACCTACCTCTCTCCGATCCTACAGAACACACCTCACAAGCTCCTACATCAATAGAGGATAAGAGACCTATAACACGCTCAGATCTAAAAGCTCTATCCACTAAAGCGGACCTCTCTAATATAATGCAACAAGTGAGTAAAGCTATAAAAGATGGTCTTGCAGAAGTTAAGAGAGATATTAGGGAGCTAGGGGACAGGGTGTTGGAGTTAGAGGACCAAATGGAGGAGATGAATAAAGCCTCAGATAACACTACACAAGCTTTTCAATTTCAATCTGAAGCCATTGAACGTTTACAGATCCAAATGGAAGACCTAGATAACAGAGGCCGAAGGCAGAACCTTCGGATTCGAGGCATACCAGAAAAAATTCTACCACAACAACTACCCTCCTACTTACAAAATTTGTTCAAATTTTTATTGGATCCTGAAAAAGAACCTATTGCCTTGGACAGAGCCCACAGAGCCCTAAGGCCAAAACCCCCAGACAGTATGCCACCACGAGATGTAATTCTGTGCTGTCACAAGTTTAAGGATAAAGAAAACCTTTTACAAGCATCCAGGAAGAAATCTCCACTTTATTTTGGTGAAGATGTCATTCAGATCTATCCTGACCTTAGCCCGATCACCTTAGCCAAACGTAAGGAAGCCAGATATTTAACTTTACATTTACAAGATCTTGGAAAAGCATACCGATGGGGCTTCCCTTTTGCCATCAAAGTCCTGAAGGACGGAAAAACATTTGTATACCGAAACCCAGATGATTTGGAACAGTTCTGCAGGCAGCTGAATATTGCACCACCATCTCTACCCAAGCTGACAGAAACCTCAAGAAAAGGAGACCAAGAGAGATCTTCGTCACCTAAACCACAAAGAAGAAGCTGGTCAACTAGACCCACAAAGAGGAGAAACACAATGGCGTCAGACTCCCCTGCAAGATCATCGGACATAACATGACAAAAATGACAGTAACTCTTAACTCCTTTTCTCTTTTTGATAGCTTTGCTCTGCTAAAGGGCATTATATAGAGAATATCCAGCTTTCTACCAGCAAACCCAGTCGAATGAGTCTTATATCATTGTTTGACATGTTTAAAAAATAAATAATTTGTACCCAAAATAGAGTGGACAGGCACAACCATCAGCCTACTTTCCCCCACCCACTCACTGTTAAGTTAGAATTATAGACCTAGTTTAGCACTGTCTATAATCCTATGATGAGTAATTTTAGGAATGTTAGTAAGGTATTCCTTTTGTTTGTTTGTTTTTGTTTGTCTTTTATACTGATTGACTGTAATTTCATATCTAACACTGTTGGTTTTTTATTTCAGAATCCAGGTTGTCTTTTATTACTTGAAACATCGATACCTTTTTGTAGCTCTATCAAAATACTAAGACCCCGGGGGATACCTCCGAACTCCATGTCTTCCCAACTCTCAGGTGAGATGAAATTGACTGACACTTACCGCCCCCCATGACCATGACAGTCCCACAAATTCAGATTATTTCACAAAATGTGAAGGGCCTCAATTCGCCAAATAAGCGGTCTGTTGCTCTTAAACACCGCCCACTCTCACTCTATTATCTTTTTACAAAAGACCCACTTTATCGCAGGTGCAGAGCCTTCTCTAACTTCAAAAGACTTCCCCACAAACTACCATAACGTATACCACGCCAAGAAGCAAGGTGTTACCATACTACTTCATAAACTCCTCCATTTCCAGCTACTTAACAAAATCACAGACACAGAGGGACGGATCCTTATTCTCACAGGTCTCCTGTTTAACAAACCAATCACTCTAGTTAACATCTATGCCCCACTTAGTAGTAGACGAAAATTTTTCCAAAAAGTTCTCTCCCTGGTCTTAGAACACAAGAAAGGTCTGGTTGTGATGGGAGGGGACCTTAACACTGTACTAGACCCAATCATGGACTCGTCTACAAAACACGGACAGGCAAAATCTAGAGCACCGAATACAACCCTATCATGTATAAAAGAACTGGGCCTTATAGACACCTGGCGCATACAGCATCCAACACAACACAACTATACCTTTTATTCACATCCATGGGCAACATACACACGAATTGATTATCTATTTATTGACAGACATCACTTATCCTTCCTAAGGGACTCAGATATTCGACCTACAGCATGGTCTGACCACTCAGCGGTATATCTAGAGTTAGACTGGCCTGAGATTCCAACAATCCCCTACACCTGGAGATTAGAGGACTCACTCCTTCATTACCCCCCAACACAAGAAATACTACAAAAAGCATTGACTGAATATTTCCAATTTAACTGTACTAGTGACTCACTTCCGGGAACTATCTGGGAGGCACACAAGGCGTTCATCAGAGGGGAATGTATAAAGCAAACAGCTAAAATAAAAAAGCAATATCGCTCCTCAGTGACTAATTTAACGACACAGTTATACACACTAGAGGCACAACACAAGAATAACCCATCAAATAAAACACTTCTGTCACAGATAACTAAAATTAGACAGGATATAAACACTATTCTTTCTAAAGAGGCACAGAGAAAGGCCCTAGCACTGAAAAAAATATATTTCTTCGAAGGTAATAGAGCAGGACCCAGATTAGCCAGATTACTTAACCAACAAACCACAAAATCCCACATCCACGAATTAGTGACACCAGCGGGCCAACATCTCATTGAAAGCAGAGATATAGCAGAACAATTCAAAATCTATTATTCAGAGTTATATAATCTACCATCAGATAAATCCCCAAAAAGGCTGACTGAGCTCCAGACATACATAAAAGAGGCCAACCTCCCGAAAATACAGACGACATTAAAAGAAAATTTCGAAGCACCTATCTCACTACAGGAAATCCTCTCAGTGATTGCTAAGCTACCCTCTGGGAAGAGCCCAGGCCCAGATGGGTTCACTAACATTTACTATAAAACATTTAGAACCTCACTGGCCCCGCACCTTCTAAACCTATTTAAAACTATAGACGATGGGAAAGTGCTCCCTAGGGAAATGCAACAAGCCCATATTTCAGTTATCCTAAAACAAGGGAAAACACCATCAGACACTAAAAGCCACAGACCTATCTCACTTTTAAACGCGGACCTTAAAATTCTAGGCAAGATCTTAGCTAAAAGACTGAACAGGTTACTAGAAGATATTATCCATACAGACCAGGTTGGGTTTGTACCCCATAGGGAGGCTAGGGATAATACCATAAGAGCCCTGACCCTTATGTCCTACTCTAAACACTATAAGGTACCGACGGTCTTCTTGGCAACAGTTGCCGAGAAGGTCTTCGACAGGCTAGATTGGCAGTTCCTCAAAGACACACTTATCGAGATAGGACTGGGGCCCCGAATGTGCAACAGAATATTCAGTCTTTATGCCCACCCCACAGCAAAAGTCAAGGCTAATGGTATATTGTCCCACCCTTTTACAATTAATAATGGCACACGGCAGGGATGCCCCCTATCCCCCCTCCTGTTCATACTTACCATGGAGGTCATGGCCGCTCACATACGTAACAACTACACCATTAAAGGTATAGAAATTGGCCCACATAGCTTTAAAATAGCACTTTATGCGGACGATGTCCTCTTTACAGTTACAGATCCAGCCCAATCCTTGAAAGAAATTATGCTTGAACTCAACAAATTTGGGAGGTTCTCCAATTTTACTGTAAACACGACTAAATCAGAACTACTAAACATATCCCTTAGGCGAGAAGAATTTTCTAAATTAGCAGAGATCTGTCCACTTACACTCAAAACAGACGCTATAAAATACCTGGGTATTTTTCTGTCCCCAAACTCTACCACTCTCTTTAAAAAGAACTTTGAAGCCCTCATGTTATCAACTCAGAAAGACCTAAACACTTGGGCGACAAAACCTTTGTCCTGGTGGGGCAAAATACAAAGTATAAAAAGGACAACCCTCCCAAGAATCCTATATATGCTACAAGCCCTACCTATAGCCTTACCAGGTTGGTTCCCTCTGAGACTTCAGAACCATATAAATAGATTCATATGGGGTAATTGTAAACCACGAATAAATAAAGCTACACTATACAGGCCTACTTCTGCGGGAGGCTTAGGCCTGCCGAACATACAGCTATACTTAGACGCGATAGTACTCCATGATCTATGATTGGCATCAGGACACAAAGCTTGGATTTCCATTGACTCTCAAATACTGAAAGTCCCATCTGTAGGAGCCCTTTGTTGGGTCCCTAAACCCTTAAGACCCTTGCAATGCACAACACTCCCGATACACCAACACTTCTTTGACTCATGGGAAAAAATCAAACACAAAAGAAGGGACATCTCTGGACCTAGATCGCCCCTTTTTCCTATCCCATTAAATGCAGAACTAACGGGTGGGTTGGACAGAAACTTTCAAAGAGAAACGGAATGGGGATATACCACTCCTTTAAAAGAGTTTGTCCGAGAGGGGAAACTCATACGTAGAGAAGAAATGCGGGAAGTAGCACAGGGGGCATACTATCCATGGCTAAAGTATAGTCAACTCACACACTTTGTCAATACAACACCATTTCAAAAAGACTATCTAAGGCAATTGACCCCTTTTGAGAACATCTGCTCGGCCAATACACCGTCACCACACTCACTATCCAAAATACGTAGTATATTACAGACTCATATGAAGACAGAACTACCTGCTTATACTAACAACTGGCATAAAGAACTTGGAGCCACTTTAAGCGGGGAGGAATGGGGGAGCATATTCCAAAACACGAAAAAGTCCTCAACCTCTCCGAAACTCCTTGAATTAAATTTTAAAGTGCTCACACGCTGGTTTCTGACTCCAGCGAGATTACGCTCTATTTACCCATCCTCCAGCGATCAATGTTGGAGAGGTTGCAAAAAGAGAGGCAGTTATCTACACATGTGGTGGGACTGCGAGTTATTAACACAATTATGGCAATTTATAGAAACTCATTTTAGGAAAGGGTTAATCAAAGACCTCCGCCTGACACCCCATATTACCCTTCTGAATAGACTTCCCCAAATACCATGTAGACTTAGAAGACAACTGCTACAAATTGGTATTAATGGAGCTAAAGCTCTAATAGCTTTACACTGGAAAATGCCCGTATCCCAGACAGGACAGATGTGGCTAGCAAAAGTAAACGAATTGTTAGACCTAGAGGAATTTGGATACTTAAAAAGAATGAGACTAGAATTTTTCCAGAATGTGAGATTCCTCTGGGAAGACTCATTACCCCCAACTGAACACTAACTCACACTGGTCCTCATATAACTTCCCTTTGACTGACTTTTTGACATGGAGTTGGAGGATCCCCTCGGCAAAGTAAGATTTATGAGGAACATATCCTACACAGGTTCATTAGCAACATATCCCTGGACTTGGGTGACACTTTAGAGACTATTTCATGTTGAGCTATACAACCCGGATTTTAATAAATTTAGTATAAAGAAACACTAACTATTCCCAACGCAAAGATGATGATAATGATCAGTAATGTTTAGTTTTGTTTTTGTTATTTTATTTGTTATGCTGTGTGTTATTTACAGATATATATAAGCCTCCATCCTATATTGAGATTTACTTCTTTACATGAATGCACAGATTGTAATATGTAAACCTTTACGGTGAGTGCACCGTTGTTTGTGACTTTTTCTTTATGTGCTTTTGATCAATAAATGATGGAAATTTAAAAAAAAAAAAAAAATATTTTCTGCAGTTCAACATTGTTTTAGTTAACACATCTAGAGTCACACATATAGCATTCCCTAAGTTTATTTTAGTTTAAGGGATATATTTATAGTAAGGTCACTATTGAGTATTAGGGACTATAAGTCTTAGCAAATTCAAATAAAATGTGTTCACATTTACATGCCCTTATGTTTGACATTATGTGCTCTCTGAATTCTCTCAGTAAGTTAAACTATATTATAGATCAAATACAGAGTTGATTGTAAATTGTACCAGTTTCAATATAAAAAACATGTGAAGTTCACTTTTACAATTTCTGTTTAGTGATATATGTATTCCTAGGCAGCATAGGTCTTTTTGTACTTTAACATTTTTGTCTTAGTCACAGGGCATAACTGTATCCAAAACCTGAGGAAATGAACAGGTTAATTTATAAATGAATGTTATTAAACCATTATCCAATATGAGTCAATGTCCACTACTTTTAAAGGGCAGGGTTTCACCTGCAAAGACAATCAGCTTTGATAACGGCAACAGCCGAATCATGTCAGCAGCTGTAGCAGCTGACTCCTATTAGGAGAATGGCACCCTGTTGCTGTTCTTTTTACTTTGATGATTAATAAAGGTTTCTTTTATTTTATACTATTGGACTGGTGCTCCGCTACACTTTTTTGCTTATCCTGATTCATTGACCTGCAAGCGTGTTAGCACATCCAGAGGAGACTACTCCATACATTCCCTGCTCAACTTCTGCATTACGGACTCCCCGCAGCTACAATCAAGATTTCCCTTCCACAGAGGACGTGCATGTGGACCATGCCCCCCTCACCCCTAATGACGTCTGAGGAGGGTTTGTCAGGGTACAGCAGCCTCATGCCACGACCGGAGGGAAATTTTCAACTGTTCTAAGTTGCTATACATTTACTCGGATAAAGAGCTGAGAGGCTTCAGGATCCCATTCCCCAGGACCGGACGAAAACGGAAGTGAGTGAGGGGAGGCATCAGACTTCACTCGGTGGAGCATCTGACAGAGCTGAGGAGCGGGTGAGTCCGGTAATACAGAGGACTGGTTTACTTATCACAGTATTTCCTACCGACTAGGCACACAGTGGGTTTAAAAGGGGAGAGTACTTTTTTCTACAGTTAATAATATTTAACTAGTGTTTGCGATGCAGGAGTGCAGCGGTTTAGGGGTTAATATGTTTATTATAATAGCGGCGATGTCTGGTTCGGCAGATTATGGGTTAAAAATTTTATTTTAGTGTTTGCGATGTGGGGGGTCCTTGGTTTAGGGGTTAATAGGTAGTTTATGGGTGTTAGTGTACTTTTTAGCACTTTAGTTAAGAGTTTTATGCTACGGAGTTGTAGTGTAAAACTCTTAACTACTGACTTTAAAATGCGGTACCAGGCTTGACAGGAGAGGATCTATCGCTCACTTTTTGGCAGACTCGTAATAATGGCACTATGCAAGTCCCATTGAAAAAAGAGGATACGCAATTTACGTAAGTGGATTTGCGGTATTTTCAAGTCTGGCTAAAAAAGTGAGCGGTATACTTGTACCTGCAATACTCGTAAAACCAGCGGGCGTTAAAAAGCAGCGTTGGGACCTCTCAACGCTGCTTGTAACCCTAATGCAAAACTTGTAATCTAGACTATAGTATGTATGGATTTTTTTTATTTTTTTTAAATTTAAAAAAATAATCAATATTAGTTTTGGAATTCATCCAAAATAAAAATCTGAAAAAGAAAGAAAAGAAAAATTAAAAACATTAATCAATTAGGTTATTTAATTAACACATGACTAGCAAAATATTTAGTAAATATAATAATTGTAAATTCATCTTAATAACATGCATTGTTGTCTTGATATTAAAGACAGGTTCAAAATGGAGATCTATATCTATCCATCTATCTACACATAATTTGAAATTAATCACATTAAATTGTCTAATCAAGAGTTGACTTACACATATTAGCATTTAAAATTAGACAAAATGCATAATATAACATTTTGAAGAAAAAAAAAGTATTCTATTATATGAGGGACATAATTGAATGTACTATTTCATGTCCCTTCAAATAATAATATATCTAAATTTCAACTATAAAATGTATCCCTTTATCTGTTTGATTGCTCACAATCAGAGTCCTCTCTTGCACAAAGTAGGGGTAATGTATATAAAATAAACTTATTCTAAAATAGGACATGTATATATTATGAATTATTTGAACATTATTACTCATATGATTCTTAAATAGCATGCATTGTGCAAACTAACCTGGATGTATGGTCTTTGAAAGGAAATTCTATTCAAAATAACAGTTTATCTTCATTATGTGTCATATTCATCATTTTCAAAATAGAGGATTGTGAAATACCATTTAAAAAAGAAAAATTATGAACCATAAGTGTCTCCCATAGGATGCATCCTGCATACCCAGTCTTGTTCCAGAGAATTGTGCCCACTTACCATGTGAACATGTCTTTGTATTTTTTTCGAAGTCAGTACAGTTGAAATGCAATGTCATAGACATGATCACATTGGTATTCTTCCCTTTCAGTCTGGGATTCTTCAATTTCAGTCTGGGATTCTTCACTTTCAGTCTGGGATTCTTCACTTTCAGTCTGTAGATGAAGTCATATCCTTAATGGAAAGCAAAGTGTAAAGAAAATCATTAATAAAAATGTGTGACTTGGTACTGCATCCCCCCTAACCATTTCCTAAACTATTTTGTTCAATAGCTTACTAAGCGTATGTAGCGTCTTTTGTGTTATGTTCTATATCAATCAAGTGTGAATCTGAGTAATATACATTGTGCAGACTTAACCTCTGATGTATGACTTTAGCAATACTATGTGCTTCAGAGTATCCCTTTCTGACTATCTAAAAATCTAATAATGTGTATACTAAATAATACATTTAAAATTTTATGCCATATGATGTATCATTGTGCAAAATCCCCCCCCAAGCCATACATTGTGTATACTTACCATCTGATGTTGTCTTTGAAAATCAGGTGGCAAAGTCATTACAGAAGCCAAAGCGAGAATCATCTGATGTATAAATTGCCTATGATAATAAAAATATAAAATTTTGATATAATCATTTGTTAAACAATCCTAACATGTTTGCACAATTCTCTACTTCTCATTTCCCTAAAATTCACACATATTCACAATGCTCCTATATAACTTCTAGTATTTACTGTCTGAAGTTGCAGTTGATGATGTTTGCTCTGACATTGAGCCTACCAGCCTGCTGAGCTATGTTATGAATGAAGCTGCAGGCTATAACGATCCTCGCCACCTTCCTAAGGCTGTATTGGAGGGCTCCTCCAGACCAGTCCAGGCATCTTACGTGCATTTTTGAGGAGCCCAAACATCCGCTCCACTACAGCCCTCGTCCGCTTGTGCGCCCGATTGTAGCAATCCTGGGCCTCATCTGCAGGGTTACGCAACGGCGTAATGAGCCAAGGTCGGCTCATGTAAACCCGAATCACCTAGAAATAATAAACATGAAAAAATGTCAATTATTACAAATATAGTAAACATTATTATATTAAAATACATTTCAATAAGATACAATGCATTTGTGTACACGAAAATCACATAAACTAGACATTTTCTGAAAGAGAAAGAAATGGTTTAATTGCATCCTATAGCTGCCCATTTAAGCTAGGACATGCTACATATGCGTTTTTTGCATAAACTAGACATTTGCTGAAAGAGAAATACATGGTTAACTCGCATCCTATGGGGCCTATCTATCAAGCTCCGTATGGAGTTTGAGGCCCCTTGTTAAAGACCGCTGCTCCATAACCCTGTCCACCTGCTCTGATGAGGCGTACAGGAATCGCCGGAAATCAACCCGATCGAGTACGATCGGGTTGATTGACACCCCCTGCTGGTGGCCCATTGGCCGTGAGTCTGCAGGGGGCGGCGTTGCACCAGTAGCTCTTGTGAGCTGCTGGTGCAATGCTGAATACGGAGTGTGTATTGCTCTCCGCATTCAGCGATGTCTGTCGGACCTGATCCACACTGTCGGATCAGGTCCGACAGACTTTTGTTAAATATGCCTCTATATCTGCACATTTAAGCTAGGACATGCTACATATGCATTTCTCGCATAAACTAGACATTTGCTGAAAGAGAAATACATGGTTAACTCGCATCCTATATCTGCACATTTAAGCTAGGGCATGCTACATATGCATTTCTTGCATAAACTAGACATTTGCTGAAAGAGAAATACATGGTTAACTTGCATCCTATATCTGCACATTTAAGCTAGGACCTGCTACATATCTGTTTGGAGCTAAAACTAGACATTTGCAGAAAGAGACAAATAAATGGTTAAATCGCATCCTATATTTACAACTTTAGGCTAGGACATGCTACATATCTGTTTGGAGCTAAAACTACACATTTGCTGAAAGAGACAATTAAATGTTTAAAGCGCATCCTATAGCTGCACATTTTGCACATTACACAAACACAACTGTTTTTGAACATTACAGTGGCAATTGTCTAAATTCTGAACCGTGCTGTGCACAAGTACTCACCAAAGAGCCAACCATTGGAAAACTGTCGGTCCTCAAACTGCTGCCAGAGTGAGGACTGCCTGAGGATACGGGCATCATGGCAAGCCAAGCCTAAATTTGCACACACATTCATAATCCGCATCCGTGCATCACAAACAATCTGCATGTTGAGACTATGAAAGTGTTTGCGATTTCGGAAGGGCTGGTCATCTGCTGGAGCATGCATCGCAATGTGGGTGCAATCTATTGCTCACAACACATTGGGCATTCAAGCTATTGCATAAAATTCCCTCTTCAGGCTCCTTCAATCACCATCATTTTGAGGGAATCCTATGTAAAGCTTACAAACTGGTACCATGGAGTCCAGAAAATTATTAAAAACCACAGAGAAGGTACCCTGAGACAGCCCATGCATGTATCCCTCTCCGGATTGAAAACTTCCGGAGGCCAGGACGTGTATGCAACTTAGCATCTTGGTAATGCCAGGGTTTGCAGTCCGCATATGTTTACGTGGCTCCAGATGAGGTTTAAGTACTTCGCAAAGGCCCCTGAGTGGCTCTCAATTGAGCCTATACTTGTCATAAACCTCAAAGTCGCTCATGTTATCCAAGGTGGGCCTCACCCTGTGAGCAGGAGGACCTCTGATCAGACGAGCCCTATGCCTCTCTTGGAGACGCCGAGCATGTCTGATTCTGTTGTACACAATTTGCGCAACAGCACCTGTACCAACTAACTGGGGATCATCCATATTTGTCAAGCCAAGCAGCACAAAGCTAAACAGTAGAGCAAACACACAAGGAGTAACAAGGTCTGCAAAAACACAAAGCGATTTGATACACTGTTGATCACAGGTTTAGGGGTTAATAACTTTATTTAGTGGCGGCGATGTCAGGGAGCGGCAGAATAGGGGTTAATATCTTTATATTTGAATATAATTTTTGTTTAGTTTTGCATATTTTTGCACTTTTTCATTTTTCATTTTTTCACCACTGTCATTCATTTTTTCATCACTGCTATTTTTGCATGACTTTGAATTTAAAGTATACCATCTTTTTTTTTCAAATTGCAAGACAGTCGACTGTACACCCCTTTTGTCTAATTTTTTCCAATTGTTTCATTCGATTGGTCACTCATCATTTTTTATTTCTATTGGATACAATTCACAAGGGACCCACATTATTTTGGACATTATTATGGACATTATTTTTATGGACACTATTCTTCTTGGACCAACATTTAGTTACAACCAGACAGATTCCTTTGAATATTTACTGGTATAAATATTGATTTATTTGTACATCTATATTGATATGGTCATTGTTTTTAAATTAATTTAATGACATTTTGGAAGTCTTTTAACCATTGACGTTTAACCTTTTATGAACTGTAAAATCAGAAATAAATCATTTTATGTACTGTAAATCAAGTGCTTAGAATCAAGTGATTAATTGTTTGCTAAGAACCAGTCTCCGTCAGGTTAGGCGCTTTGGTTACACTCTCCTCATTTGACTATCCCGTTTGACAGCTAGGTGCCAATCTATCAAAGCACTAGGGCCTTCTGTTAGCAGGTGCTAGGTGTAATTCAACCTTCCAATGTAGTTGTATGATGTAAATGTGTTCATTGTTTATATCTGTTTTTTTGACTGAATATCAATGCACATGTATGAGTCAATGCCAAAAGGCATGTATGTGCTTCCATCAATCATCATCTGGTGAGCCTATCTAGATATGCTGTTCATCCAAGCATATGAGTTGAATAAATGAAATGCTATAACAGACGTAAATGAGACGCGTTTGTGAATAATGAAATCTTAAAAAATATTTTTTCTGTCCTTTTAAATATGATTTAATGTTGGAAACCGATTTCATATTGGTGATGATAGAATTAATGGTGATTTATAGTTGATGTAATGTAATTTATTAAAAAATTTTGATGTTGTAGTGATGTTCACACAAGTAAAACCCATAACTCCTGTCTATGGGGAAAGCATGCATGAGCACGTCAAAGCAGCCCTCGGAATTTGTGCAGTATGGAGCTCATCGCCACCAAATCGCATGCACAAGACAGCTTTTTAAAAACTTGTAATGGCAGCGCTATGGAGGGTGAAATAACGCAACTTTTGCTGCATTCGTTTCGCACCCTTTATAGCGCAAAACTTGTAATCTAGGTGTTTGTTTGTGTGCTAAAGAACATAAGGATTATTGCCATTACAATTGTTGATTTGCATATATTGCAAAAAATAATTTACTCAGAAGATGTCTTCCTTGGCTGTGTAAATCAATCTTCAATAATTAATTTATTAACATTGGTAATGGGTTAATCGTTTTGTTGAGCAAATCATGGACAGGTGAGCAATGAACATTTGAACAACTGTTTTCAAGACAAGCCTTTATCAAGTCTGTTTGGAAGACTGAAGATAATGATATTTAATATAATGCCCAATCTGCATATGCTTTGTTAAGTAGCTACATTAGAAATATAGAATTTGACAGTAGATAAAAACCAAAAATGTCCCATTAAGACTATCCATATTACGTTACTTTTTTTTAGGATAGCCTTATGCATATCCCATGCATTTTTTATTTTTGTACTTACCAACTCTATTGGAAGTTTATTCCATGAATCCACCACCCTTTGTGTAAAAAATGCTTCCTCACATTTCTCCTGAATCTTCTACCCTCTAACTTAAAATTGTGACCCCTTGATTTGGCTTATTTTTATTTTGTGGAAAATACTAGGGCTAAGATTAGAACATTTTCGAGTCACCTATTGAGTTTGAAGCAGGATGAAAGTCTGGGCTCATGCTAGGAAGGGAGCTGTAATCACTACTAGAGTCCAATGCTCTGCTAAGAAGAGGAGAACTAAATCCACTGACATTGCAGTGTATATATCAATGGGTTCAATCTATTGGTGATTTGCTCCCAAAATGGATTTTTGTTTTCCCGCCTAATTGGTCATTGCGAACACCTTTTCGATAGAAAACTTTCTGAAAAGGCCTTTTTGTGTTTTAAGTACCTGTTTTTGACACAGAAACTGGGACACACTCCTGAAACTGACAGGTGAAATAGCACTTTACACCTCTTAATGTTACAGTAAAGGACGTTTGAATTACCCCTTTCTTTATTGAGATAATTCAAATTGGTTCAATTATTGATTCTGGTGCAAGTGGCTGCTTCTGATTCTACCTTGGCAAATAACTTTATAATTTCTCTTGCAATCAAAATGTTTTCTCTGATGGCATTCTTTTAAAATATGGTCCTATTATAAAACAGACTGTGCTGGTTAGAGTCATGATGGCTTCCAGACATAGGGAGCCTTTACATTTTTATGTTATGTGGCCGAATTAAGCGATATTGCCGATCATGTCCGCTGCACATCAATATATGCTGACAGCATACGCTGTCTTGTGAACTGCTGGTGCAATGCCGCCCCCTGCAGATTCGTGGCCAATCTGCAGCTAGCAGGGGGTGTCAATCAACCCGATCGTATTCGATTGGGTTGATTTCTGGCGATGTCTGCCACCTCAGAGCAGGCGGACAGGTTATGGAGCAGCGGTCTTTAGACCGCTGCTTCATAACTTGTGTTTCTGGCGAGCCTCCATATGGAGCTTGATAAATATGCCCCTGTGTCTTCTCCTTTGTTCCCTGTGATGTTGGGCTTACATTGATGGATACTGTATAATCCTTCAATAAACTGAAATACCAGCACCATTAATTTGGCTTTAATATTTTAGCAAAGTTGCTGTCTGTGCCAGTCTGCTATGCTTTTAAGTGTTCTCAAAATGCCTTGGAAACTTCTGAACATTATAGAGACTTTTCTGATTTGTTTGATATAAAGGGAGTAGATCAACTTCCTCCAAGATGTCCTTAAGACTGTCCCATTGATTTAATCCTTTTAGATTAATTTTTCCTAGGTCCGGACTTAAGCTATATCATTTGAAATAATATTTTGACAAAAACATGGCCTATGGGGTTTATCAGTCATTCCACTTTTCTGGCTGGGGTGGGAATATTTTTTGTGCAGAAGAAGTAGGGGGGTCTAAGACCTTGTGTGGACTCAAAAATGTCACAATCTGGAATGGATATCCTTTGTCACACCTCCCTGAAATGCTAGTGGATAGAGCCAAGGAGCTCCTAACTCCATTTTTGTTATGTCTCTATTCACTGATATGATGAAAACAAAAAAGTAGTTGTTTTCATTGCTAGCCAACAAACACCACTGCCTATTTGTTCTTTGAAAAGTACTATCCGCAAAGTGCATTATTACCACTAATGAACATGTGTTTCTGCTTGTCTGTGCTTTGAAATGTACTAATACTTTTGCATTGCATTCTTTTAATGCAAAGGTTATCTATCATTTGCTAGTCTAATGTAACTTCAACTTTCCAAATTGAGATGAAGGGTGACCAAAATGGTTAACTACTTTCTCAAGTGTAACTTTAAATTGATATTATATTACAGCTGACTAATAATTTGACTGCCAATAGATTCTATACAGATAAATACTATGGCATCTACTTATCAAGCCATCAACCACAAATACGCTGGAATTCTGCAGCGTATTTGTGGCGAGCCTGATTCCCCTTAGTTATCAAACCCTACAGACTGGCAAAAGTAGAATTTTGTGACGTAACATACGATCTGGCAGGCAAAGTCTGACACAGATCGATGCTTACATCATTACAGATGTTCCGAATGCAAATTCGGCACTATCTGACTACTTTTGCTAGTTAACAAATTTCTACCAGGTACGCTCGCCACTATTCCGGCCCAGCGTACCTGGTTTTCAATCCGCCACCATGGAGGTGGCGGATGCCATAAGAATCAATGGGAGTCTGAAAGCAGTGAAAGCTTATTTTTCACTGCTGCCCGATATCCCATTGATTCCTATGGTAATATTTACACCTAACACCATAACATGTACCCCGAGTCTAACCCCCCCTAATCTGCCGCCCCCTACACCACCGCCACCTACATTATACTTATTAACCCCTAATCTTCCGCCCAACACCGCCGCCATCTACATAATGTTATTAACCCCTAATCTGCCCCCCTACCCCGCTGCCACCTACATTATACTTATTAACCCCTAATATGCCACCTCCTACACCACTGCCACCTACATTATACTTATTAACCCTTAATCTGCCACCCCCTACACCGCCGCCACTATATTACATTTATTAACCCCTAAACCTAAGTCTAACCCTAACACCCCCTAACTTAAATATAATTTAACTAAATCTAAATAAATATTCCTATCATTAAATAAGTTATTCCTATTTAAATCCAAATACTTACCTATAAAGTAAACCCTAAGATAGCTACAATATAACTAATAGTTACATTGTAGCTATTTTAGGATTTATTTTTATTTTACAGGCAAGTTTGTATTTATTTTAAATAGGTAGAATAGTTACTAAATAGTTATCAACTATTTAATAGCTACCTAGCTAAAATAAATACAAATATACCTGTAAAATAAAACCTAACCTAAGTTACAATTACACCTAACACTACACTATAATTAAATTAATTCCCTAAATTAAATACAATTAAATACAATTATCTATAATTATCTAAAGTACAACCCCCCCACTAAATTACAGAAAATAAAAAATAATTAAAAAAAGCCCCCCCAAAATAAAAAAGCCCTACCCTACACTAAATTACAAATAGCCCTTAAAAGGGCCTTTTGCGGGGCATTGCCCCAAAGTAATAAGCTCTTGTACCTGTAAAAAAAATTACAAATCCCCCCAACATTAAAACCCAGCACCCACACAACCAACCCTACTCTAAAACCCACCCAATACCCCATGAAAAAACCTAACACTAACCCCTTGAGGATCACCTTACCGGGAGAAGTCTTCACCCAACCGGGCCGAAGTCCTCAACGAATCCAGCAGAAGTGGTCCTCCAGACGGGCAGAAGTCTTCATCCAGACGGCATCTTCTATCTTCATCCATCCAGCGGAGCGGCTCCATTTTCAAAACATCCGAGGCGGAGCATCCTCTTCGGCTGACGTCTTCTTGCTGAATGCAGGTACCTTTAAGTGACGTCATCCAAGATGGCTTCCCTTAGATTCCGATTGGCTGATAGAATTCTATCAGTCAATCGAAATTAAGGTAGAAAAAATCCGATTGGCTGATGCAATCAGCCAATAGGATTGAGCTTGCATTCTATTGGCTGATTGGAACAGCCAATAGAATGCAAGCTCAATCCTATTGACTGATTGGAACAAACACTTTATTTAGTTGTGGCGGGGTCCGTGAGTGGCAGTTTAGGGGTTAATACATTTATTAGAATTGTGGTGGGCTCCGGGAGTGGAGGTATAGGGGGTAAACAGTATAGTATAGTGTGGGTGTTTAGTGACAGTATACCAATAAAGCTGGGGAAAAGCCGAAGAGCAGTGAGATCAATGACTTTCAGTTAACAACAGTCCGCTGCTCATCACCCCGTACTTGGTGCGCGGCTTTTTGACAGCTTTTTTGGTAACTTTGGAGAACGTATTCAGGTCCGCGGCCGTGATGTTAGGCGATCTTAGGCGAGTGTATTGGTGCCGTCGAATGCAAGTAAGTTGACCGCTTGATAAGTAGATGCCAATGGCTGTGAACAATTTTTCTAATGACAAATGCTTAATGTTTGTAATTTGTAGGATGTTTAAATCAGTGTTTGGTCAATATTCTCTCTGTAATTTCATATTTTGATAGTTACAATTGTTTATATAAAAAGAGTTTCATCCAATGTCCACTTATAAGCTGGAATCTGTTTAAAGAAGGGCCATTAAATGGTATGTGGTCTAAAAATAAAACTTACAAATAAATACTTGATGACTTACATATGAACAGCTTAAATGAAAGAAAGGAGACATTTAATATGATCGAAACTTTCAAGTAAATTAAGAGACTTAGTGCTAGATTACAAGTGGAGTGCAAATTAGCTCTCCAGCTTGCGTGTTAACTTTGCTAGATGGAGGTTTTTTGGGCGTATCGGGTTGCACTCATATTACAAGTTAACTTATTTTCCCCATAGAAGTCAATGGAGTGCAAAAAAACCCCCCAAAAAACTAACAACCATACTCACACGCTATCCCCCCACGTATGTACTAAACCCGACATGAAATATTAATATCTCATATTACAATGTTCTTCACATAGCATAAAATGTTCTATTTATTTTTAAAATAAACATTTCTATATATATTTGTATATACCTATACATGCATATCTATTCCTATAGATATATAGGTATAGCTATGTATTTTACATTAACAGTATCAGATATATACAAATAGAAACATATATTTAATAATAAAAAGTAAATTTATTTCTATGTCAAGAATATAGGAATGTAAAATATGTGTTTGTGCATTGTTGAAATATAAAAAATAAATAAAATAAAAAAATATAAATAATAATAATAATTTCTATATTTTTTTAGGATATGTTGTATAATTTGGGGTTAGAGGATGGGCCACACCTAAGGCTGGGACAGGAGATTCCTACTCTAAGGCTAAGACAGGAGATGCCCACTCTAAGGCAGAGACAGGAGATGCCCACTCTAAGACAGAGACAGGAGATGTCCCCTCTAAGGTCGAGACAGGAACAGAACATAGATGCTTGGCAGGGCCCACTGCAGGTCTTGGGCTCAGGAGCTGGACACAAGAACTTGACAGAGATACTGACACTTGGCAGATATCCTTTGTAGAGCTTGGTTGCATTAGCAGGAGACTGGCACTTGGCAGATACTCGTTGCAGAGCTGGTACAGGTATTGGATACAGGATGTTGGCAGAGAGTCTCTGCAGAGTTTTGCAGAAAGGGTTGACTGGTACTTGGCAGCACTTAGTTACATGCACTGGATACAGGAACTTGACAAGTGCTATGCACTGAAACAGGATACCAGCACTTGACGGGCATCCACTGCAGGACTAGGCTATAGGAACAGAATGCCAGGGAAGCAAGATAATGCCACAGGAAGCAGAAACAGGCTGGAACCAATAGAATAGCCAGAAATCAAGCCAACGGTCAGATACCGATCAGATACCAATCAGTCACCAAATCCAGAGAGAATCTGACAGAATAGTCAGGGTACAAGACCAAAAGGGTAGTCAGAGAACAACCAGGATTCAGGAATCAAACAGGAAATTAAGTCAAGTTCAGAGGCACTAACAGGAACAAGATAAACCACAATTTCAGGGCAGGGAGTGGTCTGTGAAACGACTCCAGAACTTGTTGTAGCTGCCAAGAAAGTGGAGCCAGAGAGTTAGTTTTGTAGTGGATCTATAAACCCTGCGCTGTTTGGGTATGTGCTACTGAGTCTAGTGAAGCTACCTCAAAGTTTCAAAAAGTGTATTCTAAAAAGGGGATAGAACTCTTGAGTGCTTTAAGCTTATACCCAAAATGGAAAGATTGAATTGCAGAGATGTGGTAATTGAAATGTACAAAATTTATTGATGCAAATCTAAAATATAACAATCTGATAAAAATACTGTGTTTATAAAATGTCACAATATTGAATTAGGTTGGCCAACCATTAAAATTAAATGATATAAAAAACCATTGTATCTATAAAATTCAAACGATCTTTGTTTCGGTCTAAATTAGAGTTTGATATGACTTATCTCACAGTTCTATATAATGGTGCTCTCATATCACAAGGACTCACACTTTTTTAGACCAAGCAAAGTATAATTGATTATGACACAGAAAATATTTGTGAAAGATCAACTCTATTCATAGCGATGTTATATGTATCACTTTATGTATTTGTACTCTATGTAGTACCGTTATATAAAAACCCAAGTAGTGTGAAAAAATACTTTGTATAAAAAATGTTGGTAAGTTTGATCGTTCATACGGTGGGTGTTCTGACGTAATCTCACAAATTTGGCTATCGATGACAGTACTTTTGAGGACAGTATATGATACAAGTGCACTTGTTCAAATTTTCTCTATCTGACCTTATTTACTTGTGTCTTCAGGCGGCTTTCTCATTCCGCTCTCCTGTAACTAGTCACCGGTCCTGGAGCGTTGGTTGAACGATCAGCCCAGATCTACTCACTGCTTTAGCGGTTGTTTCAAATTCCCTCAGGCTTCCCGTGATTGGTTCTTCTGTGGACGTTCGTTCAGCCTTCTCCGCTGTTTGCTCTCCAGTTGACTTTAAGATGTTTCGTTTGTAGTTCAAGCGGTTCTGCAATAAACTTTTAGCAAATCCTCATCGGAACATTTTTTTCAAAGCCCACAGGAGAGTGGACAAACATTACAAACTGCGGAGTCTAAAAGTTTATTGCAGAACCACTTGAACTACAAACGAAACATCTTAAAGTCAACCGGAGAGCAAACATCGGAGAAGGCTGAACGAACGCCTACAGAAGAACCAATCACGGGAAGCCTGAGGGAAGGCGCGTGATTTAAAACAACCGCTAAAGCAGCGAGTAGAGCTGGGCTGATCGTTCAACCAGTGCTCCAGGACCGGTAACTAGTTACAGGAGAGCGGAATGAGAAAGCCGCCTGAAGACACAAGTAAATAAGGTCAGATACAGAAAATTTGAACAAGTGCACTTGTTTCATATACTGTCCTCAAAAGTACTGTCATCGATAGCCAAATTTGTGAGATTACGTCAGAACACCCACCGTATGAATGATCAAACTTACCAAAGAAATCAAAACTAGTTGAAACATTTGTTATACAAAGTATTTTTTCACACTACTTGGGTTTATATATAACGGTACTACATAGAGTACAAATACATAAAGTGATACATATAACATCGCTACGAATAGAGTTGTTCTTTCACAAAGATTTTTTGTGTCATAATCAATTATACTTTGCTTGGTCTAAAAAAGTGTGAGTCCTTGTGATATGAGAGCACCATTATATAGAGCTGTGAGATAAGTCATATCAAACTCTAATTTAGACCGAAACAAAGATCGTTTGAATTTTGTAGATACAATAGTTTTTTATATCATTTAATTTTAACGGTTGGCCAACCTAATTCAATATCGTGACATTTTATAAACACACTATTTTTATCAGATTGTTATATTTTAGATTTGTATTAATACATTTTGTACATTTCAATTACCACATCTCTGCAATTCAATCTTTCCATTTTGGGTATAAGCTTAAAGCGCTCAAGAGTTCTATCCCCTTTTTAGGAGCCAGAGAGTTATCCAGGTAACTGGTCTCCAAAAACTTGCACATAATGCAGAGCTCTCTGCTGGTGCAGCAGCAGAGAGACAGACTGTGAATCAGGAGTCCCATGTTCAAATCCGGCACAGTATATATATACTGTACTTTTACATGTTTTTTGTTCACTTTTTTGTCCAGTGTAACAATTAACCAGAACTTTGAAGTTCTACTAAACCGACGTGCATTAAATTCAATTTCGCTCAAGTAAACACATTTACTTTTAACTCATAATATGCACTCTACTTCCGACAAGTGCAAAGGGCCACAAAATAAACCTTATCACTTGCGTGCAACTGTTAGCACACCACTGGTAATCTAGCCCTTAATAAAGTTAGTGCTGAAAGTAATTTTCACAAAAAAGATCAACACTAGAGCAAGAGTTGAATGATACTAGGATCGGGGATAATTTGCAGAATTTGTTCACAGATTAATGGAATACACTTCCTTTAGCGATAGTAAACACAAAACACAAAAACTGTGGGGGGACATCAAAATGCCTCGAATAAACATAAGGATGTCTTATGATCTAATTAAGCTTTATTTATAGGAAATTTGGGGAAACGTATGGAGCCTATGGTTCTTATTTCCTACAAAATGCATGTTTCTTTGTGCTTTCTGATTGTGAGTACACCATTTTTTTTTTACTCTTGGCAATGCAAACATAGGCCTAGATTTGGAGTTCGGCGGTAAAAGGGCTGTTAACGCTCCGCGGGTTTTTTTCTGGCCGCACCATAAATTTAACTCTGGTATCGAGAGTTCAAACAAATGCTGCGTTAGGCTCCAAAAAAGGAGCGTAGAGCATATTTACCGCAAATGCAACTCTCGATACCAGAGTTGCTTACGGACGCGGCCGGCATCAAAAACGTGCTCGTGCACGATTCTCCCATAGGAAACAATGGGGCTGTTTGAGCTGAAAAAAAACCTAACACCTGCAAAAAAGCAGCGTTCAGCTCTTAACGCAGCCCCATTGTTTCCTATGGGGAAACACTTCCTACGTCTGCACCTAACACTCTAACATGTACCTCGAGTCTAAACACCCCTAACCTTACACTTATTAACCCCTAATCTGCCGCCCCCGCTATCGCTGACCCCTGCATTACACTTTTAACCCCTAATCTGCCGCTCCGTAAACCGCCGCCACCTACGTTATCCCTATGTACCCCTAATCTGCTGCCCTAACATCGCCGACCCCTATGTTATATTTATTAACCCCTAATCTGCCCCCCACAACGTCGCCGACACCTGCCTACACTTATTAACCCCTAATCTGCCGAGCGGACCTGAGCGCTACTATAATAAAGTTATTAACCCCTAATCCGCCTCACTAACCCTATCATAAATAGTATTAACCCCTAATCTGCCCTCCCTAACATCGCCGACACCTACCTTCAATTATTAACCCCTAATCTGCCGACCGGAGCTCACCGCTATTCTAATAAATGTATTAACCCCTAAAGCTAAGTCTAACCCTAACACTAACACCCCCCTAAGTTAAATATAATTTTTATCTAACGAAATAAATTAACTCTTATTAAATAAATGATTCCTATTTAAAGCTAAATACTTACCTGTAAAATAAAACCTAATATAGCTACAATATAAATTATAATTATATTATAGCTATTTTAGGATTAATATTTATTTTACAGGCAACTTTGTAATTATTTTAACCAGGTACAATAGCTATTAAATAGTTAAGAACTATTTAATAGTTACCTAGTTAAAATAATAACAAATTTACCTGTAAAATAAATCCTAACCTAAGATATAATTAAACCTAACACTACCCTGTCAATAAAATAATTAAATAAACTACCTACAATTACCTACAATTAACCTAACACTACACTATCAATAAATTAATTAAACACAATTGCTACAAATAAATAAAATTAAATAAACTATCTAAAGTACAAAAAATAAAAAAGAACTAAGTTACAGAAAATAATAAAATATTTACAAACATAAGAAAAATATTACAACAATTTTAAACTAATTACACCTACTCTAAGCCCCCTAATAAAATAACAAAGCCCCCCAAAATAAAAAATTCCCTACCCTATTCTAAAATACAAATATTACAAGCTCTTTTACCTTACCAGCCCTGAACAGGGCCCTTTGCGGGGCATGCCCCAAGAATTTCAGCTCTTTTGCCTGTAAAAAAAAACATACAATACCCCCCCCCCCAACATTACAACCCACCACCCACATACCCCTAATCTAACCCAAACCCCCCTTAAATAAACCTAACACTACCCCCCTGATGATCTTCCTACCTTGTCTTCACCATGCCAGGTTCACCGATCCGTCCTGGCTCCAAGATCTTCATCCAACCCAAGCGGGGGCTAGACATCCACTGAAGAAGTCCAGAAGAGGGTCCAAAGTCTTCCTCCTATCCGGCAAGAAGAGGACATCCGGACCGGCAAACATCTTCTCCAAGCGGCATCTTCTATCTTCTTCCATCCGATGACGACCGGCTCCATCTTGAAGACCTTCAGCGCGGATCCATCCTCTTCTTCCGACGACTAGACGACGAATGACGGTTCCTTTAAGGGACGTCATCCAAGATGGCGTCCCTCGAATTCCGATTGGCTGATAGGATTCTATCAGCCAATCGGAATTAAGGTAGGAATTTTCTGATTGGCTGATGGAATCAGCCAATCAGAATATAGTTCAATCCGATTGGCTGATCCAATCAGCCAATCAGATTGAGCTCGCATTCTATTGGCTGATCGGAACAGCCAATAGAATGCGAGCTCAATCTGATTGGCTGATTGGATCAGCCAATCGGATTGAACTATATTCTGATTGGCTGATTCCATCAGCCAATCAGAAAATTCCTACCTTAATTCCGATTGGCTGATAGAATCCTATCAGCCAATCGGAATTCGAGGGACGCCATCTTGGATGACGTCCCTTAAAGGAACCGTCATTCGTCGTCTAGTCGTCGGAAGAAGAGGATGGATCCGCGCTGGAGGTCTTCAAGATGGAGCCGGTCGTCATCGGATGGAAGAAGATAGAAGATGCCGCTTGGAGAAGATGTTTGCCGGTCCGGATGTCCTCTTCTTGCCGGATAGGAGGAAGACTTTGGACCCTCTTCTGGACTTCTTCAGTGGATGTCTAGCCCCCGCTTGGGTTGGATGAAGATCTTGGAGCCAGGACGGATCGGTGAACCTGGCATGGTGAAGACAAGGTAGGAAGATCATCAGGGGGGTAGTGTTAGGTTTATTTAAGGGGGGTTTGGGTTAGATTAGGGGTATGTGGGTGGTGGGTTGTAATGTTGGGGGGGGGTATTGTATGTTTTTTTTTACAGGCAAAAGAGCTGAAATTCTTGGGGCATGCCCCGCAAAGGGCCCTGTTCAGGGCTGGTAAGGTAAAAGAGCTTGTAATATTTGTATTTTAGAATAGGGTAGGGAATTTTTTATTTTGGGGGGCTTTGTTATTTTATTAGGGGGCTTAGAGTAGGTGTAATTAGTTTAAAATTGTTGTAATATTTTTCTTATCTTTGTAAATATTTTATTATTTTCTGTAACTTAGTTCTTTTTTATTTTTTGTACTTTAGATAGTTTATTTAATTTTATTTATTTGTAGCAATTGTGTTTAATTAATTTATTGATAGTGTAGTGTTAGGTTAATTGTAGGTAATTGTAGGTAGTTTATTTAATTATTTTATTGATAGGGTAGTGTTAGGTTTAATTATATCTTAGGTTAGGATTTATTTTACAGGTAAATTTGTTATTATTTTAACTAGGTAACTATTAAATAGTTCTTAACTATTTAATAGCTATTGTACCTGGTTAAAATAATTACAAAGTTGCCTGTAAAATAAATATTAATCCTAAAATAGCTATAATATAATTATAATTTATATTGTAGCTATATTAGGATGTATTTTACAGGTAAGTATTTAGCTTTAAATAGGAATTATTTATTTAATAAGAGTTAATTTATTTCGTTAGATAAAAATTATATTTAACTTAGGGGGGTGTTAGTGTTAGGGTTAGACTTAGCTTTAGGGGTTAATACATTTATTAGAATAGCGGTGAGCTCCGGTCGGCAGATTAGGGGTTAATAATTGAAGGTAGGTGTCGGCGATGTTAGGGAGGGCAGATTAGGGGTTAATACTATTTATGATAGGGTTAGTGAGGCGGATTAGGGGTTAATAACTTTATTATAGTAGCGCTCAGGTCCGCTCGGCAGATTAGGGGTTAATAAGTGTAGGTAGGTGTCGGCGACGTTGAGGGGGGCAGATTAGGGGTTAATAAATATAACATAGGGGTCGGCGATGTTAGGGGTAGCAGATTAGGGGTACATAGGGATAACGTAGGTGGCGGCGATTTGCGGTCGGAAGATTAGGGGTTAATTATTTTAAGTAGCTTGCGGCGACGTTGTGGGGGGCAAGTTAGGGGTTAATAGATATAATACAGGGGTCGGCGGTGTTAGGGGCAGCAGATTAGGGGTACATAAGTATAACGTAGGTGGCGGTCGGCAGATTAGGGGTTAAAATTTTTAATCGAGTGTCGGCGATGTGGGGGGACCTCGGTTTAGGGGTACATAGGTAGTTTATGGGTGTTAGTGTACTTTAGGGTACAGTAGTTAAGAGCTTTATAAACCGGCGTTAGCCAGAAAGCTCTTAACTCCTGCTATTTTCAGGCGGCTGGAATCTTGTCGTTAGAGCTCTAACGCTCACTGCAGAAACGACTCTAAATACCGGCGTTAGGAAGATCCCATTGAAAAGATAGGCTACGCAAATGGCGTAGGGGGATCTGCGGTATGGAAAAGTCGCGGCTGTAAAGTGAGCGTTAGACCCTTTAATCACTGACTCCAAATACCAGCGGGCGGCCAAAACCAGCGTTAGGAGCCTCTAACGCTGGTTTTGACGGCTACCGCCGAACTCTAAATCTAGGCCATAAAATGCTCATATTCTTAAAAGCACATTGTTTTACACTAATATTTCTTGTTAAAACATAGCTATAGTCCAGTTTGAATGCCCCAATACATTACAGATCCTTAGCAAGACGTGGTTAATTATTGATGATTGATGGAATTATTCTTATTTTATCAGTAGTGACCTGCTTATGAGCTGCAGTGTTTTGAGGCTCCCAATCAGAACTTTAACTTTGTGGTTGTTAAAAACAGAAAATCGACATTTAAGTCTATGAGGATTTTTGTAGATAAATCATTTAATATATTTTTCTAAAGGATTGGCATCAACCCAAAAAAATAGCATGGTACATCAGGGCAAAAATAAAATGTTCTAACAATTCAGAGAAATGAATTTCTGCAATATTTTGTCCCTTTAAGAAAGTATGATCTATGAATACCAGAACCTGCTCAACATTATTAATACTATTATATTTTTCCTTTTTTTTAAAAAAAATTAAACTGATAATGTAAATGATTTGTAAATTAATAGAAATGTTTTGTTTGTTTTCAATATCTTGATGTATGTACGTTTCCAGTGATACATTCCCGGTTGGTGATTTAAGGTCACACTCTCCAGGCTCTGTTATTTTATTTATTGTTGTGTACTAGTTGAGAGAAATGTGATATCATAAAACACTTACGTTAAATAAAAAGCATTTGTGTTCATCCTTGAAATCTATTTTTACTCTGTTTACCTGTTTGTGCTTTTTTTTTTTTTAATAAATATATATTTGTACCATCTGTTTCAATTATATCAGAACTGTTTGAAAAGGTGTCTGAGAAGAAACAGCTTTTCAATTTTATTATAGCAATATTTTGTTCTTTCTATATTTCTCCTTTGGTTAGTTGAGTGCTCAAAATCACTTGTTTTTCCTATTAGGGTGTCAAACACAATTGGTGGTCGAAAACAATCTTTTAGAAAAAATTGAATCTAATGGTTTTCCTCAGAAAACCATCATTAAAGTCTATGAAGGTTTTTGTATTTAAATCTTTTGACACATTTTTTTCTAAAGGATTTTGATCGACCCTTCTATCAACTATCTGCTCCCGATAATGATTTTTCGTTTTCAGCTGACATAGGAGTCGATCACAATATATAAAGACCCATAGAAATTAATGGTGTTTCTACTGGATTGTGATCAACACCATAATCAGCATGCTTTCTGGGTGATCATAATCCACAATTAATTTGGCTGCTAAAAGCCCATAAGCACAAATATATATGGTTTAACTGAAAAGTTCCCAAAATGTGTTTACTTGCAATTGGGATAGAAAATGGGAATCCAACCGAAACTGACAATGGTCCTTTCCCACCTCTTAAGGTTATAATACAGTTTTCTTGAATCAACCCTATTGTACAGTGCATAAGGGAAATATTCATTCATATGTGTAAAATTAGCCTATTGTAAACCAAATCCATTCATATCACTGTTAAACAAAATTAATGTCATTTGTATATAGCTATGAGAAGTTACATACTACACATGCTCAGTGATTATATTAAAAATAATATTATTTCAATAATTCCAAATTTTTATTTTCAAAGAAATGTTTTAAAGTTTGGCTATATAATTACATCTGAAATCAAGAAGAAGACTAAGACACACATTTATCAAGCTGCATATGCAGCTCTGGGGCCATTCACTGAAGGCTTGCAAGTTAGACTGCAGGTTCATAACCAGTATGCTAGCTATTAGCTGGCAGATTAAATAACCTTGGGTACGTTCACCCCGGGGTGATTGATAATCTCCTACTTGCCAGCAATTCTGCAGTTTTGTAGTTTGAAATTTGAGAACTGTCAGCGGGAAATAAGATAAGTTGCAGCCACTTCTTTGTAAAAAAAAACTGTAGTCTTCTTCTTGAGTTCAGATTTATATCTGGCTAAAACAGAAAAAAAAATTTGAATATGAAATTATGGAAAAAATACAATACTTTTAATATATATAAAGAGTCAATATAATCAAGGAGTAAACACGCTCAGTCTGCCCATCATGCCCATGTACAAATGGCAAACACATAGAGAAGGCTGCACTCTCCAATGAAAGATATAGACTCCATTTTGAGTGCAGTGTTTTAATGATGCTAAATACGGACCCACCCCAAAAGCAATTATACTAAAGCCAGGAGGAGTAGATACTCAATTATATGTCAGATAATTAGGGACACAGTCCCAAGTATATAGCAAGTACCAACACTTTAAGTTGGTCACTTTTTTTCTCTGACCTCTCAAGTTTTGCTCTCATTGGTCTCTATGTTGTATTCACTGTTTTCTTTTACCTAGATTACAAGTTTTGCTCTGTAGAGGGTGCAAAATGAACACAGCAAAAGTTGTTATTTCACCCTCCATAGTGCTGCTATTACAAGTTTCTAAAAAGCCTACTTGTGCGTGCGATATGGTGGTGGTGAGCTCCATACCGCACAAAATCCAAGGGCTGCTTTGACATCAATGGGGAGAAGGTGTTAGAAAAAACACACACCTGAAGCGCGGAATGGTGATCACCGTAATGCAACTCCATTAATATCTATGGGTAAAAAAGGTACATTTAAACCTAACACCCTAACAAACACCCCAAGTCTAAACACCCTTAATCTGCTGCTCCCGACATCACCGACAGCTAAATAAAGTTATTAACCCCTAATCTGATGCTCCCGACACTAATAAAAGTTATTAACCCCTATTCCGCAGCTACCCGACATCGTCGCCACTATAATAAAGTTATTAACCCCTATTCCCCCACACCCTAACATCGCCGACACTATACTAAAGCTATTAACCCCTATTCTGCCACTCCCCAACACTGCCGACACTAAATAAAGTTATTAACCCCTAAACCTCTGGCCTCCCACATCACCGCCACTAAATAAACCTATTAACCCATTAACCGCCAGCCCCCCACATCGCAAAAACTAAATTAAACTATTAGCCCCTAAACATATCACCCCTAACTTTATATTAAAATGACAATATCCCTATCTTAAAATAAATAAAAACTTACCTGTGAAATTAAAAAAACCTAAGTTTAAACTAACAATTAACCTAACATATTTATTATACTAAAATTAAAATAACTACCAATTAAAAAAATTAAATTACACATTAAAAAAACTAACACTACTAAAAAAATGTAAAATTACAAAAATAAAAAATACTAAATTATAAAAAATACTAAATTACAAAAAATACCAAACACTAAATTACAAAAAATGATAAATGCTGTTGGCATTTATCATTGCACAATCCCGCTAGCAGGGGGGTGTCAATCAACCCGATTGTATGAGATTGGGCGAATTGATGTCCACCACCACAGAGGAGGCGGAAGAGTTAAGGAGCAGCTGTCTTAAGACCGCTGCTTCTTAACTCCTGTTTCAGGCGGAAGGCTCGCGCAGAAACAGGAATGTATGGCCCTATTCGGGCCATTATAAATTGGCCCCACTATCTTTACTAAACTAGTCCCTCATTTATAACTGTTCCCAGTTGTCCTCAGCACAGGTGATAAGACAAGAAGATTTTAAACCCAAAGTAAGCTAGGTTACGACATAGTTGGGATATGCAGGCCAGAAAATTTCATTTCGGACAAAGTTTTCATATTAGAAAATTGAGGAAATTTGTTTCTCTGAAAAATCTTTGCCTGCACCATTAGGTTTTTATTTAGTTTAAATCATTCACCTGTAGCTACAAATACTGACCTTAACATCCTCTGGAAAGTGCACTAACCCAATACTCTTCTTGCCAGAGCCCCAGCTGTGCTAACACCTGGCTTAAAGGGACACTATACCCCAAATTTTTTTTTCATGATTAAGGTAGAGAATACAATTTTAAACAACATTCCAATTGACTTCTATTATCTAATTTGCTTCATTCTTTAGATATCCTTTAATTAAGAAATAGCAATACACATGGTGAGCCAAACACAGGAGGCATCTATGTGCATCTACCAATCAGCAGCTACTAAGTATATCTAGATATGCTTTTCAGCAAAGAATATCAAGAGAATGAAGCAAATTAGATAATAGAAGTAAATTAGAAAGTTGTTTATAATTGTATGCTCTTTCTAAATCATTGAAGAAAACAATTGGGTTTCATGTCCCTTTAACACTCTTGGTTCCCAGGACCTAACTAACTTTAGTGCAGGTCCTGAGAGCCTAATGTGCTTACCCTCCTGTCAGTGCAGCTGAGGCCTGCAAGAAGATCGGGTTAGCATACACCCCAGCACATTAAGGTAAGTATTTAGCCATTAAAAAAATGATTTCATTTTATTTCTTAAATATTTATACAATTTATATAACTTCAAAAAGTATATCCACGCTTAAAATACATCATAACATCTAATATTTATTGTGTTTAATATCCCTTTAAAGGGACATGAACCCCATTTTTTATTTTATGATTCAGAAAGAGAATAACATTTAAAAAAAAAAAGTTTCTAATAAAATACTATTATCAAATTTCCTTTGTTATCTTGTAATTCTTTGTTGAAGAGATATCTAGATAGGTAGTGTGCACATGAATGCTGCGCTACATGACAGGAAATAGTGCTGCCATCTAGTGCTCTTGCTAATTTTTAAAATTGTTGGAAAACTTCTGCCATATAGTACTGCAGACATGTGCACACTCCTGAACTTAAATTCCTGCTTTTCAACTAAAGATAGCAAGAAAATGGGGAAAAAAATAATAATAGAAGTAAATTGGAAAGTTGTTTAAAACTGTATACTCTATCGGAAACGTGAAATAAATATTTTGGATTTTCTGTCCCTTCAATTCGATTGATACACCTATTAATGTCATGAGTTATCAGTCCTCTTTTCAAATTATTACTATTATTATTATTTATATAAACAATAATAATACTGAGATAACTAACTCAATATCATGCTACAATTTTGTAGGCTTAATATGGTTTAAGTTCAAAATAGGTTGTTTGAAAGCCCCCTAATAATTAGAAATATAATTATCAATAAACATTGGAATAAAGTAAATGAAGCGAGGAGCGTGCTATTTTATTTAAAATTAAAGTGCAAGTAATAAAAGATAAAGCTCCCTTGAAGAAAGGTAATGGTATTACACTGGGTTCCCTAACGTGCTACAGACCTGTGAATGAATGTTCTATTTGCAACTATTTAAATGGGACCCAGTGGGAAACTATTGCAATGTGAAGAGACAAGGCAAAGATAGTTATTAGAGTAATACTATGGCTATAACTTCTTAGGTGTTTCATTTATTCGACAAAATTATTTGCACAAATCCCTGGAGGACAGAAAGGAAAATATAAAGTGCCTTGTTTGCCACATTTACTACAGATTCATTTGATCTTTTCTTAGTTTGTTATTTGTATGATAACTGTATTTAATAAACATAAATACCAATTTCAGTAAAACAATTAAATCACATGAATAAAACTCTGTCTGAGGCCCTGATAAAAGTGCTGCAAGGCAATGATATATTCAAAAGGGGCCTGACTTGATGTCGAGAAAGCCAGCAAAATATTCAAAAGTTCTGACACTGTTGTTTAAAGGCACCAACATTGCAGCTTCGGCACCAACATTGGTGATGTAAAGTATAAAACATCCCTTTTAAATATATAGCACAAGCCTAATAAATATACCTATGTACCCCTAAACTGACATAACCCACCACCACAAACTAACTCTACACTACTTAACCCCGAAACCGCAAATAGCCTACCACAATAAACTTCCTAACCTATTAACCCCTATACTACCAATAGCCCTCCACAAAAAAACCTATCCTAAATAAAAAAAACCACCCCAAAAAAAATCCCAACATGGCTCCAGCTCATATGGGATCAGCTCAGATAGTGCTCCTCTTCTTTCTTCATGGCGGCGGTCCTCCGGGGCAGTCCTCTTCATCTTCAAGGAGTCAGTCCTCTTCTTCTATCTTCTGTCTACTTCCATTCTATCTTCCATCTTCCATCTGATCCTTCTTTATGCAGTCCCTGCTGCACACTGAAGCTTGAATGCAATGGTTCCCCCTTATATAGGGGTGCCCTTGCAGTTTTATTGGCTGAATTTTAAATTATTAGTCCAATAAACCAATAGATAAGCTTTCATTCTATTGGTTCATTGAACTAAGAATGCAAAATTAAGCAAATAGAAATGCTTGGGCACCCTTAAAAGTGGGAATCTCACATTCAAGCTTCAGTGTGTAGCGGGGACTGTATGAAGAATTATCAGATGGATATATACTCGGATGGAGTATATATAATATACTCCACTTTATTGGTGAAATGTCACCAATTATGTAGAGTTTGGAGTGAGTGCTGAGCCTTTCGTATTAATTGGATATTTCTTTCTCAAGCACCCTCAAGCTGTTTTTTTTGTTTTTTTTAAATGGGAATGCCCTTTTTTGGGACTTTGTTTAGAAGTAAAAAAGGGCTTGCACTCACTGGATTAGTGAAAAAAGTGCTTTTATTGGCACATCAAAAAAATCAGGGACATAAGTAATGAAGCAGCGGTCTATAGACCGCTGCTCCATAACTTGTCCGTCTGCTTCGAGGCCGCGGACAGAAATCAACCCGATCGAATACAATCGGGCTGATTGACACCCCCTGCTAGTGGCCGTTTGGCCGCGAATCTGCAGGGGGTGGCATTGCACCAGCAGTTCACAAGAACTACTGGTGCAATCATAAATGCCAACAGCGTATGCTGTCAGCATTTATCGATGTGCAGTGGAGATTATACACTACATCGTATCATGTCCGCTCGCACCATGATAAATCTACCCCCAAGAGCGGGTCTGTCTGACAAGTTTTGCGCTCAGTCACTGAGCTACCTCACAAGAATACCAAATTTTAAAGAAATCCATTCACCCAATTCAAACTTATAAGAACCTTAAAAAATGGATTTTAATATTGAACTGTCCGGTGAAAAAAATCTTCAGATATACATTCAATAGGTTGTTTGGAAGGGAATTTACTTGCTAATGAAAATTCATTTGTCTGCTGTTTCCTTTAGGAAACAGCTAAAGGGTATCAGAGAAGTTTAAATTGAAATAATGTTAAAGTAGTAGTTAGTGCTACTGTTACAAGCCAGCATATTGGCAAAGAACAAAAGTGAAGCTCACATAATTAAAGGCTGACACATAAATTAATTAACTGAGAAGGATATTGCTGAATTGTTATTGAATAGTGTAAATTTAAACTTTTGAATCCCTTCTCGCCTAAATAGTGTAAATTTGAACTTTTTAAGACCCCTCTCACATCCAGAAAAGCATCTGTGGATTTCATTATACAAACAAATCAACCACATTTTTTTCATGATTTTGGTTTTGTTAAAGGGCAGTGTGTTTATTTTTTTGGGGAGATTAATGCAACATAAGGTGTGTGCCTGTTCTGTAACAGCCATGCAGTTCAATGTATTGTTGTTTTCAGACCTGCAGACTGTGCCAGGGGCTTAGCAATGTTAGATGTTCTTCTTGAGAGGGGTAGCTAGATAGTGAATAACATTAAATAATACTTATGAATTAACAATGCATCAAGGGGTCCATCCGATAAAAATCGTCGCCCGCAAAAGCCGGCGACGCCAATATTTGCGCGGGTTTGGTATCCTATATACGGCGTAACCTAGAAGTTACGCGCGTATATTTCTGCCGTCGCCCGTAGTTTTTTGGGCTATAGGCAGGTATACCAAACCCGCGCAGTTTGGTATCCAATATGCAGCGTAAGGACTTACGTGGCGAAAATGGAGAAAACTTACTCCATTTTCACCTCGCCACAAAAGGCAGCCGTAAGAAGCCTTACGCTGACTATTGGAGCCCCGTAACTCCCTAAACTGGCAGCTAAAATAAACCTAACACCTAACGCATGTGCAATGTCTATCTCCCTGTCAACCGCGATCTTCTAAAATAAACCTAACACCTAACGCATGCGCAATGTCTATCTCCCTGTCAACCGCGATCTGCTAAAATAAACCTAACACCTAACGCATGCGCAATGTCTATCTACCTGTCAACCGCGATCCCCCCCCCCCCGAAATCCCTAATAAAGTTATTAACCCCTAAACCGCCGCTCCCGGACCCCGCCGCCATCTACATAAACTAACCCCCTACTGTGAGCCCCTAAAACCGCCGCCATCTACCTTATCTATCCCCTAATTAGAACCCCTTACACCGCTGTCATCTACCTTATCTATCCCCTAATCTGACCCCTTACACCGCCGCCACCTATATAAAAATTATTAACCCCTAATCTAATCCCCCTATACCGCCGCCAGCTATATTAATATTATTAACCCCTAATGTAAGCCCCTTACACCGCCGCCATCTCTATTAAAATGATTAACCCCTTATTTAATTTACCTACCCCGCCACCAGCTATATTATCTATATTAACCCTAAGTATATTATAGTTAATATAGGTATTACATTATATATATTAACTATATTAACCCTAATTATATTAGGGTTAATATAGTTAATATAGTTACTATTGTATTTATATTAACTATATTAACTCTATCTAACCCTAACACCCCTAACTAAATTTATATTAAATTAATCTAATTCATTTATAAACTAAAATATTCCTATTTAAATCTAAATACTTACCTATAAAATAAACCCTAAGATAGCTACAATATAATTAATAATTACATTGTAGCTATGTTAGGGTTAATATTTATTTTACAGGTAAATTGTTAATTATTTTAACTAGGTATAATAGCTATTAAATAGTTATTAACTATTTAATATCTACCTAGTTAAAATAATTACCCAATTACCTGTAAAATAAATCCTAACCTAAGTTACAAATACACCTACACTATCAATAAATTAAATAAACTACAAACATCTATCTAAAAATACAATTAAATTAACTAAACTAAATTACAAAAAAAAAAAAAAGATTACAAGATTTTTAAGCTAATTACACCTATTCTAAGCCCCCTAATAAAATAATAAACCCCCAAAATAAAAAAAATTCCCTGCCCTATTCTAAATTAAACAAATTTCAAAGCTCTTTACCTTACCAGCCCTTAAAAGGGCCTTTTGTGGGGCATGCCCCAAAGAATTCAGCTCTTTTGCATACAAATACAATACCCCCCCCATTACAACCCACCACCCACATACCCCTATTCTAAAACCACCCAAACCCCCCTGAAAAAAGCCTAACACTACCCCCCTGAAGATCTCCCTACCTTGTCTTCACCACACCAGGCCGAACTCCTGATCCGATCCGGGCGATGTCTTCCTCCAAGCGGCAAAGAAGAATTCTTCCTCCGGCGACGTCTTCCTCCAAGCGGCAGCAAAGTCTTCATTCTTCCGGCGGCAGCCAATCAGATTGAGCTCGCATTCTATTGGCTGTTCCGATCAGCCAATAGAATGCGAGCTCAATCTGATTGGCTAATTGGATCAGCCAATCGGATTGAACTTGAATCTGATTGGCTGATTCAATCAGCCAATCAGATTTTTCTAACTTAATTCCGATTGGCTGATAGAATCCTATCAGCCAATCGGAATTCGGCGGACGCCATCTTGGATGACGTCATTTAAAGGTACCTCATTCCAAGTTCAGTAGTCGGCCGGGATGGATGCTCCGCAGCGGCGGAGCGAAGAAAGAAGATTGAACATGCCGCCGGAAGAATGAAGACTTTGCTGCCGCTTGGAGGAAGACGTCGCCGGAGGAAGAATTCTTCTTTGCCGCTTGGAGGAAGACATCGCCGGAGAAAGAATTCTTCTTTGCCGCTTGGAGGAAGACATCGCCCGGATCGGATCAGGAGTTCGGCCCGGTGTGGTGAAGACAAGGTAGGGAGATCTTCAGGGGGGTAGTGTTAGGCTTTTTTAAGGGGGGTTTGGGTGGTTTTAGAATAGGGGTATGTGGGTGGTGGGTTGTAATGGGGGGGGTATTGTATTTGTATGCAAAAGAGCTGAATTCTTTGGGGAATGCCCCACAAAAGGCCCTTTTAAGGGCTGGTAAGGTAAAGAGCTTTGAAATTTGTTTAATTTAGAATAGGGCAGGGAATTTTTTTTATTTTGGGGGTTTATTATTTTCTTAGGGGGCTTAGAATAGGTGTAATTAGCTTAAAAATCTTGTAATCTTTTTTTATTTTTTGTAATTTAGTGGGTTTTTTTTTATTTGTAATTTAGTTTAGTTAATTTAATTGTATTTTTAGATAGATGTTTATAGTTTATTTAATTTATTGATAGTGTAGGTGTATTTGTAACTTAGGTTAGGATTTATTTTACAGGTAATTGGGTAATTATTTTAACTAGGTAGATATTAAATAGTTAATAACTATTTAATAGCTATTATACCTAGTTAAAATAATTAACAATTTACCTGTAAAATAAATATTAACCCTAACATAGCTACAATGTAATTATTAATTATATTGTAGCTATCTTAGGGTTTATTTTATAGGTAAGTATTTAGATTTAAATAGGAATATTTTAGTTTATAAATGAATTAGATTAATTTAATATAAATTTAGTTAGGGGTGTTAGGGTTAGATAGAGTTAATATAGTTAATATAAATACTATAGTAACTATATTAACTATATTAACCCTAATATAATTAGGGTTAATATAGTTAATATATATAATGTAATACCTATATTAACTATAATATACTTAGGGTTAACATAGATAATATAGCTGGCGGCGGGGTAGGTAGATTAAATTAGGGGTTAATCATTTTAATAGAGATGGCGGCGGTGTAAGGGGCTTACATTGGGGGTTAATAATTTTAATATAGATGGCGGCGGTGTTAGGGGCTCACTTTAGGGGGTTATAGATATAATATAGCTGGCGGCGGGGTACGGGAGCGGCGGTTTAGGGGTTAATAACTTTATTAGGTTGCGGCGGGGTACGGGAGCGGCGGTTTAGGGGTTAATAGCTTTTTTATTGTTAGGATAGTGATGGGGATAGCGGATAGAGGGTTAGACAGTGCGGGCTATGTTAGGGAGGCGTGTTAGACTTGTCGGGCTATATTAGGGAGGCGTGTTAGACAGTGCGGGTGTTTTAGACTTTAGTCAGGTTTTATAGGCGCCGGCAGTTTCTAACGTGCCGCAAGTCACTGGCGACGCCAGAAATTTGTACTTACGCAGATTTCTGGACATCGCTGGTTTGTCAGACTTACGGCACGTTAGCATCTGACGGCGACTTATATGGGATAGCTCGAGTTGCGAGCTGAAACTGCGGGCGACGCCGGTTCCCTCGCTTGCGCCGCAAACTGCGATCTATATCGGATCGCGCCCAATGTTCCATTTTTGTAGACTGCTTATTGTGCTGATTTCCGCTTCACATTAATGCTTTACAAAGACAAAATTCAGGTATGAAGTTACCATGCTCACAGCGGCTCATGAGAGGTTTATGTAATTACACAGTAAACTAAGCTTTTTTTCATTGTATCAGTTCATTCTAGGTCTGAGAACCACATAGTAACACAACAAAAAGAAAACAAGAAGAATAAGCACTAAGAAGAACTAAACATATAGGCCTAGATTACAAGTGGAGTGATAAATTATTATCTCTTCTGAACACTAACTGTGCTTAAGGTAAAACAATAGTGCTCTGATGTTAGCTCTGGTATTACAAGTTGAAAGCAAAAAGAGCGAGCACAAAAGACTCAGGCGTGCTAACTTCGCTAACTTCTGTAATTCTGATATCATGACTGTGCTTCTCACATATATATATATATATATATATATATATATATATATAAATATATATATATATATATGTGTGTGTGTGTGTGTATTTTAATATATATATATATATATATATATATACTGCACCTTTGGCTTTAACGTAGTTGTCCTAGCACACCCTTTCGTTACCATGCAAGTGAAAGTCGTAGGGGAAAAGTAGTTAGCAAGGCCATCCTGTCACACCTCGTATGCTAACCTTTTACTTTCATCTTGTAATACAACAGCAAGAACAGGAGTACTACTGATTTAACTTGAGCGAAGTTTGCACTCCACAGTGCTAATATTTTTCCACTTCACTTGTAATCTAGCCATATACATGGTAATGCACTGCAGAAGAAGAAGAGGAATTATAAAGTATAAATCAAAATTAGGTAGATTAAGATAACATTCTCCCATCATTAGCCTTTTTAGCTTTGTAATCAACTTTTTGTAACCCCTCCTAAATTTATAGCTTAGAATCACCTCTAGACAAGTGTTTAAAATATTTTTTTTCGTCAGATAAATTATATTCAGTTCCTACTCAACCACCAATATAAGAAACATTCCTTGAGTTTCCATTAAGCAATTACTAAAATAAGAGATGTCATTAATTTTTTGCATCTTATTGGGAAATTAAACTTGTGATTCAATGAGTTTTTCTTATTTCTTTATTTATTTTTGCATTTGAATATAACATAATCTGGTATTGGTTTACATTATTGGCTGTTGACACAAAGACTAACACAGCTATGCTTGGTGAAGTGCACTTACTATTGCTAGCCAATAAACATATATTACTTCACAACACAAAATGTGACCTTATATACTGTGTAAAGGGATTTTACAACTTAATTTCTGAGTGGAAGAGCATCTAGACAGTTGTTTATATTACATAGAAATTTAGCCCTGAATTCTGATTTACAAATACACTGTAGGGAGTGTGTATTTTAAATCTTTGTTTGACCAGTATTAATGTAGTCGGCTCTATTATGTATATTAAAGGGACATGGTAATCAGTTGTAAATAAACTGTACATAACTAAAAGCATTATTACAATATCTTTGCATGGGGCAAACAGATGTCTGCTACATTTGCCCCATAATAAACCCTATGACAGCTTTTACTATGGAGGCATACAGATATCTGCTTTATATGTAGTAAAGCTTTTACTAAAATATTTTTTGCTAATACAAATGTATTTTAAAAATTCTATTCAAAACTGAAATACATTCCAATATTATAGGGACACTGTGATTCAGATAGAGCATGTAATTTTAAGCAAGTTTTTAATTTACTCCTATTATCAATTTTTCTTCGTTCTCTTGCTATCTTTATTTGAAAAAGAAGTTATCCAAGGTTTTTTATTAGTTCAGAATTCAGGACACCACTTTTTTATTGGTGTATATATTTATCCACCAATCAGCAAGAACAACCCAGGTTGTTCACCAAAAATGGGCCGGCATCTAAACTTACATCCTTGCATTTCAAATAAAGATACCAAGAGAATGAAGAAAATTTGATAATAGGAGTAAAAAAGAAAGTGGCTTAAAATTTCATGCTCTATCTGAACCACAAAAGAAAGAAATTGGGTTCAGTGTCCCTTTAACTAAAGTTTCCCTTTAAATTTCTAGGGAACCCATAGACTTGGTGATTTAATCTGTATATGTGATGAAAAAAAAATATATATATGATTTAATATATGTCTCATTATATATAAAATAATTTGTATAGAACTGATGTGATTGATACTTTTTAATACAATGTATTTAAAAATATATATAAATCTATTTATTTAGGACCATTCTAACAATAGACTAGAATGTGCCTTCAGTTCTTATCTCCTGTTACAATCCAATAACCTTAATAAACAACATGATCACAAAATACTTGTATTCCCAGAAGAAAATCTTTAGACTATGTGCCTGCAGTGCCTATCTATTAAAGAGATAGCTGTCAATGTCTCGGTAAGGGGATAGGGTAATGGAGATGCTTGCTGCCCTATTTTCTTTTCTCTTAGGAAAAGTGAGGCTTTTTTTCCCTGGAGAGAATGTGCAACCAATTATTTTTTTACAAGTGAATGCCATACGCACTGTAACTAATGCTATGTGCATCACTAAAGGTTGCTAAGTGAACTTTGGTTATCATGACAGAATCTGCTTACGGTAGAGCATCTTTTTTCTTTTTACTGAAAACACTCACGTTAGTATGAAATGTTATTCTTTTATACGCTCAGTTATCACAATGCACATAATATACTTCCCTCAACTAGTTTATTTTCCCAACAAGTTTGGGAATTGCTTCTCTTAAAGAGACATTGTGATGTAAAAATATGTGTGCAATATTTTTATATTTTAAACAAAACCATTTTGAATATATGTTTAACTCTTGCAAAAGACAGAAAAATGGCAAACCTAATGTGCTTATGTGCTGCTGTGCTGCTCCAAATAAGCATAATGTTGCTCAGACAATCAGGAACAGGCATAGGCAGATGTGCTTCAATTAATTACTGCATCCTCATCTTCTTACAAAAGTGCAAACCTGACTATGGTTCCAGACTCAGTTAAAATTGCTTACTTTATTAAAATCTAAAATCAACTATTCTGGAAATGCAATTTTGGTTTGGAGTTGTTCTTAAAAACTGACTTACATTTTCTATATCAGGTTATTATTATTTGTAAGACACCTCAGATTAACCTCTCAAATGGGATAGTCTATTCAAAATTTTACTTTCATGATTCAGATAGAGCATTGGTTTTCAAACCTGTCCTCTGGCCTCCCTAACAGGCCAGGTTTTCAGGATTACCTTGGATGAGAAATAACCATGTTTAATATTCGGGCTGATTATTTCACCTGTGATCCAGTTCGAATATACTCAAAATGTGGCCTGTTGGAGAGGCCTGAGGACAGGTTTGAAAACCAGGGAGATAGAGCATGCAATTTTAAGCAACTTTCTTACGGCTAGATTACGAGCCTTGCGTTAGCCTTAAAAAGCAGCGTTGAGAGATCCCAACGCTGCTTTTTAATGCCCGCTGGTATTACGAGTCTTGCAGGTACAGGTGTACCGCTCACTTGTTTGGCTAGACTCGAAAATACCGCAAATCCACTTACGTCAATTGCAAATCCTCTTTTTTCAATGGGATTTGCCTAACGCCGGTATTATGAGTCTTCCAAAAAGTGAGCGGTACAGCCTCTCCTGTCAAGACTGATACAGCAGTTAAAAGTCAGTAGTTAAGAGTTTTATGGGCTAACGCCGTAGCATAAAACTCTTAACTAAAGTGCTAAAAAGTTCACTAACACAGATAAACTACCTATTAACCCATAAACCGAGGCCCCCCACATCACAAACACTAAAATACATTTTTTAACCCCTAATCTGCCGAACCGGACATCACAGCCACTATAAAAAATATGTTAAGCCCTAAACCACCGCACTCTCGCATCGCAAACACTAGTTACATTTTATTAACCCCTAATCTGCCACCCCGAACATCGCCGACACGTACCTACATTTATTAACCCCTAATCTGCCACCCCCAACGTCGCCACAACTATATTAAATGTATTAACCCATAAATCTAAGTCTAACCCTAATCCTAACACCCCCCTAACTTAAATATAATTTAAATAAATCTAAATAAAATAACTATCATTAACTAAATTATTCCTATTTAAAACTAAATACTTACCTGTAAAATAAACCCTAAGATAGCTACAATATAACTAATAGTTACATTGTAGCTAGCTTAGGATTTATTTTTATTTTACAGGCAACTTTGTATTTATTTTAACTAGGTACAAAAGTTATTAAATAGTTATTAACTATTTAATAGATACCTAGTTAAAATAAAGTCAAATTTACCTGTAAAATAAATCTTTACCTAAGTTACAATAACACCTAACACTACACTATAATTAAATTAATTACCTAAACTAACTACAATTAAATACAATTATCTAAAGTACAGAAACAAAAAACACTAAATTACAGAAAATAATAAAATAATTAAAAGTTTTTAAACTAATTACACCTAATCTAATCCCCCTAATAAAATAAAAAAGCCCCCCAAAATAATAAAAAGCCCTACACTATACTAAATTACAAATAGCCCTTAAAAGGGCCTTTTGCGGGGCATTGCCCCAAAGTAATCAGCTCTTTTACCTGTATAAAAAAGTACAATACCCCCCAACATTAAAACCCACCACCCACACACCCAACCCTACTCTAAAACCCACCCAATACCCCCTTAATAAAACCTAACACTAACCCCTTGAAGATCACCCTACCTTGAGAAGTCTTCACCCAAACGGGCCGAAGTCCTCAACGAAGCCGGGCGAAGTGGTCCTCCAGACGGGCAAAAGTCTTCATCCAAGCCGGGAAGAATAGGTCCTCCAGACAGGCAGAAGTCTTCATCCAGACGGCATCTTCTATCTTCATCCATCTGGTGTGGAGCGGCTCCATCTTCAAGACATCTGACGTGGAGTATCCTCTTCAAACAAAGTCCAACTGAAGAATGAAGGTTCCTTTAAAAGACGTCATCCAAGAATTCTATCAGCCAATCGGAATTAAGGTAGAAAAAATCCTATTGGCTGATGCAATCAGCCAATAGGATTGAGCTCGCATTCTATTGGCTGATCCAATCAGCCAATAGAATGCCAGCTCAATCCTATTGGCTGATTGGATCAGCCAATAGGATTGAACTTCAATCCTATTGGCTGATTGCATCAGTTAATAGGATTTTTTTTCTACCCTAATTCAGATTGGCTGATCTATCAGCCAATCGGAATTCAAGGGACGCCATCTTGGATGCCATCATTTAAAGGAACCTTCATTCTTCAGTTGTACTTCGTTTGAAGAGGATGCTCTGCGTCGGATGTCTTGAAGATGGAGCTGCTTCGGGCTGGATGGATGAAGATAGAAGATGCCGCCTGGATGAAGATTTCTGCCCGTCTGGAGGACCACTTCGCCCGGCTTCGTTGAGGACTTCGGCCCGGTTGGGTGAAGATTTCTCAAGGTAGGGTGATCTTCAAGGGGTTAGTGTTAGGTTTTATTAAGGGGGTATTGGGTGAGTTTTAGAGTAGGGTTAGGTGTGTGGGTGGTGGGTTTTAATGTTGGGGGGGATATTGTACTTTTTTTTACAGGTAAAAGAGCTGATTACTTTGGGGCAATGCCCCGCAAAATACCCTTTTAAAGGCTATTTGTAATTTAGTTTAGGGTAGGGCTTTTTATAATTTTGGGGGCTTTTTTATTTTATTAGGGGGATTAAATTAGGTGTAATTAGTTTAAAAAACTTGTAATTATTTTATTATGTTCTGTAATTTAGTGTTTTTTTTTCGCACTTTAGATAATTGTATTTAATTGTATTTAATTGTAGTTAGTTTAGGTAATTAATTTAACTATAGTGTATTGGTAGGTATAATTGTAACTTAGGTTATGATTTATTTTACAAGTAAATTTGACTTTATTTTAACTAGGTAGCTATTAAATAGTTAATAACTATTTAATAACTATTGTACCTAGTTAAAATAAATACAAAGTTGCCTATAAAATAAAAATAAACCCTAAGCTAGCTACAATGTAACTATTAGTTATATTTTAGCTAGCTTAGGGTTTATTTTACAGGTAAGTATTTAGTTTTAAATAGGAATAATTTAGTTAATGATAGTTATTTTATTTAGATTTATTTAAATTATATTTAAGTTAGGGAGTGTTAGAGTTAGGGTTAGACTTAGGTTTAGGGGTTAAGAACTTTACTATAGTGGTGGCGATGTTGGGGGCGGCAGATTAGGGGTTAAGAAGTGTAGGTAGGTTGCAGTGACATTGGGGGCGGCAGATTAGGGGTTAATAAATATAATGTAGGTGTTGGCGATGTTGGGGGCAGCAGATTAGGGGTTAATAATATAATGTAGGTGTCGACGATGTCGGGGGTGGCAGATTAGTGGTTAATAAGTGTAAGATTAGGGGTGTTTAGACTCGGGATTCATGTTAGGGTGTTAGGTGTAGACATAAAAGTATTTCCCCATAGAAATCAATGAGGCTGCGTTAGGAGCTGAGCGCTGCTTTTTTGAAGGTGTTAGGTTTTTTTTCAGCCGGCTCTCCCCCATTGATTCCTATGGGGAAATCGTGCACGAGCACGTTTTAGCAGCTCACCGCTAACGTAAGCAGCGCTGGTATTGAGGTGAGATGTGGAGCAAAATTTTGCTCTCCGCTCACTTTTCTGCGGCTAACGCCGGGTTTCTAAAGACCAGTAATATCTGTAGGTGAGCGGTGAGAGAATAATGCTCGTTAGCACCGCACCCCTCCTAATGCAAAACTCGTAATCTAGGTGTTATTTACTCCTATTATCAATTTGTCTTCGTTCTCTTGGTATCTTTATTTGAAAAAGCAAGAATCTAAGCTTAGGAGCCAGCCCATTTTTGGTTCAGCACCTGGGTAGTGCTTGCTGATTAGTGTCTAAATGTAACCACCAATCAGTAGACGCTACCCAGGTGCTGAACTAAAAATGGTCCGGCTCCTAAGTTTACATTTTTGCTTTTTCAAATAAAGATACCAAGAGAATTAAGAAAATATAATAGGAGTAAATTAGAAAGTTGCTTAAAATTGCATGCTCTATCTGAATCATGAAAGTTTAATTCTGACTAGGCTATCCCTTTAAAGCAAAAGTTTTGGACTTCAAGTAGTGATGTCGCGAACCTAAAAATTTGGGTTCGCTAAAGGCGAACTTCCACAACTGTTCGCGAACCGGCCGAACTGCCATTGACTTCAATAGGCAGGCGAATTTTAAAACCCACAGGGACTCTTTCTGGCCACAATAGTGATGGAAAAGTTGTTTCAAGGGGACTAAAACCTGGACTGTGGCTTGCCGGAGGGGGATCCATGGCAAAACTCCCATGGAAAATTACATAGTTGATGCACAGTCTGGTTTTAATCCATAAAGGGCATAAATCACCTAACATTCCTAAATTTTTTGGAATAATGTGCTTTAAAACATCAGGTATGATGTTGTATCAATCAGGAAGTGTAAGGCTTCACAGTGACAGACCAAACTCCCCGTTTAACGCGCCGCAAACAACCGCAAACAGTCCATTTGCACAACCGCAAACTCCCCATTTGCACAAGGTTGGATACCAAGCTAGCCATGTCCCGTTCCTTGTCCTCACTGATGTCATTGAAGGTGTCTTCCTCCACACAGCCATGTACAACACCAAGGGTTCCCGAAAGGTGACAGCAAGCCCCCTGGGACGCCTTCTGTGTTTGGTCTTCAACCTCCTCAAAGCCACCTTCCTCCTCTGACTCCTCTTCTTCAGACTCCTCTCTCTGCGTTGCCTCTCTCTGCATTATTATAAGGTGTGTTAAGTAGTACTATTCCTATCAGTTTAATCCCTGTTACATCCCCTATCAGGGGACGTGTATATGGCATCGATTTTAGGAACCGGGAGATGGAAAAAGATGCTTGGTCAGTCCTCCTACTTCAAATTTGGGGCACTGCGCGTGCAATCTAATGTGCCACAAGATAGGACTGGTGTGTTAAGTAGTTCTATTCTTATCAGTTTAATCCCTGTTATGTCCCCTATAAGGGGACGTGTATATGGCATCGATTTTAGGAACTGGGAGATGGAAAAAGATGCTTGGTCGGTCCTCCTACTTCAAATTTGGGGCACTGCGCATGCAATCTAATGTGCCACCAAATAGGAGTGGTGTGTTAAGTAGTACTATTCTTATCAGTTTAATCCCTGTTACGTCCCCTATCAGTGTTGTTTTTTTTTTAAATGTACACTACTGTTACACCAGATATGAGTTGCATTGGGGTGACACTGTGCCCTGGCAGGCACTGAAACGCACACGTGTGAAGGAAACTGACTGCTATTATTTAACACAGTCAAAAAAGTGTTGTTTTCTTAAATCTACACTACTGTTACACCAGATATGAGTTGCACTGGGGTGACACTGTGCCCTGGCAGGCACTGAAACGCACACGTGTGAAGGAAACTGACTGCTATTCTTTAACACAGTCAAAAAAGTGTTGTTTTTTTTAAATCTACACTACTGTTACACCAGATATGAGTGGTGGCACTGGGCAAGTGGGCACAGTATACGCTGTGAGCCTGACACACATGCTGGCATGTAAATATGCAAACGATATCGGCACCAATTTACTCCCAAAAAAAGTCTGTGAGCATATAACCACTGTAATTCTAATGTGAATAAGCTGATCGAATCCGCTTCTTCACCACTCACCTCTACTTCGGGGCGCAAACGACAGTGTGAACGTACTTAGAAGATATGCCTTACCTCTCCCAGGCTTCAGAGATTCCCGACACCACGGTACCTTATTCCGCTTGTGTGGTCCTATATGTGGACTGCAGAAAACAAACCAACTGCTCCGCTAGGTTGTGCTCAGTTTCCAGCCTCGAGGTTTTCCGGCATCTGACGTCACTGTCTCTCCCCTATGCTTCAATTCTCGTGGGAGGTGAGTGGACTATGCTAACAGGAATGGTCACCTGTAACTCCGTGCAAATCCTCCGTTTCTTTAACGTGTAGCAATAGAGGGATTCAAGGATGCACTGGTAGCTGATAGATGTTGCAAAAACTTTATTGAAGAAAACATTAAAAGTTCATCGCTGAACATATTTCATTCCATAGACAAGTGAGAGGTGTATGTTCCACCCCAGGGACTGCTTGCTGATGCGTTTCGGCTCCAAGGGCCATAATCGTAGCTGTGCTACGATAACGGCCCTTGGAGCCGAAACGCGTCAGCAAGCAGTCCCTGGGGTGGAACATACACCTCTCACTTGTCTATGGAATGAAATATGTTCAGCGATGAACTTTTAATGTTTTCTTCAATAAAGTTTTTGCAACATCTATCAGCTATCAGTGCATCCTTGAATCCCTCTATTGCTACACATGCTGGCAGGCAGGCAACTGCAACTAGATTACACAGGAAAAAAAAAGCAGACATGTTCTAGCCCTAAAAAGGGCTTTTTGGGGTGCTGTCCTTACAGCAGAGATCAAATGAGTCCTTCAGGACTGTAGTGGACACTGAATACACTAGCCTAGCTATCGATTTCCCTATTAAATCAGCAGCAGCTACACTGTCCCTCCTCTCACTAAGAATGCAGCTTCCGAATGAATCTAAAATGGATGCTGTCCAGGAGGTAGGAGGGTCTGCTGCTGATTTGCTGGAATGTGTCTGCTGACTGTGAGGTACAGGGTCAAAGTTTTACTCAATGATGATGAATAGGGGGTGGATCGAACATTGCATATGTTCACCCGCCGTGGCAAACGCGAACAAGCTATGTTCGCCGGGAACTATTCGCCGGCGAACTATTCGCGACATCACTAATTTCAAGTAGACATTGCAAACAATTAAGTTTGTTCAAAAGATTTGGTTCTGAATTATCGAATGATTCGGATCCTCAGAATTTTGTTTGTGGTTACTTTAGGTTCTTCCAAATATTTGAATGACAATTTAGTTTTGAACGACAATTTGTTCAATTGCATTATAGCAAATGGAAAGCCAAGAAAACTTACGTGTTAGCAACAAAATTATACTGCTAGGATATACCAACAATTGATAGATTCAGTTCTATGAACATGAGAGCATACAGGAACTAGAACAATTTTTACAATGAGAATTCAAATAATATATTGAATTGAAAAACATTTGATAATTATAGTAAAATAAAGTATTCATTAGTACTACCTTTTCCAATCACCCTTTTGTTACCACCCTCCTCATCTAACCTTTCATTTCCCACCTCTTCTGTACAATCTTACTTTCCCCCGCAACTTTATCATTCTTTTTCCAACCCTTCATGCTATAATACCCATATTCCTCACTTTTTAACCTGCTCTATAACAAGTTTGTAGTTATAGCTATCCTTGGAGACTCAATTCAAAAAAGGGCAGGAGAGGCAGCAGCAGGCAACAGAATTACTGAATTAGGCTTCTGATAAGTATAGTACCTAAAATGAAAAAATACACAATGGAGGAGGAGGATAAACACGTGCCACGGTCCCATGGACACAACTGCGAACAGTTCAATAAGATTTTTATAATTAACTGATAATGAGCACCGCAGAGCAGGAAGACCTGTAGAAGGAGAGGCAGCAGAAGGCAGCAGAGTTACTGGCCTTCGGTACACAAAACCCCAAAAATACACCTCCAAGGGAGGAGGACAAACACATGCTTTGAGACCTTTGAACACAAGGGCCAACAGTTTTCTACAATTTTAAATTTTCATTGATGTTGACAACCACAGAGCAGGAAGGGCAGGAGAAGTGGTGGCAGCAGGCAGAAGAGTTACTGAACTAAGTATTTGTCAGCCATATAGAATCAGTCCAGGACTAGACCCAATTGCTAGAGCCAGGACATGACCAGACCCACTAAGTAATAAGGAAGCAATAATGCAGAATACACAGAACTGATTACTTACAGAAGATGCAGGGATACAGGAGAGCTGCATATTGAATTCTTGGAGACAGGAAGCTGAGAGCAGGCAAAGTAGAGGACAGTAAATCCTTAAGGCAGGCAAAGGTTAGTCCAAGAGAGTGGTCAGGCAAAGCAGAGGTCATTATCAATTTATGGCAGGCAGAGGGTAATTCAAGAGATATGAAAAAAGAAGGTATTGAGTCTGGAGTTATCAATAAAAAAAGTTGTCTTTATTGAAAATGCTTAAAACAAGTCTCTGCACATGACAGTAACGGTACATAAGACATCATCCCTGCTAAGTAAAACTTAAAGTTGTATATACGATTTCAGCCTAAATCACCTAATAGTCTTATTCAAGGAAAGAGACACAGTCACAATAATGTAGACAGAACCATGACTTATGCATGCTAATAATAATGATAATTCTAGCTCAGAGGAAAAGATACACAGATTAGATAAGCAATTAGACTTTTTTACCAAAACACCTTAATTATTCTATTCAAAGAATGAACACTTATAAAGAATATTTAGGTAAGACTATTTCCCAAAAAATCAATTTTATATTAAAAAACTGAAAGTTGAGAAGAATATTTGGGTGGGTAAAGTCCTCATTTATGTCTATATAAACATCAAATCATTAATTACTTTTAAGAGCAGAGTAATAAATGATAATAGATTAGTTAATTGAATTAAACTGATGGGTGAGATTTTACTGCCAGAAATTAATGAGGTCATATTCACTATTAAGACCCAATGGTTTTCTGGTCTTAAGTGTGAGGATCCAGAAAAACTCTTGCTTAGCAAGCTGGAAATCCCTATCACCTCCACGCTTCGGTCTAGGGACATGATCAATGATGGAATCCAAGAAAGTGGTCAGGAAAAGCAGAGGTCAGTATCACTTTATGGCAGTCAGAGGGTTGTTCAAGAGAGTGGTTAGGCAAAGCAGAGGTCGGCATCACTTTATGACAGCAGAGGGTAATCCAAGAGAGTGGTCAGGCAAAGCAGAGGAACACAGGAAAAGAAGCACATACCCAGGATACAGAATGAATCCCACAAACTGGCTCAGAAGTTTCATCCCGCCGGAGATTTAAAGACCCGCCTGTCATCAGGCGGGTAAGCTGAGAGACCGCATCATGCTACTAGGCAACATAATGCTACCAAGGAGAGCAGACGTATCCAGGAGCCGCAGCAATCGTATCCATGACAGTATACTTTGGTACACATTTAAGTGTCTAGAGCCCCTTGGACACAATGGCAAGAAGTGCCTTTAGGATTTGGCAATGATGGATGATGAACACCACATATCAGGAAGGGAAAGAGCAAATGTGTCAGCAGAAGGCAACATAGTTACTGAACTAGGTAGGCATCACAGTACATAAACCTCAAAAATACACCTCTAAGGGCAGAGGACAAACATGTGTTTAGAGACCCTTGGACACAGCAGCCATCAGTTTGCTACAATTTTCTTACCTTAACTAATGATGACTACCATAAAGCAGGAATTTCAGGAATGGCAGCAGCAGGCAGAATAATTACTGAGCTAGATAGGGCTCAGGTATTCAAACCATAAAAATACACCTCCAAGGGATGAGGACAAATATGTTCTTAGAGACCCTTGGACACATCGGCCAATAGTTTGCTATGATTTTTTAACCATGATGAGGACAAACACTAGTTTATAGTTCCTAGGACTAAGTTTGCTACATTTTTGCAAATTAACTGATGCTGACCACCAAAAGCAGTAAGGACAGGAGAAAGCAAGGCAGCGGCAGTGGGCAGCAGAGTTACTGAAGTGGCAGCAGAGTAACTTAAGTAGGCCTCTAATTATAATACACAAACACCAAAAAATATACTTTCAAGGAAGGCAAATAAACATGTGCCTAGAGAGTCCCTTTAAAACAGCAGCTTGCAGGTCATTAAGAATTTGGCATTGACTAATGACCACCACAGAGCATGGAAAGGTATGAGAGTTACTGAAGTAGACCTCTAGATTAAACACCAACCCAATAACTACACATCTGAGGAAACTGACAAGTGGAGTGGAAGTAGGATGGGTGACAGGAAATAAAGGTATTACATTCTTCACCTTCCCACACACCAGCTTCATAAACACATTTGAAGCTACCCTTGTAGGCTCAATTCAGAGACCTTTTTACAAAGCCCTTGTGAAATTCCTCTAACATGAGCAAGAACAGTAACTCTAAGAAGCCCAACCAAAACAGAAGGGATAAATCTACTTTGAAAATTATACTTTGGTGAAGGGAAGGAACTTAAGATAGATGTACAATCTTAAGCAATACAACATCACTTCTAGACAACTTTAAAGATGTTGGATCATTAGAGCAGCAGAGGTCTATCCCACATGCTATGGCTTCCTGTCAATTCATTGGGATTGATAGGCCATTAGTCAGAGATAAGTGGACCATAACTGGTCGGTTAGTGGCAGTTATAAATCATTTTAGAAAACACTATCATGTCTTGATCAAATCATAGTCTTGTACAGCCATCTCTTTAACAAGGTGGATGACTTCCTTGAAAATAATCGTAAAGTGATTCCTGGTGGCATACATCTCCAGGAAACTATTTTCAGTATAAATCTTGCATCCAAAGTTAACATGGTTTGTGAAGCGCAATTCAATTAATTAAAATTAAAGAAAGTAGCTGATCATGTGTAAAAAAAATTCAGATAGAGTTGATTTTAGATTATAAAAGATAAATGCAAATGTACAGTAAGCAGTGGAGAACTTATCTATGGGGACATATTTTCAAAACTTCGTAAAGATCATAGGTCCTTAACAACTTTACTTTCTACAAATTGACTAGTTCAAGTAGGAAACCATATTGATAGATGTTCAGCTAGACTATTCTCTTTTACATATGAGTACAGATCAGGAAATGAAAATGTGACAGATTATATTCTGTCTCACTTGCCTTTGTTATCACTGGATGTTCTGCCAGAGGATACTATGATACTAGATACTAGATACTATGCCCTGATGATGCCCCGGTATGCACAAGTTGTTGGTGCGGTGAAACGTGCATTGGCATAATGTGCACTTCTGTATTCATACTATGGACACTTGAATAGTGTCTTCTTATCTAAAAGGACATTACTTGTTTACCGCTTCACTATCTACAGGTGAGCTGTTGCTCTATACAATTTGGGTACAAGCTATGAAATATCTCTGGTGTCGATATATATGGCCCCCTAGATGCACGCAGTGATCTTGATATATGTGGCTCTAGAAAGGATACGTTTCGTGAAAAGACCCAATATTCCTTGGTTGTATGTGTAGATACAATTGTGAAGCAGATCAAGTTTAAATCTATGCTGATGCAAAAGTTTTCCAAAAACATAGTACCAATGAAAAATTCCTCCTGTGAGATGAATTTCCCTGATGTCTGATGACTGTGTCACTTGTACTAGTGGCAATTCTTTTTTTGTTAAGTCTGGAGGCAGCTCTTTGTTATGGAAATCCAATCAGATGAAAGGAGGCGCCAGATTCAACCTATAGCAAGCTTATAACCGCACACTGTTTCCTCAGTAACAAACCTGAGGCCAGCCCATCCTCTTCAGTGACGTCACGAGCCACGTGATTGGAAATTACTGCGAGCTCTGCCGTCTGAAAGGTTTCCCATAGCCAAATGGAAGGGTTATGTGAGTAATTGACCTAGTATGCAGCTAACTGCTAGGGTCACAATCTTTCTGGGACTTGGGTTCTGTACTTTGCAAAGTGTTTGCCATATGCTATGCATCTCATTTTGATTTCTTGTAATTATATACACTGTAACTTTTGAATAAGCAATGCATTTATGATTTATAGTTTATGTAGTAATATAGTGGCAGCGGTACCACTTTGTCCTTGATATTTTAACAGGTTTATATGTCAAGTGTTTGTGTACTCACTGGTTCTGCTCTATTGCAGAAGGTATAATAAAGATTTTTTCATCCAATTACGAGTGCTGTATATCCTCTCTTTCAAAGGATAGTATTATATATCCTTTGTGTCTGTCAGGTTAGGAAATGTCCAGAAGAAGACCCAAATGCTAGGGCGAACTTAAACAACACCCTTGCACTCTGAGTTTAATCCAGGACGTGACCCCACGACAACTTCCAAAAAATAAAGTACTCACGATATAGAGCAGGGTTAGCCTGTGCCAAAGTAATTCAATATATCAGCCAGATAGACTTCTGAATAAGGAACTGGTTTCAGGAAATGTCTTCTACAGAATCAGGAGAGCAGGGATAGTCCACTTATACTCAGACAGAAGAAGGGTAAAACAGGAAACAGTTAATAATGCAGGAGTAGGTAATTTGTTATCAGGCAATTTGAGGGTTAACACTGTGTAGACAGTCTTATCAGAGTATGCAACAGGTAATCAGGCAGTTTGAGGGTTAACACTGAGTAGACAGTCTTTGCAGAGTATGCAACAGGTAATCAGGCAGTTTGAGAGTTAACACTGTGTAGACAGTCTTTGCAGAGTATGCAACAGGTAATCAGGCAGTTTGAAGGTTAACACTGTGTAGTCAGAACTTGCAGAGTTAACAAAATGTAATCAGGTAGTTTGAAGGTTAACACTGTGTTGACAGAACTTGCAGAGATAGCAACAGGTAATCTGGTAGTTTGAAGGTTAACACAGATTAATCAGTACTTGTTGAGATTGGCAACAGGATATCAAGCAGTTTAAAGGTTTACACTGAATAATTGTATTTGCAGAGTTTGGAAACAGGTAAACATGCAGATTGAAGGTTTCACATAAATAACAGTATTTGAATAGTTTGGCAGTACACAGAGTAGTCAGAATTTGCAGGGTTTGCAGCAGGTAAACAGGCAGTTTGAAAGTTTCACAAAACAAACAGTACTTGCATTGTTTGGAGACAGGTAATCAGGAGGTTGAAGGTTAATCCAGCATAGTAAGTCCTTGAAGAGATTGGCAACAGAAAAGCAGCAGTTAGAGAGATTCCACAGCAAATTCCTAACAGAAGCCACAAAGTTAAACAAACAAACGGGCACTGGAGAAACAGGAAGCCCGGAATAAAAAGCCTGGTTGTGACATCATCAGGAAGGGGTGGCTCAGACACCTGTCAATCAAGCACACAGAGAGGACTGCAGAGCTTCCCAGCAGCCGAGCGTGACAGTGTCTTTCTTTTATCCTATCATTATATTTAACTTTGAGGACTGGACCGTTATATATTTTGGAATATAGTAGTATTTACACCTCTCTCACCTATCTATTTTATAAACTTCAAGATACACTGATGTGCCAGTTAGGCAGACTGTCCGGTCTAAATTGCGTTGAAGGGTAAAATGATCTGCAAAATCCTCCTTGTTTGCCTGTGGAGAAAACCAGATCCTCATTACACGTAGCTGATACAAGTGGATTATACGGCAAATCTGTATTCACAGTTCAGAGCACTGTTAAGTGCTCGATACCAGATGTATTCCACCCGGAGGCTATTGCAAAAGTTCGGAATCAGCTTACAGAAATTTTAACTAAATGCAGACTCGCCGGCAGGTATCACAAGGTCCGCTCGTTAGCACACAGAGTCAGACCTCAGAAAATGCGAGCTGATATTTTGGACAGGTGTACTTCACTAAGGCAGCATTTGAGATTGAGCAACATGTTTCAAAATTATTCTCTTTCAAGCTCAGGATGGGCCAGATAACATTTGGAACACTAAAGATTGCTTGCATGCAAGCGATATTAGTGCTCCCCTTTGTAATACCAGTGCAAGATAATGTGCACTGGTATTACAAGTTAACAAAAGTGCACTTCCATAGGCTCCTATGATAACCTCGTTCTGATGCCGTCACAGATGGCATCAGAACCTGGCACAGCGAAGGAGATGAATAGCACAGCGATGGGCAGCATTTTTAATATATATATATATATATATATATATATGTATGTATATACACATATTAACACATAAATATATAGTTATATAATCATATACATATATATTTACATTGTGGTCTATGGGAACGCACAGTTCCCATAGATTGCAAAGTAAAGGCACTTTTCAGTGCCGTTTTGTTTTTTTTCTAACACCCCACCCCCACCAACTTTAGACCCCAAAAACTGCCTAGTGTAGTTTTTAATTTTAAAAAATGATACTTTTTTATTGGAAATTACAAAGCCCTCTATTTTGAGGGCATTTGGGGCACTTTTTAAAATTGACCAGAGATCTGGTCGGCCATTAATTTTCAGGGCGCCAATTGCTACTTCGAGTTTGCGAGTCATGTGAAAGTACACCCTATTTTAATTCTATGGTTTTACGTATCTGGACATAATAACAGTCATCTGGTATTTAGCAGATTTATATAAATAGTTTTATAGAGTAGGTGCTGATCTTCCTTCAATTGCAAAGGTGTTGAATAGTGGATAAGTATAGTTAAATAGAAGACAGCACTCTCTGGGCTTGGCAAAAGGTGCAGCAAGTGCCTTTTATTCAGCGACGTTTTGGGGAATACACCCCTTAATCAGACCAACCATATATATATATATATATATATATATATATATATATATATATATATATACAGTCATGTGTAAGTACCTCTTTGAATTCTATGGTTTTACGTATCAGGATACAATAACACCTGTCTTGTCCTCAGCAGATATTTTTTAGAAGTTTTTTAAACTTTCTTTTAATAATTATTAATCGTTATTATTAATATTTTTTACATTGTTTTTGTATTTAATATTTAGATAACTTTCCTTAAAATAACTGTCAAGTAAGTCAACTCGACACTGCGTTAGACTTACAGGACTAAACTCGAATAGTGACTCGCATATTGTGCATTCCAATGTTCTTCCCATAGAAATAAATGTAATATTTATATTTCTATATTTAAAAAAAAATATATATATATATATATATATGTAGATATATTTACCAATTTATCTATATAAAAATATATACAGGTATATGAATATATACAGATGTATATAGAAATATATTTTAAAATTTAAATATTACATATTTTCCAATGTGAAGAACATTGTACTGTGTAATATTAATAGCTAAGTTCAGGTTAGTGCGCGAGTTTAGGTGTCAATTTCTTTCAGTTTGCAAGCTCCATTGAAGTCTATTGGGAGAACTGTTAACGCAGTCATGATATCTGATGCCCAACTCTTTGAGCACATTGGGTTTTGCTCACGCACAAATGTTTAACTTTCAACATCCACGTAATACAAGCGCTACCAGACGCGCACAAAAAGTTATCTTCTAGCGAAGTTAAAGCTCAAGCGGGAAAGCTAAATTGTATGCCACTTGTAATCTAGCACAAAGTCTCTATGTACATTGTCCCACTCCTTTTTAGAACTCTCCACAACTTTCTCTACATTTAATTTTGCTTTAGATTTTTCTTTACATGCAAACTCAGGACAGAAAGTCATAAAGAAACACAAGAAATGTTTCAAAAGTTGCACAGTGGTTCATAATCTGAAAAAAGGCAGTTGAGTGGTCTAGCTCTATGCTGTATGTAATTGATTAAAGGGACAATGAACACCTTGAGATTTGTACATATATTTTTTAGTTATATGTAATGAAACAACTTTTCTCTATACTTTCATTTTTAATTATGCTCCCTTTTCATGTAATTTAGCTTTGAAAATTGAGCTATTTCATATTCATACTTAAACTGCACTCTGCTGATTTATCAAGGCTAACTGTGCTACATATATGTCTGTATTTTGCTTAACAATGCTCTCTATACTAACATTATGACCGGGGCTAGCTCGAATAAAGCTCCTTCAAATGGTGGGTGATATGTTATTCTATAGCAGCACAAAATAAATGTCTTGTAACTACAAGGGGGCCTATTTATGAAAGGCCTGTCGGACATGATCTGACATTGCGAATCATGTCCGACAGACCTCGCTGAATGCAGAGAGCAATATGCTCTCCGCATTCAGCATTGCACCAGCAGCTCTTGTGAACTGCTGGTGCAACGCTGCCCCCTGCAGATTCGTGATCGGACGCTAGCAGGGGGGTATCAATTAACCCGATCGTATTCTATCGCGTTGAATTGTGGCAATGTCTGTCCGCCTCCTCACAGCAGGCGGACAGGTTATGGAGCAGCGGTCTTTAGACAGCTGTTTCATAACTGGTGTTTCTGGCGAGCCTGAAGACTCACCAGAAACACGGGGCTGCAAGCTCCATACAGAGCTTGATAGATATGCCCCAAGGTGTTAATTGTCCCCTTAACATGGAAATAGAAGAAATCATATTTTTTATTTGCCAATTTCAGTTTTAGGCAGTACAAATTTGGATTTGAAGTGTTATATAATATATTTAGTATAGTACAAGAAAAATAGCTGCTTTATTTGTGTCTTGTTGAACAAGGATTTTCTTCTCTGTGTAGTGCTGTTAAATATTACTTCAGTTATTGTTGTAATTCATATAAGAGATTGATTATTCCCCTGCTAGTTCAATGCAATCATCTTATTATTTATATTGTTTTTTCTTCTCAAGGGAATGCAAAGCTCTTTAGGACTTGACCTCAATCATCAATTCATTGACCTTGAAAGGATAAAAAGCAATGTCTACTTTACCTAGAAGCTAAAACTGTGAGGCTTTATCGAGTTTTGCAGCTAGTTGTTTAACCAACTGAACCATTTTCCTTGGAAAGCTTGGCTTGTACACAAGTACGCAGTTCTAACATTGTACATTTTTTTTAGTTGTTTCAGTCTGTAAAATTAAACAGTGGCTATGCTATAAGAAATATTTTGTAACATACATAACATAGTAAATTGGTAACTTAAAGGGACACTAAACCCATTTTTTTATTTTATGATTCAGATAGAGCATGCAATTTTAAGCAACTCTCTAATTTACTCTTATTATCAATTTTTTTTTGTTTTCTTGCCATCTTTATTTACAAAGTAGGAATGTGATGCATAGGAGCCGGCCCATTTTTGGTTGAGAACCTAGGTTATGCTTTCTTATTGGTGGGTAAATGTTAGCCTCCAATAAGCAAGTGATATCCATGGTGCCGAACCTAAAATCGGCTGGCTGCTAAGATTTACATTCAGTGTCCCTTTAATAGTTAAAAGTTAAAAGAGAACAGAAGTCCATCATGTTCATCCTAAATATATCCTACCTGATTTACAGTAAAAAAGTTGCCATTTAAATTTACATTAATTCAAATAGAAACTGTCAAATTTAACACAATAAATCATATCCCTGCATTCTGTTTTAAGCCAAAAATGTATCTAATCCATTTTTTTATTTATTTTTGGCATTGTCATTCACTGCCTCCTTAGGCAATGAGCTCCACAATTTAATTGATCTGACAGTGAAACACATTTATGCTGCTTTAAATAATTAAAAAAAGTGTAGGAGTAGGTCTAAGTTAAATAAATGTGGGATTTAAGCAGTTAAACACAAAATGATGTGCATCCCCTGTGTACAACAAGCACAGTTCACCGGCTGTTGCCACTGGTCTTATTATTTTAAGAGCAGTTGTTTTTTTATCAAATCAAATTCTATGGGGCCTATTTATTATGGTTCGAGCGGACATGATCCGATATAGCGGATCATGTCCGCTGCACATCGATAAATGCAGACAGCATACGCTATTGGCATTTATCATTGCACCAGCAGTTTTTGTGAACTACTGGTGCAATGCCGCCCCCTGCAGATTGGCGGCCAATCCGCCGCTAGCAGGGGTTGTCAATCGACCTGATCGTATTCGATCGGGTTGATTTCTGGCGATGTCTGTCCGCCGCCTCAGAGCAGGCAGGCAGGTTATGGAGCAGCGGTCTTGAGTCCGCTGCTTCAGTCTGCTGCCTGAAGGCTCACCCGAAACACGGGGCATCAAGCTCCATACAGAGCTTGATAAATATGCCCCTAAGAGTAAATATGGCTACTGTTTTCATCGTCCATTTCCCTTTTTCTTTAAAAGATAGGCTGTGTTTGGTTTTAATTACCTGCAGCCACTCTAATGGTTGTAAATAAAAATGACATAGGTCACAATACAAGTGGAGCTCTAATGAAAGGGACATGAAACCCCAAATTTTGTGTTCATGATTCAGATAGAGCATGCAATTTTAAACAACATTCCAATTTACTTACATTATGTCATTTTCTTTATTATTTAGATATCCTTTGTTGAAGAAATAACATTGCACATGGGTGAGCCAATCGCAAGAGGCATCTATGTGCAGCCACCAATCAGCAGCCATTGAGCATATTTAGATATGCTTTTCAACAGAGGATATCAAGAGCATTAAGCAAATTAGATAATAGAAGTAAATTGAAAAGTTGTTTAAAATTGCATGCTCCTTCAAAATCATGAAAGGAAAAAAATTGGGTCTCATGGCCCTTTAACATTCCTGCTCGAAACTAAATTACGCTATAAGTAAGCTTTTTGCATGCATCAGCTTGCGCTCGTATTAGGAGTTAAAAGTAAACTGTTTTTGCTTGTGCGCTAACCTGACAAGCACAAAAAGACGAACTTAGAATATTGCATGCGCATTCACATATTCCCCCATAGAAGTCAATGGAGAAAAATAGTGAAAACACCCCACTCTCGCACAAACCTGATCGCGTATTCTCATGTGAGCTATCCAGACATTAAAATATGAATATTTCAAATTCCAATGTTCTGCACATAGCAGAATATGTTCTACTTATTCAAAAATAAATATTTCTTCATATATCTGATGGTAGTTTTTTAAATTATATATTTATATATATATATATATATATATAATATTAAAAAAAAAATATATATATATATATATATATATATATATATATATACACTCCTCGACCACTTTATTAGGTACACCTTGCTAGTGCTGGGTTGGACCCCCTTTTGCATTCCTCATGGCATAGATTCAACAAGGTGTTGGAAACATCCCTCAGAGGTTTTGGTCCATATTGACATGATAGCATCATGCAGATTTTTCAGCTGCACATCCATAATGTGAACCTCCTGTTCCACCACATCCCAAAGGTGCTCTATTGGATTGGAATCTGATGACTGTGGAGGCCATTGGAGTACAGTAAACTCAATGTTTGAGAAACCAGTTTGAGAGTTTGAGATGGTTTGAGCTTGGTGATATAAATACATACATGATTATATATAGCAAATTAAATTTAGTATAATCAAGCACTGTCTCTTTAAATGAATCTCTGTTTTGGTGTATTAATGTACCATTTTGTGTATTTTTAATTGTATTTTCTTTTTTGAACAATCCTGTTAGCTGCTAACTCCTAAACAAAATACTTGAAACCACTTACAAGTGTTGGTGAAAATGAAAGAAAAGGAGAGTGGAAGTAGTGCTCTAAAGAGTCAGATAAAATATGTATCTCCAGAAAACAATAGAGGTGTTACTCCTCTCATAAAAAATGTAAGATATTTTATCTTATTCAATTATATATGTAGGACAATGAGTCACTGTGCCCAAATTCTATTGAAAAGTAGAAGTCAGTGATTGAGGTTCAGTAAAAATAATTTTAATAATATCAAATTAAAAACAGTTGGATAGATGTGCTACAAAACATATATAAAATATTATTTTAATTTAGGTCAAAGAATGGTGTCTAAACCTCTAACCCATTGAAAGTATGAAGCTTGAAACCTGTGACCAAATTCTGAATATAAAAAACTAGCTATAAAAAAACAAAAGAAGATTGCAATCCATAACAATAAATACAGTAAAACTAATAAAAAAACTTATCTGAAAAACTGCTGTTAAATAATTAAAAATGTATACAGGGAGTGCAGAATTATTAGGCAAGTTGTATTTTTGAGGATTAATTTTATTATTGAACAACAACCATGTTCTCAATGAACCCAAAAAACTCATTAATATCAAAGCTGAATATTTTTGGAAGTAGTTTTTAGTTTGTTTTTAGTTTTAGCTATTTTAGGGGGATATCTGTGTGTGCAGGTGACTATTACTGTGCATAATTATTAAGCAACTTAACAAAAAACAAATATATACCCATTTCATTTATTTTTACCAGTGAAACCAATATAACATCTCAACATTCACAAATATACATTTCTGACATTCAAAAACAAAACAAAAACAAATCAGTGACCAATATAGCCACCATTCTTTGCAAGGACACTCAAAAGCCTGCCATCCATGGATTCTGTCAGTGTTTTGATCTGTTCACCATCAACATTGCGTGCAGCAGCAACCACAGCCTCCCAGACACTGTTCAGAGAGGTGTACTGTTTTCCCTCCTTGTAAATCTCACATTTGATGATGGACCACAGGTTCTCAATGGGGTCATTAGATTTTCTTCTTTTATACCCTTTCTTGCCAGCCACGCTGTGGAGTACTTGGACGCGTGTGATGGAGCATTGTCCTGCATGAAAATCATGTTTTTCTTGAAGGATGCAGACTTCTTCCTGTACCACTGCTTGAAGAAGGTGTCTTCCAGAAACTGGCAGTAGGACTGGGAGTTGAGCTTGACTCCATCCTCAAACCGAAAAGGCCCCACAAGCTCATCTTTAATGATACCAGCCCAAACCAGTACTCCACCTCCACCTTGCTGGCGTCTGAGTCGGACTGGAGCTCTCTGCCCTTTACCAATCCAGCCACGGGCCCATCCATCTGGCCCATCAAGACTCACTCTCATTTCATCAGTCCATAAAACCTTAGAAAAATCAGTCTTGAGATATTTCTTGGCCCAGTCTTGACGTTTCAGCTTGTGTGTCTTGTTCAGTGGTGGTCGTCTTTCAGCCTTTCTTACCTTGGCCATGTCTCTGAGTATTGCACACCTTGTGCTTTTGGGCACTCCAGTGATGTTGCAGCTCTGAAATATGGCCAAACTGGTGGCAAGTGGCATCTTGGCAGCTGCACGCTTGACTTTTCTCAGTTCATGGGCAGTTATTTTGCGCCTTGGTTTTTCCACACGCTTCTTGCGACCCTGTTGACTATTTTGAATGAAACGCTTGATTGTTCGATGATCACGCTTCAGAAGCTTTGCAATTTTAAGAGTGCTGTATCCCTCTGCAAGATATCTCACTATTTTTGACTTTTCTGAGCCTGTCAAGTCCTTCTTTTGACCCATTTTGCCAAAGGAAAGGAAGTTGCCTAATAATTATGCACACCTGATATAGGGTGTTGATGTCATTAGACCACACCCCTTCTCATTACAGAGATGCACATCACCTAATATGCTTAATTGGTAGTAGGCTTTCGAGCCTATACAGCTTGGAGTAAGACAACATGCATAAAGAGGATGATGTGGTCAAAATACTAATTTGCCTAATAATTCTGCACTCCCTGTAATACAAAGTATAGGGAAAGGGGACATGCTGCTTAGACACCTGTATCTCAGGCATCCAAGCAGCTACAAGCCTCCAAGACCCCCTGTTGAAAAGGTAATTGCCTAACCTTTGGTGTGAGTATGTGGTGTAAGTCTTGGGGATCTGGGAAAAAAAATACAAACGTTAAAAAAAATTTAAAAAAAAAAAAAAAAAAAAAAAAACCCTTAAATCACCTTAGCACCCAGGTGGGAAAGTGCTTAGCACTCAAAGGGTTAACGGAACATGAAACTCATATTTTTTCTTTCATGATTTAGAAAGAGCATGCAATTTTAAACAGCTTTCTAATTTACTTCTGTTATCTATTTTGCTTCATTCTCTTGATATCCTTTGCTGAAAAGCATATCTAGATATGCTCAGTGGCTGCTAATTGGTGTTTGCACATAGATGCCTCGTGTGATAGGCTCACCCATGTGCATTGCTATTTCTTCAACAAAGAATATCTAAAGAATGAAGAAAATTAGATAATAGAAGTAAATTGCAATTTTGTTTTAAATTGAATTCCCTATCTGAATCATAAAAGAAAATTTTCGGGTTTAATATCCCTTTAACGGCAAAGGGGTCCATTGCACTTCAATATACTGTATGTCTTATGTATGTACAGTACATATGTATTTATGTGTTTATATGTGTATATATATGTCTGTAAATACATATATACACATATAAATACATATGTACATATATATATACATTCATACATATATATCTTTAGACATGTATATGTATGTATGTAAATGTTAAAGCCCTTTGCATGCCTTTTTTTCTAACACCTGAGATCTCATATCTTTGAGCCCTAGGGGCCGAATTATCAAGCTTCAAATGGAGCTTAATGCCCCTGTTTCCGTGCAAGCCTTCAGGCTCGCCGGAAACAGAAGTTATGAAGCAGCAGTCTAAAGAATGCTGCTCCATAACTTGTCCGCCTGCTCTGAGGCTGCAGACATCAATCTGCCCGATCCTATACGATTGGGCTGATTGACACCCCCTGCTAGCGTCCGATTGTCCACAAAGCTGCAGGGGGCGGCATTGCACAAGCAGCTCACAAGAGCTGCTTGTGCAATGAATAATGCAGACAGCATATGCTGTCAGCATTTATTGATGTACGGCGGACATTATACGCTACATCGTATCATGTCCGCTTGCACTTTAAGAAATCAGCCCTCTATTGTTGATGTGTTTTGAGCAAATTTTTAGTTTCACAAAACAGCTAACCAGAGCTCTGAGGATGTGGTAATCATTCTAACGTAAGCCAATCAGCTGCTAGCAGGGGATGTCAATCAACCCGATTGTAGGCGATCGGGCGGATTGCTGTCCGTAGCCTCAGAGGTGGCAGATGAGTTAAGTAGCATCAGTCTTAAGACCACTACTTCTTAACTCCTGTATTTGGCCCTATCCAGGCCATGATAAATTGGCCCCTATATCTCATCTGTATTGCTTATAGAGTTGTATATTTGGAAGCCCCAACCCCCCCCCCCCCTGGTTTGGGGGGATTGTAGTTTTCTTAATTCTATTCTGTTTTTTATTTTTCCAAATAAAATTCATCATTATCACATTAATGCGAATCATATCTAATTTTCTCACTAAATACGGTAACATTTATATAGGATATAAAATTTTAGCAGGATCATCATTTTTTCTAGCTGTATTCTGCCAGTTAAATTGAAATATCATTTCTGCCATATTTTTAAGTCTCTTTCAATTAGCTGTATAATTGGATGATCTGCTGTGATCTTAATACCTAAATAAATTAGGTGGTCATTTGCTGCTTCAAATGGGTAATTCATCGTTTTAGATTTTTTTGTAAGCCATTGTATTTTAGATTTTGTTACATTTATTTTGTATCCTGATATTGATCCAAATGCTTCAATTTTCTCTATTATATTATTAACTTGCTTCTGCATGTTTGATTTAAATAGCAGCATATCATCTGCGTATAATGCCATTTTTATTCCTATTTTGTCTATTTTAGTACTGAATGGTATTCTTTTTAACAAATGCACTAATGGTTCAAGAGTCAAGTTAAATAGGAGGGGCGATAATGGGCATCCTTGCCTGGTGCCTCGATTGATTGGCACTGTCTTAGTTAATTCTCCATTTATAATTATAGATGTCTCTGATTTAGTATATAATCTCGCTATAAAGCTTAAGAAGCACCCATTTTTGCATTCCAACATTTTCTGACCACATCTCCATGTTAAAAGTAGAGAGGTGATCAACTCTAACAAAAGTGATCTCCTAGACCCTTATGTACACATCACATGAACTCTACCATCCTTACTTATGCACTGCCATGTGGTCTCCCACTAGCACAAACCCAGAGGCACTTGTCTGCCATTACACTTATCCTTTCACCCATAAACCTGTCAGGCACTTTTTTCACCCCCATGCAAACCTTCCAGACAGCTCTCCAAATTGTATATGCACCAACTAGGATCTATTTCATCTCCTACACACACATACACACGCTTCCCACCCATTTGTAAAGGTCCATGGCATTTTCCTACTCTTACACAGACACAGCAGATGCTCTACCACTCTCATACTTACAAAATATTTTTTATACATAGTATACATGATACATTGCACTGCATGTGAAGTGGGGTGTTATATTGGAGAAACAAGCCAAAAACTGAACCTTTGGATGAATTTACACAGACACTCAATCAAAAAACACTGTGAAACAAAATACTATACCCATGTTGGTCACCATTCCACCCAACCTGACCACTCCAAAATAAACCTCACTATGGATTTTTATTGACCATACTGCATTATCACCTAGATACGAATTTTGCGTTTGGATTTTAATGCTGAAAAAATGGCCATTTCAGCATTAAAACAGTAACACAGCCATTATGAGTCTTGTCGGTATAGCTATAATGCAAGCATTTTAGCCTGTAATGCAACGTCAATCCTGCATGCCAAAAAATTTAGTTTTTGTGTGGGATTTCCATAGCACCGGTATTACAGGTTGTGTGGTGAGGCTAAAATGCTTGCGTTCCAGACTATACCGGCATGATCCATTCCGCTATCTGAAAACAGTAGTTCTGTTACACAAAACTCATAACAAATATGTTACAAAGTACACTAACACCCATAAACTACCTATTAACCCCTAAACCAAGGCCCTCCCGCATAGCAAACACTAAATTAAACTTATTAACCCCTAATCTGCCGCTCCTAACATCGCCGCCACTAATAAAAGTTATTAATCCCTATTCCGCCGCTCCCTGACATCGTCACCACTATAATAAAGTTATTAACCCCTATTCGCCCGCATCCCAACATTGGCCACACTATAATAAAGCTATTAACCCCTATTCTGCCACTCCCCGACATCGCCGCCACTAAATAAAGTTATTAACCTCTAAACCTCTGGCCTCCCACATCACCGCCACTAAATAAACCTATTAACCCCTAAACCGCCAGCCCCCCACATCGCAAAAAACTAAATTAAACTATTAACCCATGACCTAACAACCCCCTAACTTTAAATTAAAATTACAATATCCCTATCATAAAATAAATAAAGACTTACCTGTGAAATAAAAAAAAACCTTTAAACTAACAACCTAACATAACTATTAGACTAAAATTAAAATAGCTACAAATTAAATAAACTAAATTACACATTAAAAAAAACTAACACTACTAAAAAAAAAAAATCTAAAATTAAAAAAATTAAAAAATACTAAATTACAAATAATAACAAACACTAAATTATGAAAAATAACAAACGAAATTATCCAAAATAAAAACAATTACACCTAATCTAATAACCTTATAAAAATAAAAAAGCTCACGCAAAAAGAAACAAAAAACCCTAGCCAACCATAAACTACCAATAGCCCTTAAAAGGGCTTTTTGTAGGGCATCGCCCTAAAGAAATCAGCTCTTTTCCCTGTAAAAAAATACAAAGACCCCCCAAAAGTAAGTTTGTTTTTTTTTTAGATTAGGGTTTGGGCTTTCTTAAAAGAGCTAAATGCCTTTTTAAGGGCAATGCAAAAGAGCTAAATGCCCTTTTAAAGGCAACGCCCATACAAATGCCCTTTTCAGGGCAATGAGTAGTTTAGATTTTTGTTAGAGTTACGTTTTTTATTTTGGAGGGTTGGTTGGGTGGTGGGTTTTAATATTGGGGGGTCTTTGTATTATTTACAGGGAAAATAGCTGATTTCTTTAGGGCATTGCCCTACAAAAGGCCCTTTTAAGGGCTATTGGATAGATTATTGTAGGCTAGGGTTTTTTTTTATTTGTGGGGGACTTTTTATTTTTATAGGGCTATTAGATTAGGTGTAATTGCTTTTATTTTGGATAATTTCATTTGTTATTTTTTGTAATTTAGTGTTAGTTATTTTTTGTAATTTAGTATTTTTTATTTTTTTTAATTTTAGATTAAATTTTTTTAGTAGTGTTAGTTTTTTTTAATGTGTAATGTAGTTTATTTAATTTGTAGTTATTTTAATTTTAGTCTAATAGTTATGTTAGGTTAATTGTTAGTTTAAACTTAGGTTTTTTTAATTTTGCAGGTAAGTTTTTAATTATTTTAAGATAGGGATATTGTAATTTTAATTTAAACTTAGGGGGTGGTTAGGTTTAGGGGTTAATAGTTTAATTTAGTTTTTGTGATGTGGGGGCTGGGGGTTTAGGGGTTAATAGGTTTATTTAGTGACGGTGATGTGGGAGGCCAGAGGTTTAGGGGTTAATAACTGTATTTAGTGACGGCAATGTCGGGCCGCGGCAGAATAGGGGTTAATATCTTTATTATAGTGTCGGCGATATTGGGGTGTGGGGGAATAGGGGTTAATAACTATTATAGTGGCGGCGATGTCGGGAGCGGTGGAATAGGGATTAATAACTTTTATTAGTGGCGGTGATGTCGGGGCAGCAGATTAGGGGTGTTTAGACTTGGAGTTTATGTTAGGGTGTTAGGTTTAAACTTAACTTTTTTTCCCCACTGATGTCTATGGGGAAAGAGTTCATGAGCACGTATTCTCAGTCCTTGGATTTTGTGCAGTATGGAGCTCATTGCCACCACATCGCACGCACAAGGCGGCTTTTTAAAAACTTGTAATGGTAGCAATATGGAGGGTGAAATAACGCAACTTTTGATGGAGTTTAAATACTAATTTCAAACTATTTTGTTATAAAATTTCACATGACAAAAATCTATTCCAGCAGTTCAGTTTTAATTACCAGGGTATTTCCATTTAAAGTTGCTTTGAAAATACAAATGTTTTCTATCCTTTAAATCTTAGCCACTGAGTAATTTGTGAAATGTATGAAAACTGTTTTCCTAGGTAATGAATAAAGTCATGTAGGTATACCATAAAGCCATGTAGGTATACCATAAAGCCATGTAGGTATACCATAAAGCCATGTAGGTATACCATAAAGCCATGTAGGTATACCAGTGTTAAACACCATTTAAAAGTATAGGCATGGGACCCCAGTCAGGAGAATTATGAACATGGGTGACTGGGAGCTAAACTTATTGAAACTGGCTGAAATAACATATAAATGACAGCAGATGCTGTATAATGTTGTATAACTTTCAGAAACCTGACACATTTAGACTTTCAAGCTCAACAGGATGTTCATGCGTGTCTTTAACAGCTGTGCAGGGAATTGACAATTGTATCATTAGGTTACGCTACACATATTTTAATCTTTCTCCATTTCTTACCCTTGCAGTAAATTTTTGTGGAAGAAAGATCATGATAATACTGTATATATCATATACACAATCTGAGTTTCAATTCCTTAATATGTGATTACTAATCAGTATTATTATGGATTGAATAAAACAATTCAGCTTTGGATTTTATTCTTCCTAGCAAGGAAAATTAAGGGAACATAAGTGAATACTTTATTGGTATGCTATAATTATACACCTCCTCCATAATCAATTATTTAAAAGATTTAAATATTCTAAATACTCATATGATGATAGTGATATACTAAATATTGAACATTTATAACTTATAAGTTTTGAATAATACAATACAGAGGTTGGTGAGTGTAATATACTTTGACTGTAGGACACGTAGTAAGAAACTGGCGGATTGGGTAGCCCCCATGATGCTTGCATGAAGGAAGTAGTCTTTGAGCACCTAGGTGTACCTGTTTATATGAATGTGATCTTTTTGTATCTAACGCTATATTTAGTTGCACTCACTCCAGCTGTCATAGAAGCCTGCGGTTTGTGTTTTTTTTTATTGTTTTTAATATTGTGGTTTATTCAAATTATGGATATTATGCCAAAGGCGGTTGAGACATTGGGGTAGATTTATCATACTCTGGGCGGACATGATTCGCTATAGCGAATCATGTCTGCCCTGCATCGCTAAATGCCAACAGCAAACATTGCACAAGCATTTCTGGTGTCAATCATCCCGATCGTATCTGATCGGGGTGATTGCAGTCCGCCTCCTCAGAGGTGGCGGATGTATTAAGGAGCAGGGGTCTTAAGACCGTTGCTTCTTAACTCCTGTTTCCAGCAAGCCTCGCGCAGACTCGCGCAGAATAAGCAGCATCCGCTGCATAGTATATTGGTCCCATTGAATGATTTGTATACTCCGTTTCCATTTATCTGGATATGTCTTACTGGTATTTTAGGATTGTTTATTTATTGGTTACCTAATAAATATTATGTTTTTTATCATAGATTTTTGTTTAGATATTCCACACCCTCCCCTTTTTTGTATAGATTAAGTGTATGATTCTACACAGTGGAATAATCAAATCCTGCTAATATCTAGTGAAATATAACTGTGTGCTTGAAGGGGAGGGCCAGACTTTCTGTGTGTTGTGTTGGTAATTTTGTTTTATATATTTCCCTACGGACTTTACACCCAGGCTTGACAGGGGTCACGTGCCTGAGTTGCTGGAAACTGTTACAGCTGTCTGTAAGTATTCAGGGCTGGGGGTTTCACAGTGACTTAGGATGTGCACCCAGACCAGTCTGAGAGTTCAGTCCATGAGGCCCATTTATCAAGCTTGTTTGTAGGCCCGTGTTTCTGGCAAGTCTTCAGACTCGCCAGAAACACAAGTTATGGAGCAGCGGTCTAAAGACCGCTGTTCCATAACCCTGTCCGCCTGCTCTGATGAGGCGGACAGGAATCGCCACAACTCAACCCGATCGAGTACGATCGGGTTGATTGACACCTCCCTGCTGGCAGCCCATTGGCCACGAGTCTGCAGGGGGCGGCGTTGCACCAGCAGCTCTTGTGAGCTGCTGGTGCAATGCTGAATATGGAGAGCGTATTGCTCTCTGCATTCAGTGATGTCTGATTGACACCTCCCTGCTGGCAGCCCATTGGCAACGAGTCTGCAGGGGGCGGCGTTACACCAGCAGCACTTGTGAGCTGCTGGTGCAATGCTGAATATGGAGAGCGTATTGCTCTCTGCATTCAGTGATGTCTGATTGACACCTCCCTGCTGGCAGCCCATTGGCCACGAGTCTGCAGGGGGCGGCGTTGCACCAGCAGCTCTTGTGAGCTGCTGGTGCAATGCTGAATATGGAGAGCGTATTGCTCTCTGCATTCAGTGATGTCTGATTGACACCTCCCTGCTGGCAGCCCATTGGCCACGAGTCTGCAGGGGGCTCTCTGCATTCAGCGATGTCTGTCCGACAGACATTTGGTAAATCGGCCTCAATATCCATGTTTATATATATATATATATATATACATGAACACACACACACACATATCTGATTGCATTACTAAATGGCAGTACAATATAATGATAGCAAATCTCTGTCTCAAAAAACGCCAAAGAATATTATAAGCAATTTAAAAAGGATTTAATGTTAGTCATGTGGTATGACAAAAATAACATAATGTAAGTTTATTTTTATGGTCACAGTATAGTACTAAATTAGCTTCAGTTTATAGTAACTGGATTTGCAATGGTTTATTTCTAAGCATAAAATAAAATATATTAAAGCATTGCTTGCTTGATAAATAGTTATTATACTCTGAGGAACATTTTCAAAATTGCCACTTTAAAAAGTCAAAGTTATATATTATCATTATTTTCAGCTTCTCATTTTAGCGCTAAGCAATAGAGTTTAATTGGCCTTAAATTCTGAAAGCGGTCTCCAAAAACTGTCATCAGTATGACAGCCTCTGGCTATGATAGCTGTCCGTCAGCACACTATGCACAGTTTTAGAGGCATGAAATGAAAGTGTATGAAAATGATAAACTACATAATACAAATTTTGCCATATTCTAAGTACTAAATTCCCTAAGGTCGTATATAATGGCAAACTCTTAAAGGGGGAAATTTCAAGTCTCCTTGAGGCCTTTTCACTATAATCCTTCATTATAATATTGCAAAACTATAACCTTAGAACTATGTCAGTTTCTCATTGTTGTTATCTCTAACCACTGGTTTTGCAGCCTAAAGCTTATAGGTCACAACATTGCCTTCCAGTGCTTTTTTAGTTTTCCTTTCCCTATATTGTAGTAGGATTGTGTCTGCACCATGGATATATTAAAAGCAGTATCACTGGGTCTACATTCCAGTTGAAGCTGCTAACATGTATCACATTGTTGTGACATTTTAGAGAAACATCTGGCAGCATTTTTTTTATATATTATAGCCATCCTACCTCTCACCAATTGCAACACACTTTACACATTACTATATTTAATCCATGAAGTTGACAGTTGTTGAAAGAACATGTTCTTCTATGTAATGTCTTATACTTGTAATTTTGAGGAAGATCCTCTATATATGATATATTCAACCTCATACTGCAAAATCATGGATGTAATGATGTGAACATAAACTCCTTGGCTATGGAATTTCTTTTCAACAATGTCACCATCAACGTATCTCAATGACATGTGAGTGACAACATGACTGTTAGGGTTAAAGAAACAGTCTAGTCAAAAATAAACTTTCACAATTATCATAGGGCATGCAATTTTAAACAACTTTCTAATTTACTTTTATCATCAAATTTGCTTTGAGAGCTAAACCTAGGTAGGCTCAAACTGATTTCTAAACTGTTAAAAAACTGTCTCATATCTCAGTTAATGCTGACAGTTTTCCCCAGTTAGACAGTGCTAGTTCATGTGTGCCATATAGCTAACATTGTGCTCAAATCCATGGAGTTATTTAAGAGTCAGCACTGATTGGCTAAATGCAAGTCTGTCAAAAGAATTGAGATAAGGGGGCAGTCTGCAGAGGCTTACATGCAAGGTAATCACACAGGAAAAAAGTATATTAAGAAAACCGTGTTGGTTATGCAAAACTGGGGCATGGGTGATAATGGGATTATCTATCTTTTTCTGGAGTAGACTGTCCCTTTAAGGACAGAAGCACACATGCCTGGGGATATGCCCAAGGGAGGCACTGATTTTGACATAACTATAAAATGTTATTGAGAAGGCACACTGTAGCTGGTAAACTCAGAAATGACTATAAAATGGTACACAGGATGCATAGTGCTGCTCACCCAGGGCCTGTTTTTCAAAGCTCTCTGATCAGATGAGATGATCTAAGACATCTCGTCAATATGGAGAGGTCCCTAAAAAAATGTTAAAAACACAAATTTTTATTTAAAAGATATTTATCCATTCAGGGTTCTTGATGTGAATGACAGATATCTCCCAGCAGTGAGACTGGTGTTTAATCAGCAATGCTTAAACTACATTATGGGCTAGAATTCAAGTGGTGCGCAAAAATATTAGCACCAAACGAAAACTGTGATACCACCTACCTACTCTATACCCCGCTCTAATGCATGGAGAGATATTCCTGAGAGACTTATTTATGTAGATTTATGCATACTATGTAAAGTGACTGAACTTATCTATTGTGTCTCATCTTACCCTGTACCCTGTTTTAATTCCATTGTTCCTGTGTTTTGGTATCTCAAATAAAATTTATCATTAAAAAAAAATATTAGTACTAACTACCCTCAAGTTAAATCAATACTATTTTTGCACTCTTATTACAAATTGATTAGCTAACATCTGTTGATTGGATAGTGTGGCTGCATTAACTCCTTTTCACAATAGACTTTTATGGGACACGCAAAAAAAACCTCTTCTGTCTTTTGCTCATGAGCTAACCCTCAGGTGCGCTAGGACAACTGTGCTAAAGCCGAAGGTTCACTAACAATACTTTACAATAACTTTATTCTTCACTTAGAAGGAAAAGTTATTTTTTATTTCAATATTTATATATTAATTTGCAAAAAAAATACGTTAAAGCCAGAGTTTTCTATTAAAGGTACTATATAAAAGCAAGGAAATTGCTAACTTACGCCTAGATTTAGAGTTTTGCGGCCAAAGGGGTGCGTTAGCTACGCATGCTTTTTTCTGGCCGCACCTTTTAAATACCGCTGGTATTTAGAGTTCACAGAATGGCTGGGTTTTCAGTGCGTTAGGATCCAAAAAGGGAGCGTAGAGCATAATTTAACGCCACTGCAACTCTCGATACCAGCGGTGCTTACGGACATGGCCAGCTTCAAAAACATGCTCGTGCACGATTCCCCCATAGAAAACAATGGGGCTGTTTGAGCTGAAAAAAAAACCTAACACCTGCAAAAAAGCAGCGTTCAGCTCCTAACGCAGCCCCATTGTTTTCTATGGAGAAACACTTCCTACGTCTGCACCTAACACCCTAACATGTACCCAGAGTCTAAACACCCCTAACCTTACACTTATTAACCCCTAATCTGCCGCCCCCGCTATCGCTGACACCTGCATATTTTTTTTAAACCCCTAATCTGCCGCTCCGTAAACCGCCGCTACTTACATTATCCCCATGTACCCCTAATCTGCTGCCCCTAACACCGCCGACCCCTATATTATATTAATTAACCCCTAATCTGCCCCCCACAACATCGCCTCCACCTGCCTACACTTATTAACCCCTAATCTGCCGACCGGACCACGCCGCTATTATAATAAAGTTATTAACCCCTATTCCGCCTCAGTCCCGCCTCAATAACCCTATAATAAATAGTATTAACCCCTAATCTGCCCTCCCTAACATCGCCGACACCTATCTTCAAACATTAACCCCTAATCTGCCGACTGGAGCTCACCGCTATTCTAATAAATGTATTAACCCCTAAAGCTAATTCTAACCCTAACCCTAACACCCCCCTAAGTTAAATATAATTTTTATCTAACGAAATAAATGAACTATTATTAAATAACTTATTCCTATTTAAAGCTAAATACTTACCTGTAAAATAAACCCTAATATAGCTACAATATAAATTATAATTATATTGTAGCTATTTTAGGATTAATATTTATTTTACAGGCAACTTTGTAATTATATTAACCAGGTACAATAGCTATTAAATAGTTAATAACTATTTAATAGTTACCTAGTTAAAATAATTACAAACTTACCTGTAAAATAAATCCTAACCTAAGTTACAATTGAACCTAACACTACACTATCAATAAATTATTTAAATACAATACCTACAAATAACTACAATTAAATAAACTAACTAAAGTACAAAAAATAAAAAAGAACTAAATTACAAAAAATAAAAAAATATTTACAAACATTAGAAAAATATTACAACAATTTTAAACTAATTACACCTACTCTAAGCCCCCTAATAAAATAACAAAGCCCCCCAAAATAAAAAAATGCCCTACCCTATTCTAAATTAAGAAAAAGCTCTTTTACCTTACCAGCCCTGAATAGGGCCCTTTGTGGGGCATGCCCCAAAGAATTCAGCTCTTTTGCCTGTAAAAAAAACACATACAATACCCCCCCCAACATTACAACCCACCACCCACATACCCCAATAGAATGCGAGCTCAATCTGATTGGCTGATGGTTGGAAAGAAGATGGCTCCGCTCCAGAAGAAAGAAGATTGAAGATGCGGCTTGATAGAAGACTTCATCCCGATGATGGACTTCCGACTTCAGCCCAATGATGGAGTTCTTTAGCCGCCGCTTGGATCCAGACTTCAGCCCGAGGATGGACGTCACTCTTCAGCCCCCCCGCTTGGGCTTGGATCAACACTTCCGAGGACGGATCGGTGAACCTGGTATGGTGAAGATAAGGTAGGAAGATCTTCAGGGGCTTAGTGTTAGGTTTATTTAAGGGGGGTTTGGGTTAGATTAGGGGTATGTGGGTGGTGGGTTGTAATGTTGGGGGGGGTATTGTATGTGTTTTTCTTACAGGCAAAAGAGCTGAATTCTTTGGGGCATGCCCCGCAAAGGGCCCTGTTCAGGGCTGGTAAGGTAAAAGAGCTTTGAACTTTTTTAATTTAGAATAGGGTAGGGCATTTTTTTATTTTGGGGGGCTTTGTTATTTTATTAGGGGGCTTAGAGTAGGTGTAATTAGTTTAAAATTGTTGTAATATTTTTCTAATGTTTGTAAATATTTTTTTATTTTTTGTACTTTAGTTAGTTTATTTCATTGTATTTATTTGTAGATATTGTATTTAATTAATTTATTGATAGTGTAGTGTTAGGTTTAATTGTAGATAATTGTAGGTATTTTATTTAATTAATTTATTGATAGTGTAGTGTTAGGTTTAATTGTAACTTAGGTTAGGATTTATTTTACAGGTAATTTTGTAATTGTTTTAACTATTTTAGCTATTAAATAGTTCTTAACTATTTAATAGCTATTGTACCTGGTTAAAATAAATACAAAGTTACCTGTAAAATAAATATAAATCCTAAAATAGCTATAATATAATTATAATTTATATTGTAGCTATATTAGGGTTTATTTTACAGGTAAGTATTTAGCTTTAAATAGGAATAATTTATTTAATAAGAGTTAATTTATTTCATTAGATTTAAATTATATTTAATTTAGGGGGGTGTTAGTGTTAGGGTTAGACTTAGCTTTAGGGGTTAATCCATTTATTACAGTAGCGGCGAGATTCGGTCAGCAGATTGGGGGTCAATAATTGAAGTTAGGTGTCGGCGATGTTAGGGAGGGCAGATTAGGGGTTAATACTATTTATTATAGGGTTATTGAGGCGGGAGTGAGGCGGATTAGGGGTTAAAAACTTTATTATAGTAGTGGCGCGGTCCGCTCGGCAGATTAGGGGTTAATAAGTGTAGGCAGGTGGAGACAACGTTGAGGGGGGCATATTAGGGGTTAATAAATATAATATAGGGGTCGGCGGTGTTAGGGGCAGCAGATTAGGGGTACATAAGGATAACGTAGGTGGCGGCGCTTTGCGGTAGGCAGATTAGGGGTTAATTATTGTAGGTAGCTGGCAGCGACGTTGTGGGGGGCAGGTTAGGGGTTAATAAATATAATATAGGGGTCGGCGGTGTTAGGGCCAGCAGATTAGGGGTACATAAGTATAACGTAGGTGGCGGTCGGCAGATTAGGGGTTAAAAAAATGTAATCGAGTGGCGGCGATGTTGGGGGACCTCGGTTTAGGGGTACATAGGTAGTTTATGGGTGTTAGTGTACTTTAGAGCACAGTAGTTAAGAGTTTTATAAACCGGCGTTAGCCCAGAAAACTCTTAACTACTGACTTTTTTCTGCGGCTGGAGTTTTGTCGTCAGATTTCTAACGCTCACTTCAGCCACGACTCTAAATACCGGCGTTAGAAAGATCCCATTGAAAAGATAGGATACGCAAATGACGTAAGGGGATCTGCGGTATGGAAAAGTCGCGGCTGGAAAGTGAGCGTTAGACCCTTTCCTGACTTACTCCAAATACCGGCGGTAGCTCAAAACCAACATTAGGAGCCTCTAACGCTGGTTTTGATGGCTACCGCCCAACTCTAAATCTAGGCCTTATATTGCCCGCACTGCCTCCTTGGGAGCATTGCATGACATCATCAATGACATCACTAATAACATCAGACAGCATTTTTGTTATGACATCATCAGTGACATCACCTTTGATATTTAGTATAGTCTGCAACATCTAAGTTCACTATCCCTTACATAAGCCGCTGATAATAATTTCATTACCCCTTTCCATCACATTCAACCACCTCCACATCCTCCAACCCTTAACCCAATCTCCTCCTCACGCTCTCAACTCCATTTCCCCCACCCTTGTTTTTTTTTACTTCTCACTCCCTTTAACTTATCTCAGCAACCTTTCCATTACAACCTGCTCATGCAACTCAATCCCTTTACCCCACCCTCCTCAACTATAGCTGCCTTCTCAATCTCTCTCCCCACCTACCTGATATCCACTATCCTCCTCACCCTCTCACACAGCTTCCTCTTCACCCGTTACTTCACAGTCTGCTTTGCATCCTCTTATTCCTCTCTCTCCCACACAGTGCCCTTCTTACCTGCTTTGTGTTACACACAACCTCTTTACTATGCTCTCACCCCTTCTTCTTTATGCACAACCATGCTTATCCTTTTATCTCACTGTCCCTGCCTGCTTTGCTCATCCTCTCAGTCCCTCTCTTCCTTGCACAGAGTCTCCTTTCCCTCTCTTCCCTTGTCCCTCGCATACAACTCCTTCTAACCTTTCAACACCACACTAATGCATTTCTCCAGTGGCATCACGTGTTCTTTAAAATGAAAAAGAACATTTTCTTATAAGTGAAGAACAAAGGTATTTCAAGTATTTCTAAAAACAAATAATACAACATTTGTTTAGAATGGATATTTTATATGTCAAGATGTTTGACTTGTGTGTGTATAAATATAATATACACAGAACTGTGACATGTGCTTGCTGTATGCATTTTAATATTTGCAAAAGAAATGTTAATGAATATAATGAACACCATGCTAATCAATGACAATGCAACAGATGACACTGATCTGCCACTAACACCTCTAGTGGTGCCCATTACATGATATATCCCATATCAAACGAGAACCAATAGCAATAAAGAAAAAAAACATTAATTACAATTGCAGCACTTAGAGAACATGCTTGCAAAACAGTTGCTAGCTTGTCTGTTTCATTATGATAAAGTAGTCTCTCTGAATAGAATGACAGGGCTTTCTAGAGGCATAGGGGTTGATTTATTAAGCAGCAAATGCTGCTTCCGACCCCCTTTATTTCAGTTCCGCCTGAAATGGAAGTTAAGAAGCAGGGATTATAAGACCGCTGCTCCTTAACTTGTCCACCACCTTTTAGGTGGTGGAATGAAATCAATCCGATCTGATACAATGGGGATGATTGACGGCCCCTGCTAGCGGCCGATTGGCCGCCAGTGAGCAGAAGGCAACATTTCAGCATTAGCATTTAGCATTTTGTTACAGCAAATCATGTCCGCTCGACCAATGTTAAATTTAGTCTGAATTTAGGCTTTACATGGCATTCTAATGGCCTAGGGACCGATCTATCATTCCGTCAATAGCGACGCATTTGCTGGAGTCAATATGCTCGCCAGACATTGCTGCCGCAAATCTACATAAGACGGCCTTATTTATTAAAAAGTCTGTCAAAAACACGCATCAAGTACGGCACCATGAGCATCAGACTGTTGATAAATAAGAGTCATCAGTGTTATATTCAGTTTTTTCCAACTTTATTTATACTATTTCATTACTGTCCATGAACAAGCACATTTCTCTAATGTTAATCTTTTATTTTTTATCTGTTAGAGTCCAAGAAATAGCTAGATTTATACTTGAACAACCAATAATATCTCATAGAATGTTATTTTTTTATTTATTTGTTATACAAACAATCTGATAAATGATATTTTTACATAAATTAATGTGTATTTGTATTTCTAGAAATCATGATATGCCTATCTCATGATTTTTATTTTTTTTTAAATAATTATTATTGCTAGAATGTGTACATATATCTTTGCACATACTTGTATATATATGTGTTATGTCAGAAATCTTTTACAAACATATTTACATGTCCCTAAATTCCTTGTTTTTGTTCTAAACAATGTTGTCTTTCATATCTCTGTGTTTATTTATACCACTATATGTATATAGTGTAAATATATAATTATTCTGAGCAAGAATAATTGCGAATATAATATGTAATCAGGGTATCATATGTATTTAATTTCTATCAATGGATATTTTAAGAGCTGGGCCAGTTTTCTCTCTACACCTGTGTAACCCTTCCTGATTGCAGTCTAGTTTGAAACACCACCCCTACACAGGTGTTAAAAATGGGCTTGCATTTAAGATTATATTTCTTAATGAAAATGAAATTCAAGAGAAGGAAGAACAACACTGAAAATAGTATGACAGTATAGAGGTGATTTAAATTTCTGCTTTATCCGATTCATGACAGTTTAATGTTAGGTAGACTTTCCCTTTGAGCTATCAGCTTAAGATTATATTGAATCAAACACCATTCAATGATTAAAATCATTACACTGTGTGGCCTAATGTCATCATCAATGTTTATATTTAATATTAATTTACCATATACATACTTTCAAAGTATAATACACAATGTAACAAATGGCACTTACAAGTTCTGATGAGTGATCAATGACTCAAGTATAGAGCAATTTGATTTGATTGTGATAGTAGAAAATGTATATTTCAATCAGATTGGCTGATCTATTTAATCAGGTGATTATGCATATACCAATAAGAAGTTGTGGAAAACTTTACCAGTTTGTGGGTTGTTTAGGAGTTTGAATATTGCATCAAATTTGGTGCGAAAAGTGTTGCGGCAAATTTGGTGCGAAGTAAAGAGTGGGACTTGTGTTGCATGTGTTAAACATGGTGCAAATAGATTTATCCACAAAAAGGAAGTTGGCTATATTATGTAATGTATATATTTCATTTTTATCCATATATTTACTAGTGCACCAAATTTGGAACAATACTTTGCACCAAATTTGGAGCAATAATATTGTCCCCTAGAGATTCCAGTCTTTCCAGCGTATTATCAGTTGAAGCATTGATAAATCGGCCCCCTGGTCTGGATTTGTTTTACCTATACCTTGGCCTGACATAAAGAATTCATAATCTATCTTATTTCCCTATTTTAAAGCTAATTTCATTTTTACTGTTTTACTAATTTTTAACCGTTTTTGTTTTCTTTTTGCAAACGTATACAGCTATTAGCAATCATAAGCAGAATATAATAACGTCAAAGCAAACTACATACCTGAACGTCTGACCATACTGCATAACTCATACAAAGATAAATAGTTATATAAGCTATTTACAAAATGATTCTTACGCATGCACTACAGATACCTTTGATGTTACATAAATTATTTTTCTATCTCGTTTGCCAATTAACTATTTCTCCTTTACTTCTTATATCCTAATGTTCTACCCATATCCTATCAGGCTGGACAACAATGCTTAATTTATTTTTATTGCTTTGTTTTCATCACAACAAAATACAGATGTCTAAAGACTTTAGCATCTTAAAGGGACAGTAAACACCTTTAGATTTGTATATAAAAGGTTTAGTTATGCATAATGAAACAACTTTGCAATATATTTTCATTATTTATTTAGCCCATTTCCCTGTAATTTAGTTCTGAACTTTGAGAATTTTCTTTTTTTAAGAATTTGGAATGCACCCTGCTGACTTCTTAAATGTAACACTGCTAGATATCTGTCTCTAATTGACTTTATCAAATAACAACTGCAAAACAATTCACTTTATACTAACTTGATGACCATCACTAAACTTGTTGTCTTTGGACTAAAGCCCAGATTGGCCCCTCCAAATATGACAAATAGTAGATGGAGGTGGCTATTAAAAAATAAGGGCAGTAAAAAGAACGTTTGGTTCACAAATGTTAAGACCTGGCTGATATGTTATTCTATAGCAACACAGTGTTTACTGTCCCTTTAAGGAAGTATTTCCCTAAATGTATAGTCAGATGGGCAACACCTATCAGGCCTTTCCGAAATGTTATGGCAGGGTGTCCTCTGGACTGTGCAGAATCTAGTGTACAAAAAAGCAAGATCCCCCTTGGGTCCTAAGCAAATGCCCTCACACTTAAATCTAGAAATATCTAAGTATTAAACATACTTTTGAAAATGTGTGTTAACAAACATACCAAAAAATTAATTAAAATCATTATTTCTTGATCCATATAGAAATATATATATATATATATATATATATATATATATATATATTTTTTTATTCAGTTTAAAGTATTTATGAACAATTTACATTTCATGACAAAAATGCAAAATACCAAGAATAAAATATCATAACTATTTGTGTTTAATAATTGAATGCAATATTTTTTGCTGCCTCTAAAGTGGTCCCTTTGCTCCTATAAATGAAAAGTTTTATTTAAAGGACATTGCAAAAAAAGCAAACTAATCAGAGGCAGTGTTCTTTGAGCTAAAATGTCTGTTTGCTTGATATTTAAAGGGCCATGATACCCAAATGTTGAAACATTTGAAAGTGATGCAGCATAGCTGTAAAAAGCTGGCTAGAAAATATCACTTGAACTTTTCTATGTAAAAAAGAAAGATATTTTACCTCAAAAGTTCCTCAGTAGCCACATCCCATTGTAAAATACTTCTAAGCAGCAAATCAGTATGTCTGTCCCGGGACAGCTAACGGATTGAGCCTTGTGCACTCTCATGTTATTTCCCTATTCAGTTTAAGGAAGTTTACTATGAAATCTCATGAGAGTTAAGTGAAATCTCATGAGATTACAGTAAAAGAGTTCATGACCTCAGCACTGTTGATGCTGATTGGCTGCAGTTAATTTCTTCAGTTCTTTTTTTTTTTTTTTTTTTACCTGCAGCTGAGCACCAGCTGAATTATAACTTTTTACACAGAACTTACTCTGCTGAGCTGAGGAGATTGTGAGGTAAAATATCTTCCTTTTTTACATAGAGATGCTCAGGTGATATTTTCCTGTCAGCTTTTTACAGCTATACTGCATCAGTTTCGAGTGATTTAGCATATGAGTATTATGTCCCTTTAAATGCTCCTCTTCACTGATGATATTGAACAGAAGAGGGCACCCCCATGTAGTTTAACTACTCAAGTAATTACCTCACAGAAATATAAATATTTCAAATTATGGAGCAAAACAACATAATGCTGTATTATTAAAAAGTAATACTATTTTTTTAAAAAATATAACTATTTCACTTTATAACAGTCAGCTATTTTGGTAAAGATTTTCCCAAAAAATTAAAATTACAATGTGACTTCAGTATTTGCTTTGTCTGCTGTTGCTGCAATTTGGTTATAAAAATAGCCTAATCCCAAACATGGAGTACATGCTGCTGCTACCTTGTCTTTAGAGAAATGTTACAGTGAGTCTGAAATGTAGTTCTAGTAGAATCTCAGATCAGACACAGCAAGGTATACCATAACTGTGGATAATATTTATTTATTTGAATGGGACCAGGAATTTAGAGCTTTTTATAGGCTATATTTAACAAGCTGTCAGTAGTATTGTGCTCGTTAATGCTGATATCCTTAAAGGGAAATAAAAGTGCAAAAAAGAACATACAGTAATGTGTTTTATTCAAACTATAGTGCAATAATTCAATGTTCTAACTAGGGGCCAACTCCCCTAGTTTCAATATGAGACAATAAGCAGACTTTTTTTTTAATAAACAAATTGATCACATTTTTTTGGAAAAACAGCCTAGGTGGATAACTGCTTAACATTTTCACAATGCCACCCTGAACTATGGATAATGGATGTGTATCTAAATGTCTGGGGAATCATGTCCACCCGACATCGATAAATGCCTACAGCATACGTATCAGATCGGGATGATTATAGTCTGCCACATAGGTTAAAGTGAAGGTAAACTTACGTGATCTGCTATACACAGTTACATTGTTTAGTTAAAAATAATAGTAGTTTAATTCATAATTTTTTTAAAGTTACATCTAAATACCTTTTTCTCCGAAAATAAAGTCACATTTTTCCGATTTTCTAATCTGCCTGTTTTTCTACAGCTAATTCACTTACAGGTCATGTGTATTTTTCGTCCAATTGAGTTTCTGGCCGATCGGCGGCCGTGAAGCTACGTCATCGCCTTATCTGATCAACGGCGCATGCGCCAAAGCTCTTCTACCCATATTGATGTCGGGCGCGCGTTCCCGATTCGCGCATGCGCATAGCTGAAGACTAACATGTATGGCTCGGTATATTGATTGCCAATGTTACAAATGTAACCAACAGGGAAAATTGCGTAAAATCGCATGCGCATTGCGGCCATGATGAACGAGTCACGCATGCGCAATGCGTTCCAGGCTCGTGAATGCGCATTACTCCTACGTATAGAGCGGGTGGGACCGCTCTATACGTAAATGGAAGCAAAATATAGGAAGTGGAGGATGGGCGGAGTAAGGCTAATGACGGTAAGGAAAATATATATATAAAAAAATAGAATCAGTAATATAAAAACAAAAAAACATAGCGATCTCAATATACTATTGTTATATATTACATCCATGTTTTGCTGATCATAAATATTTACCTTCACTTTAAGGAGCGCCAGTCACCACTATGTGATGAAGTTAAAAATGTTGCCAAAAGTTCGAACCTCACTATACAGAACAAGGTTTGTCTTTGCCACTTTTTATTACTGGAAGAACATGGCGACTAGGGATGGGCGAATGTGTTTATATCCGAATTCAAATGTTAAAATGAATGTTATTGTAGAAATTCGATTTACATAATAGAATGTTGATAAGAACGAATATTCTTAAAAATTCGATTTTCAAATGTTATTTACAGTTTTCGAATGTAACATTCGAATTCGAATGTCACATTCGAATTCGAATGTTACATTCGAATATCACATTCAAATTCGAATATTACATTTATAAAACACAATTGTAGACTAGAAAAACTATTTCGAATGTCACATTTGAATCGAATATCACATTCGAATCGAATGTCACATTCGAATCGAATGTCACATTCGAATATTACATTTATAAAACACAGTATTAGACTAGAAATGTTATTTCGAATTCGAATGTCACATTCGAATCGAATATCACATTCAAATCGAATATCACATTTAAAACAGTATTAGACTAGAAATACTATTTCAAATTCGAATGTGACTTTCGAATTCGAATGTAGCATTCAAATTTGAATATTACATTTATTAAACACAGTTGTAGACTAGAAATACTATTTCAAATTCGAATGTCACATTCGAATTCGAATATTACATTTCGAAATTGAATTAATACATAGCTAAACATTCTATTATTCGAAAGAATATTTTTGAATTTTATTGAAAAATTCGAAAACGAAAATTCGAAAATAGAATGTTAGAATGTTATATAAACATTCGAAATTCGATTTGAATGAACAAATGTATCAAAATTCATTTTAAATTTCGAATTTTTAGAAACATTCGCCCATCCCTAATGGCGACACAAGGCTCTAGATAAAAGAAATTACAACTTTTTAAAACGCTATTGTTTTGAAGACTTCTGATTTTTGTATAAATCTGTGCAAAAGATCTTGGTTGCTAAAAAACAAGACAGAATGGCAAACTGTTAAATTCCAATCACGAAGACGTAATTATTGATAGAAATCGTGTTTTAGAAGACAAAATTATTGTAACTTACAATCACGAAAATACAAGTATGAAATAAAAAAAAAATATTTCAAGAATGTGATACCTTTTATAGATGACTCAGTAGTGATTTTAATTTTCTTGTAATCCCTGCAGATATCTTTAGCAGCACACAATATCTAATATCTACTCAAGTAAAGAAAAATGAAAATTATTTGTTGTGCCTCACAAAAATAGAAAAATTTAAAATTATGGAGCAAAACAACATTATACTGTGATATTTAAAATAATACTATGTTTTGTTTTGCAGATGTAACTATTTCACTTTATAACAGTCAGCTATTTTGGTTAAATTGGCCCAAAAATTTAAATTACAATGTGAATTCAGTATTTGCTTTGTCTGTTGTAGCTATAATTTGGTTATAAAAATGAACTCACCCCAAACATGGAGTACATGCTGCTGCTACCTTGTCTATAGGCAAATTTTACAGTGAGTCTGACATGTAGTTTAGAGTAGAATCTCAGATCAGCCACAGCAAGGTATAAATATAAATACCATAAATGTGGATTATATTTATGTATTTATTTTAGTGGAACCAGGAATATAGAGCTTTATACAGGCTACATTTAACAAGCTGTCAATAGGAGTGTGCTTGTTAATGCTTATATCCTTAAAGGAAAATAAAAGTGCAAAAATAAGATACAGTAATGTGTTTTATACAAGCTATAGTGAAATAATGCAATGCTCTAATTAAGGGCCAATTCTAACCTTTCTAATTTTCAGTTTCGATATAGGAAAAAACGGGAACAGACTTTTTTTTTTTTTTTAATAAACAAATTTATCACAGTGTTTTGGAAAACAGCCGAGGTGGATAACTCCTTCAAGATTAAATCTCAATTTTCCAACAATGCCACCCTGAACTATGGATAATGAATGTCTATCACTTAAAACCAAAATGGGTTAATAGAGTCCATCTGTGTGTATTGCAAATGGATAGAATAATTTCCTTATAAGAGTTAAACAATCTAAATGCCAATTGTATATGTACATCATTGGTATACGGGGCATGTTTGCTCAATTATGGTTTAAAAATAAATAATAACACTGTGGGAGATGAGTTTCCATAAGAAGAAAGTTACCACAACTTATCTCATATTCTATATTAGGATTATAACAGTTATCCTACTATAAATTGTAAAACCACTATTGATTAGGTCAAACATGTTCTAGGTTTTTCTTTTCAAAGGTTTTTCTTTGCCAATTTGTTATTACTCGAAGAAGATGGGGACACAAGGCTCTAGATGCGAGAAATTAAATTTTTTTTAAACACTATTGTTTTGTAGACTTCTGATTTTTGTATAAATATGTGCAAAAGATCTTGGTTGCCAATAAAACAAGACAGAATGACAAACTGTTAAATTCCAATCATGAAGACGTGATTATTGATAGAAATCGTGTTTTAGAAGACAAAATTATTATAGCTTACAATCATGAAAATACAAGTATGAAATAAAAAAAAAATATTTCAAGAATGGGATACCATTTCTAGATGACTCAGTAGTGATTTTAATTTTCTCGTAATCCCTGCAAATATCTTTAGCAGTACAAGATATCTAATATCTGTCTATATTATATATACTGTATATATAAATATATATATATATATATATATATATATATATATATATATACAGTTGTATGCAAATGTTTAGGCACCCCTGACAATTCCCATGATTTTCATTTATAAATAATTGGGTGTTTGGATCAGCAATTATATTTTGATCTATCAAATAACTGAAGGACACAGTAATATTTCAGTAGTGAAATGAGGTTTATTGGCTTAACAGAAAATGTGCAATATGCATCAAAACGAAATTAGACAGGTGCATACATTTGGGCACCCTTGTCATTTTGTTGATTTGAATACCTGTAACTACCTAGCACTGATTAATTGGAACACTCAATTGGTTTGGTGAGCCCATTAAGCCTTCAACTTCATAGACAGGTGCATCCAATCATGAGAAAAGGTATTTAAGGTGGCCAATTACAAGTTGTTGTTCTCTTTGACTCTCCTCTGAAGAGTGGCAACATGGGGGCCTCAAAACAACTCTCAAATGACCTGAAAACATAGATTGTTCAACATTATGGTTTAGGGGAAGGCTACAAAAAGATATCGCAGAGATGTAGGGGCCGATTTATTAACCCTCTGTCGGACATGATCCGATCAGCGGATCAGGTCCGACAGACATTGCTAAATGCGGAGAGCAATACGCTCTCCGCATTCAGCATTGCACCAGCAGCTCTTGTGAACTGCTGGTGCAACGCCGCCCCCTGCAGATTCGCGGACAATCGGCAGCTAGCAGGGGGTGATGTCTGTCCGCCTCCTCAGAGCAGGCAGACAGGTTATGGAGCAGCGGTCTTTAGACCACTGCTTCATAACTGGTGTTTCTGGCAATCCTGAAGGCTCGCCAGAAACACGGGGCTTCAAGCTCCATATGGAGCTTGATAAATAGGCTCCTTAAACTGTCAGTGTCCATTCTGAGGAACATAGTGAGGAAATGGAAGACCACAGGCACAGTTCTTGTTAAGGCCAGAAGTGGCAGGCCAAGTAAAATATCGGAGAGGCAAAGACAAAGGATGGTGAGAATGGTCAAAAACAGCCCACAGACCACCTCCAAAGACCTACAACATCATCTTGCTGCATATGGTGTCACTGTACATCGTTCAACAATTCAGCGCACTGTGCACAAGGAGAAGCTGCATGGGAGAGTGATGCGGTAGAAGTCTTTTCTGCACACACACAACAAACAGAGTCGCTTGAGGTAAGCAAACGCACATTTGGACAAGCCAGCTTCATTTTGGAAGAAGGTGCTGTGAACTGATAAAACAAAGATTGAGTTATTTGGTCATAACAAGGGGTGTTATGCATGGCGGCAAAAGAACACAGCATTCCAAGACAAACACTACTCACAGTAAAATTTGATGCATGTTCCATCATGCTGTGGGGCTGTGTGGCCAGTGCCGGTACTGGGAATCTTGGTAAAGTTGAGGGTCGCATGGATTCCACTCAATCAGCTAGATTACAAGTTATGCGTTCCTCATTTAACGCTGAAAATATGGCATTTTCAGTGTTAAAACAGCACCGCAGCCATTACGACTCTTGTCGTTATAGGTGTATAACTTTTACACCTATAACAAGTCTTGTCGTTATAGGTGTAAAAGGCAATGCCTTTTAGCCTGTAACGCAACGTCAGTCCCGCACACGTAAAAATGACGTTCTTTCATGGGATTACCATAGCGCTGCCATTACGAGTTTTGCGGTACAGCCTAAAATGACAAGATCCGTACTGCCATCTAAAAGCAGTAGTTATGAGTTTTACGCTACAAAACTGTTACATAAAACTCATAACTAAACTGTTACAAAGTACACTAAACAGCCATAAACTACCTATTAACCCCTAAACCAAGGTACTCCCGCACAGCAAATATTATATTAAATTTATTAACCCCTAATCTGCCGCTCCCTATTTCACCACCACTAAAAATAATTATTAACCCCTATTCCGCCGCTCCCAACATCGTCACCACTATCATAAAGTTTTTAAACCTTAAACCGCCGCCCTCCCGCATCGAAAAAACACTCTTTAAATATCATTAACCCCTAATCTGCCATCCGCCCCACTATACTTACGTTATTAAGCCCTACACCGCCGCCACTATAATAAACCTATTAACCCCGAAACCGTAAGCTCCCCACAACAAAATATACTAAAGTAAACTATCAACCCCTAAACCGAAAGCCCCCCACATCGCAATAAACTATATTAAACTAGTAACCCCTCAACCTAATGCCCCCCTAACTTTAGATTAAAATTACAATTTCCCCAGGTTAAATTAAATTAAAATTTACCTGTCAAATTAAAAAAAATTAAGTTTAAACTGAAGATTGAAGAGGCCACCTGGATGAAGACTTCTCGCCTCCTGGATGAGGACTTTGCCGCAGTGATGAAGATCATTCAAGCGGGACTTCAAAAACTGTAAGTGGATTGTCGGTGGTTAATGTTAGGCTTTTTTTTAAGGGTTTATTGGGTGGTTTTTTTTTTAAGATTAGGGTTTGGGCAGCAAAAGAGCTAAATGCCCTTTTAAGGGCAATGTCCATACGAATGTCCTTTTCAGTGAAATGGGGAGCTTAGGTTTTTTAGATAGTTTTTATTTTATTTTGTGCGTTTGGGAGTTTGTAATGTTAGTGGGGGGTTGTATTTTTTTACAGGTAAAAGAGCTGTTTAACTTAGGGCAATGCCCTACAAAAGGCCCTTTTAAGGGCCATTGGTAGTTTATTCTAGATTAGGTTTTTTATTTTGGGATGGGTGTTTTTAAATGGGTAATGTATTTTTTTTTTCCGTTTTGGGGTGGGTTTTTATCATTAGATTAGGGCTTGGGCAGCAAAAAGAGCTAAATGCCCTTTTAAGGGCAATGCCCATGTAAAAGTCCTTTTCAGGGCAATGGGTAGATTAGTGTTACTTTAATTTTATTTTGTGAGTTTTGGGGAGGGGGTTTGTATACTGTTAGGGGGTGTTTGTTTGTTTTTGTAGCAAAAGAGCTGTTACCTTAAGTGATATGCCCTACAAAAGGCCCTTTTAAGGGCCCTTGGTAGTTTGGGGTTGGGGGTTTGTATACTATTAGGGGGTGTGTTTTTTTTTTTTGCAGTAAAAGAGATTTTAACTTTCGGGCAATGCCCTACAAAAGGTCCTTTAAAGGTCCCCCAAAAGGCTTAGGTTTTATTTTGCAGGTAAGTTTGTATTTAATACAAATTTACCTGTGAAATAAAAATAAAACCTAAGCTAGCTACAATATAACTACTAGTTATATTGTAGATAGCTTAAGTTTTATTTCACAGGTAAGTATGTATTCATTTTTAAATAGGTATTATTTAGTTAATAATTGTAAGTTTAATTTAGCTCTATTCTAAATATGTTAAAGTTAGGGGGTGTTAGGGTTAGGGTTAGGTTTAGGGTTAGGCTTAGGGTTAGGTTTAGGGGTAGGTGATGGGGTTAATAGTTTAATTTAGATTTTTGCGATGTGGGGGCTGGCGGTTTAGGGGTTAATAGATTTATTTAGTGGTAGTGATGTGGGAGGCCAGAGGTTTAGGGGTTAATAGCTTTATTTAGTTGTGGCGATGTTGGGGAGTGGCAGAATAGGGGTTAATAGATTTATTATAGTGTTTGCGATGTTGGGGTGCAGGGGAATAGGGGTTAATAAGTTTAGTATAGTGGTGGCAATGTCGGGAGCGGCAGAATAGGGGTTAATAGTTTTATTTAGGTGGCGGCGATATTGGGGTGGCAGATTAGGGGTTAATCGTTTTATTTAGGTACCAGCGATGTCAGTGGGGGGCAGATTAGGGGTGTTAAAACACAGGGTTTATGTCAGGGTGTTAGGTTTAAACGTTAGTTTTTTTCCCCCATAGACATTAATGGGGCTGCGTTACGGAGCTTTTCTTTCAGAGATCGCAGGTGTTAGACCTTTTTTTGACCCGCTCTCCCCATTGATGTCTATGGGGTAAGCATACACGAGCACGTCAAAACAGCACTTGTTTTTTGTGTTGTGGTATGGAGCTTAAAAGCACTATATCACACGCACAAGCCGGGTTTTTTAAAAACTTGTAATGGCTGCGCTATAGGGGATTAAATAACGCAACTTTTGTTGCGTTCGTTAATTTCCCTATATCGCGCATAACTCGTAATCTAGCTGAATATCAGCAGATATTTGAGAATAATGTTGAGTTATCAGTCACAAAGTTGAAGTTACGCCGGGGCTGGATATTTCAACAAGACAACGCCCCAAAACACTGCTCAAAATCTACTCTGGCATTTATACAGAGGAACAAATACAATGTTCTGGAATGGCCATCCCAGTCACCACTCATCAGACCTGAATATCATTGAAACTCTGTGGGGTGATTTGAAGCGTGCTGTCCATGCTCGGCAACCATCAAACCTAACTGAACTGGAGATGTTTTGCAAGGAGGAATGGTCCAAAAAATATTCATCCAGAATCCAGACACTCATTACAGGCTATAGGAAGCATCTAGAGGCTGTTATTTCTGCTAAAGGAGGCTCTACTAAATATTGATGCAATATTTCTGTTGGGGTGACCAAATTTATGCACCTGTCTAATTTTGTTTGGATGCATATTGCAAATTTTCTGTTAATCCAATAAACCTCATTACACTACTGAAATATTACTGTGTCTTTCAGTTATTTGATAGATCAAAATGAAATTGCTGATCCAAACACCCAATTATTTATAAATAAAAATCATGGAAATTGTCAGGGGTGCCTAAACTTTTGCATACGATTGTACATATGCAAAACACAGAAGGGGACTGCACTCTCTGAATGGACTGGGTACACATCCTATGAACCTGCAACATTCTCAGCCCTGTGTGCTCACTGACACTCACAGGAAGCTATGCTGTCCCCAGAGTCACATGCAGTTAACCTAAGACAGATCTGGGTGCAAGAACCATAGGCAAAATTACAAAACAAATTAATACAACACACAGAGAAAGTCCAGCACTCACTTACAAGCGCTCAGCTAAGATTAAAAGCAAAAATGGAATGGTTAGTTACCGCATCTGGCCTAATGGGACAAGCCCAGATACCACGTCAAGGCTTCTTTCAAAACCTGGGACCCTAAAACAGCCACACAATGCAAGCTCTCAATCCAGCAAACTGGGAACAAGTGAAGGGTGCACAGGCTTATGTAATCACCGTAGACATATACAAAACACGGAAGGGCACTGCACTCTCAGACTGGACTGGGTACACATCCCATGACACTGCAACATGCTCAGCCCTGGGTGCTCACTGGCACTCACAGGAAGCTGTGCTGTCCCCAGAGTCACAGGCAGTTAACCCCAGACAGGTCTGGGTGCAAGAACCATAGAGAAAATTACAAGCAAATTAATACAACACACGGTGAAAGTCCAGCACTCACTTACAAGCGCTCAGCTAAGATTAAAAGCAAAAATGGAAGGGTTAGTTACCACATCTGGCCTAATGGGACAAGCCCAGGTACCACGTCAAGGTCCCTTCCAAAACCTAGGACCCTAAAACAGACACAAAATGCAAGATCTCAATCCAACAAACTGGGAACAAGTGAAAGGTGCACAGGCTTATGTAATCACCCTAGACATATACAAAACAAAAAAGGGGACTGCACTCTCAGACTGAACTGGGTACACATCCCATGACCCTGCAACATGCTCAGCCCTGGAAGCTCACTGGAACTCACAGGAAGCTGTGCTGTCCCCAGAGTCAAAGGCAGTTAACCCCAGACAGGTCTGGGTTCAAGAACCATAGGAAAAATTACAAAACAAATGAATACAACACATAGAGAAAGTTCAGCACTCACTTACAAGCTCTCAGCTAAGATTAAAAGCAAAAATTGAAGGGTTAGTTACCACATCTGGCCAAATGGGACAAGCCCAGGTACCACGTCATGGTTCCTTCCAAAACCTAGGACCCTAAAACAGCCACAAAATGCAAGCTCTCAATCCAACAAACTGGGAACAAGTGAAGGGTGCACAGGCTTATGTAATCACCCTAGACTTATACAAAACATGGAAGGGGACTGCACTCTCAGACTGGACTGGGTACACATCCCATGACCCTGCAAAATACCTATCCCTGAGTGCTCAATAGCACTCACAAGAAGCTGTGCTGTCCCCAGAGTCACAGGCAGTAAACCCCAGACAGGTCTGGGTGCAAGAACCATAGGGAAAATTACAAACAAATTAATATAACACACAGAGAACGTCCAGTACTCACAAGCTCTCAGCTAATATTAAAAGCCAAAATGGAAGTGTTAGTTATTGCATTTGGCCCAATATTGAAATAGTGTTATCTTTTAAATTGTAATTGCTCTGACTTTATAAAAAAAACATGTAGCATGAGCTGATAAACACAACTGGAAAGATTGTAATCAACCCATATATGTTTTAAACAAATAGTTAAAGACAGTTCCAGGGCAGCAATGCACTACTGGGACCTAGCTGAACACATCTTGTGAGCCTATGACAAGAGGCATTTCTGTGTAGGCAACAATCACCAGCAAGTTCCTACAAGTTTGTTGCTGCGCCTAAACCTACATAGTTTTTTGTTGTTGTTTTTTTAAAGTATACCAAGAGAACAACGTTATTTTGATAACAGGAGTTATATTTTAAAAAAACTTCATATAATTGTATGTTTTATCTGAACCACACACATTTTATTTTATTTATTTATTGTTTTATAATGCTTTAAGCACAGACAGAGATATTTTTCAACGTATGCAGTAAAGCATCACCTGCACTCTTTATTTCTCTCTTTGGCAATGGCCAGCCTGGAAAAAAGTACCCATTGACTTTAAATGCTTGGCAATTACAGCTTCTGATAGGCTCCATCAACAAAGCCTCTTCAGAAAATCAAATTTCCAAGGGAGGCGGATACTTACTGGACTGGACTTACATGGGAGCTTCCATAAGTTTTCCGATTAAAATGAATTATCGATTTCCTTGTCCCCTTATCACTTTAGACAAATCTAACAATTGTAATTAAATGTGTAAAACTTTAAGGTATTGAGAGATTGTTCACTTCTTAAACACTATGCTGTATAAAATGATCTCTCTCTCTCTCTCTCTCTCTGTAAATATATATATATATATATATACTGCTATGTATCTGTATTACTAGTGTAGGTGAATAAAAAATATATATTGCTGTCATTCTGCCTATACCTATGAGATTAAACCAAAATGATGTTGTTTCTGAATCACACTTAGAACACAAGCTCTGTTTTCCCAAACACAATTATATGGAGTTTGATTGTCTAGAATTACAATATATCAATTAAAACCAGAGGCATAATTAAGGTTTATTTTGCTCTCTGCCCCTATTTCTCTGCTATGATATTTCTCCTAATATTTTGTTCTTAATCCCCTCACTACCATTTATCTTCTCTTTCATCTATTGCAACTTAGTTAGGGCTAGATTATGAGTGGTATGCTGTTTCGCGTAAGCGATAAGGGATTGTTGCGGTTCTTTGCATGCATCTTAAATAGTGAAACAAATTTAAAGTAAACACAGTCACTTGCGCACAATTTAATTTAGCGTGTATCGGCATAGCATGATTTCAGAGCTCTGGTTAGCTGTTACACAAGACAAAAATGTTGCACAAAACACATCAAAAATACATTTGAAAGTACATTTACACTCATAATAACAAGGCCTAATAAAAAAGTTATAATGGATCAAAAAAACATAATTTATGCTTACCTGATAAATTTATTTCTCTTGTAGTGTATCCAGTCCACGGATCATCCATTACTTATGGAATATATTCTCCTTCCCAACAGGAAGCTGCAAGAGTCCACCCACAGCAAAGCTGCTACATAGCTCCTCCCCTAACTGCCATATTCAGTCATTCGACCGAAAACATGCAGAGAAAGGAAAAACCATAGGGTGCAGTGGTGACTGTAGTTCAAATGAAAAAATTACCTGCCTTAAAGTGACAGGGCGGGCCGTGGACTGGATACACTACAAGAGAAATAAATTTATCAGGTAAGCATAAATTATGTTTTCTCTTGTTAAGTGTATCCAGTCCACGGATCATCCATTACTTATGGAATACCAATACCAAAGCTAAAGTACACGGATGATGGGAGGGACAAGGCAGGTACTTAAACGGAAGTTACCACTGCCTGTAAAAAACCCTTTCTCCCAAAAATAGCCTCCGAAGAAGCAAGGTATCAAATTTGTTAAATTTGAAAAGTATGAAGCGCAGACCAAGACTCCGTCTTGTAAATCTGTTCAACAGAAGCCACATTTAAAAAAGGCCCAAGTGAAAACCACAGCTCTAGTAGAATGAGCTGTAATCCCTTCAGGAGGCTGCTGTCCAGCAGTCTCATAAGCTAAATGAATTATGCTTTTTAACCAAAAAGACAGAGAGGCTGCTGAAGTCTTTTGACCTCTCCTCTGTCCAGAATAGACAACAAACAAGGTGAACGTTTGATGAAAACTGTAGTAGCTTGTAAGTAAAACTTTAAAGCACAAACCACGTCCAATATTGTGTAATAGACGTTCCTTCTTTGAGGAAGGATTAGGATACAAGCATGGAACAACTATCTCTTGAGTGATGTACTTGTTAGATACCACCTTAGGAAAAAACCCAGGTTGGTACGCAGGACTACCTTATCCGTACGAAGGACCAGATAAGGAGAATCACATTGTAACACAGATAACTTGGAGACTCTACGAGTCGAGGAATTAGCTACCCAAAAGGAACTTTCCAAGATAAAGATTGATATCTATGGAACAAAAAAGGTTCAAACGGAACTTCTTGAAGAACCTTAAGAATCAGGTTTAAGCTCCATGGCGGAGCAACAGTTTTAAACACAGGCTTGGATCTAACCAAAGCCTGACCAAATGCCTGAACGTCTAGAATACCTGCCAGACGCTTGTGCAAAAAAATAGACAGAGTAAAAATCTGTCCCCTTTTAAGGAATTAGCTGACAACCCTTTTCTCAAAAACATCTTGGAGAAAAGATAATATCCTGGGAATCCAGACTTTACTCCATGAGTAACCCTTGGATTCATAACAATCAGATATTTACACCATATCTATGTTCAATTTTCCTAGAGACAGGCTTTCATGTCTGTATTAAGGTATCAATGACTGACTCGGAGAAGCCATGCTTTGATAACATCAAGCGTTCAGTCTCCAGGCAGTCCATCTCAGATTGATTCTATTTAGATGGTTGAAAGGACCCTGAGGTAGAGGGACCTGTCTCTGAAGCAGAGACCGTGATGGAAAGGATGACATGTCCACCAGATCTGCATACCAGGTCCTGCGTGGCTACGCAGGCGCTGTCAAAAACACCAAAGCCCTCTCCTGCTTGGTCTTGACCTCCGGAGGAAATCCCACTCCCCCGGAAGAAAAGTCTGACGACTTAGAAAATCCATCTCCCAGTTCTCAACACCTGGGATATGGATAGCTGATAGACAAGAGTGAGTCTCTGTCCAGTGAATTATTGTAAGACTTCTAACATCGCTAGGGAACTTCTGTTCCCCCTTGATGGCTGATGTAAGCCACAGTCGTGTATATTGTCCGACTGAGTATGATGTACCTCAGAGTTGCTAACTGAGGCCAAGTCTGAAGAGCATGGAATATCACTCCCAGTTCCAGAATATTTATTAGAAGGAGGGTCTCCTCCTAAGCCCACTATCCCTGAGCCTTCAGGGAGTTCCAGACTGCATCCCAACCTAAAAGGCTGGCATCTATTGTAACAATTGTCCCATCTGACCTGCGGAAGGTCATACCCTTGGACAGATGGACCCGACATAGTCACCAGAGAAGAGAATCTCTGGTCTCTTGGTCCAGGTTTAACAGGGGGACAAATCTGTGTAATCCCCGTTCCTCTGACTGAGCATGCATAGTTGCAGCGGTCTGAAATGTAGACGTGCAAACGGTACTATGTCCCTTGCCGCTACCATTAAGCCGATTTCATTCATGTACTGAGCCACCGAAGGGCGCGGACAACCTGGACTCCGTCAGGTACATTTTCATTTCTACAGAATTTATCAGAGTCCCTAGGAGGGAAACCCTTGAGATTGGGGATAGAGAACTCTTTCCTTGTTCACTTTCCACCCATGTGATCTCAGAAATGCCAGTACTACGTCTGTATGAGACTGGGCAATTTGGATGTTTGACGCCTGTATCAGGATGTCGTCTAAATAAGGGGCCACTTCTATGCCCCGCGGTCTAAGGACCGCCAAAGCGACCCCAGAACCTCCATAAAGATTCTTGGGGCTGTAGATATCCCAAAGGAAAGAGCTACAAACTGGTAATGCCTGTCTAGAAAGGCAAACCTGAAAAACGATGGTGATCTTTATGCATCACAATGTGAGGATAAGCATCCTTCAAATCCATTGTAGTCCTCTATTGACTCTCCTGGATCATAGTTAAGATGGTACAAATAGTTTCCATCTTAAATGACGGAATTCTGAGGAATTTGTTTAAGATCTTTAGATCCAAAATAGGTCTGAAGGTTCCCTCTCCTTGGGAACCACAAACAGATTTCAGTAAAAACTCTGTCCCTGTTCCTCTCTTGGAACTGGATGGATCTCGTACACAATGTAAGAATGCCTCCTTCTTTATCTGGTTTGCAGATAATTGTGAAAGGCGAAATCTCCCCTTTTTTGGGGGGGAAATCTTTGAAATCCAGAAGGTATCTCTGGGATATAAATTCCAATGCCTAGGGATCCTGGGCATCTCTTGCCCACGCCTGGGCAAAGAATGAAAGTCTGCCCCCTATAGGATCCGTTACCGGATAGGGGTCCGTTCCTTCATGCTGCCTTAGAGGCAGCAGCAGGCTCCTTGGCCTGCTTATCTTTGTTCCAGGTCCGATTGTCTCCAGACCGCCTTGGACTGAGCAAAAATTCCCTCTTGTTTTGCCTTAGAGGAAGAGGATGCCACACCTGCTCTGAAGTTTTTAAAAGGTACGAAAATTAGACTTTTTTTTTTTTTTTTTTTTTTTTTTTTTTGCCCTTGATTTAGACCTATCCTGAGGAAGGGCATGACCTTTTCCTCCAGTGATATAAGCAATAATCTCCTTCAAACCAGGCCCGAATAGGGTCTGCCCCTTGAAGGGAAGTTAAGTAGCTTATTTATTAAAGTCACGACAGCTGACCATGATATAAGCCATAGCGCTCTGCGCGCCAGTATAGTAAAAAACAGAATTCTTAGCCGTTAGTCTAGTCAAATGAACAAGGCATCAGAAAACAAAGGAATTGGCTAGCATAAGCTTGTCAAATATATTCATCCAATGGAGTCGCTTAACTGTAAAGCCTCATCAAGAGACTCAACCCAGAACGCCGCAGCAGCAGTGACAGAAGCAATGTATGCAAGGGGCTGCAGGATAAAACCCTGTTGAATAAACATTTTTTATCCATTGGATCTAAAAAGCACAACTGTCCTCGTCAGAGGTAGTGGTACGCTTAGCTAGAGTAGAAACTCTTCTCTCCACCTTAGGAACTGTCTGCCAGAAGTCCTGTGTGGTGGAAACTATTAGAAAACATTCTTCTAAAAAATAGGAGGGGAAGAGAACGGCACACCTGGTCTATCCCATTCCTTATTAAAAATTTTTTTAGTAAACCTCTTTAGGTATTGGAAAAACATCAGTACACACCGGCACTGCATATTATTTATCCAGTCTACACAATTTCTCTGGCCCTGCGATTGTACACATTCATTCAGAGCAGCCAAAGCCTCCCTGAGCAACAAGTGGAGGTTCTCAAGCATACATTTTAAATGTAGAAATATCAGAATCAGGTTAAATCATCTTCCCTGAGTCAAAAAAAAAAAATCACCCACAGACTAAGCATATTGTGAGGTAGTATCATACATGGTTCTTAAAGCGTCTGTATGCTCTGTATCTACCCCCAGAGCTAACTGCTTTCCTTTAATTTCAGGTAGTCTGACTAATACTGCTGCCAGAATATTATTCACCACCTTTGCCATGTCTTGTAAAATAAACGCTATGGGCGCCCTTGATGTACTTGGCGCCATTTGAGCGTGAGTCTCTGAAGCGGGAGTCGAAGGGTCTGACACGTGGGGAGAGTTAGTCGGCATAACTTTCCCCTCGACAGAATCCCCTGGTAAAGAAACGCTATGGGTGCCCTTGATGTACTTGGCGCCATTTGAGCGTGAGTCCCTAAAGCGGGAGTCAAAAGGTCTGACACGTGGGGAGAGTTAGTCGGCATAACTACCCCCACGACAGAATCCTCTGGTGATAATGTTTTTAAAGACAAAAAATGATCTTTATTGTTTAACATGAAATCAGTACATCTGGTACACATTCTAAGATGGGGTTCCACCATGGCTTTAAAACATAATGAACACAGAGCTTCCTCTATGTCAGACATGTTAGAACAGACTAATAATGAGACTAGTAAGCTTGGAAAACACTTTAAATCAAGTTAACAAGCAAATATATAAAACGTTACTGTGCCTTTAAGAGAAACAAATTTTGCCAAAATTTGAAATAACAGTGAAAAAAGGCAGTTAAACTAACAAAATTTTTACAGTGTATGTAACAAGTTAGCAGAGCATTGCACCCACTTGCAAATGGATGATTAACCCCTTAATACAAAAAACAGATTAACAAAACGAAAAATATGTTTTAAACAGTCATAACAGCTCCTACTTTTGAAGCCCTTTTGAGCCCTTCAGAGATGTCCTATAGCATGCAGGGGACTGCTGAGGGAAGCTGAATGTCACTGTTTGTAATTTTAACTGCACCAACTGTAACTTTTATACTATAACAGTGGAAAGCCTCAGGAAACTGTTTCTATGCAAAATTTAAGCCAGCCATGTGGAAAAAACTTAGGCCCCAATAAGTTTTATCACCAAACATATGTTAAAAAACGATTAAACATGCCAGCAAACGTTTTAAAACACATTTTTACAAGAGTATGTATCTCTATTAATAAGCCTGATACCAGTCGCTATCGCTGCATTTAAGGCTTTACTTACATTACTTCGGTATCAGCAGTATTTTCTTAGTCAATTCCATTCCTAGAAAAATATTTTACTGCACATACCTTATCTGCAGGAAAACCTGCACGCCATTCCCCCTCTGAAGTACCTCACTCCTCAGAATGTGTGAGAACAGCAAATGGATCTTAGTTACGTCTGCTAAGATCATAGAAAAACGCAGGCAGATTCTTCTTCCAAATACTGCCTGAGATAAACAGCACACTCCGGTGCCATTTAAAAATAACAAACTTTTGATTGAAGAATAAACTAAGTAGAAAGCACCACAGACTCTCACAACCTCCTATCTATGTTGAGGCTTGCAAGAGAATGACTGAATATGGCAGTTAGGGGAGGAGCTATGTAGCAGCTTTGCTGTGGGTGGACTCTTGCAGCTTCCTGTTGGGAAGGAGAATATATTCCATAAGTAATGGATGATCCGTGGACTGGATACACTTAACAAGAGAAATAACTCATGCAAAGGGCTTTAACACAGACATACATACATATACATGACTAAATATGTGTGTGTATATATATACATGTATGCATATGTATTTATGTATTTTTATGTATATATATGTATTTACAGACATATATCCACTTATAAACAAATAATTACATATGTACAGTATACATATCTAGACATATAAAGAAGTGCATTGGAGCCCTTTGCAGTTAAAAGATAAAAACATGAAAAAACATATTTATGCAATATTAATATTTAATAAAGTGTTCTAGGGGTCAATTTATTTTTGTGCGGACGAACATGATACAATGTAGTGTATCATGTCCGCCGACCGCCGCACATTGATAAATGCCGACAGCGTATTTATCATTGCACCAGCAGTTCTGGTGAACTGCTGGTGCAATACCGCCCCCTGCAATCAACCAGATCGTATTCAATCGGCTGATTGCTGTCTGCCACCTCAGAAATGGCAGTCAAGTTAAGGAGCAGCGGTCTTAGTACCGCTGCTTCTTAAATTCCGCTTCAGGTGGAACTGAAGCGGAGTGGGTCGGAAGCAGCATCTGCTGCTTCAAAAATAGGCCCCATAGAGTGTATTTACTGTAAATATTTCACATTCCAATGTGCTTCACATAGAGGAATATGTTCTTAGTGTATATATATATATATATATATATATATATATATATATATATATATATATATATATATATATACAGGGAGTGCAGAATTATTAGGCAAGTTGTATTTTTGAGGATTAATTTTATTATTGAACAACAACCATGTTCTCAATGAACCCAAAAAACTCATTAATATCAAAGCTGAATATTTTTGGAAGTAGTTTTTAGTTTGTTTTTAGTTTTAGCTATTTTAGGGGGATATCTGTGTGTGCAGGTGACTATTACTGTGCATAATTATTAGGCAACTTAACAAAAAACAAATATATACCCATTTCAATTATTTATTTTTACCAATGAAACCAATATAACATCTCAACATTCACAAATATACATTTCTCACATTCAAAAACAAAACAAAAACAAATCAGTGACCAATATAGCCACCTTTCTTTGCAAGGACACTCAAAAGCCTGCCATCCATGGATTCTGTCAGTGTTTTGATCTGTTCACCATCAACATTGCGTGCAGCAGCAACCACAGCCTCCCAGACACTGTTCAGAGAGGTGTACTGTTTTCCCTCCTTGTAAATCTCACATTTGATGATGGACCACAGGTTCTCAATGGGGTTAAGATCAGGTGAACAAGGAGGCCATGTCATTAGATTTTCTTCTTTTATACCCTTTCTTGCCAGCCACGCTGTGGAGTACTTGGACGCGTGTGATGGAGCATTGTCCTGCATGAAAATCATGTTTTTCTTGAAGGATGCAGACTTCTTCCTGTACCACTGCTTGAAGAAGGTGTCTTCCAGAAACTGGAAGTAGGACTGAGAGTTGAGCTTGACTCCATCCTCAACCCGAAAAGGCCCCACAAGCTCATCTTTGATGATACCAGCCCAAACCAGTACTCCACCTCCACCTTGCTGGCGACTGAGTCGGACTGGAGCTCTCTGCCCTTTACCAATCCAGCCACGGGCCCATCCATCTGGCCCATCAAGACTCACTCTCATTTCATCAGTCCATAAAACCTTAGAAAAATCAGTCTTGAGATATTTCTTGGCCCAGTCTTGACATTTCAGCTTGTGTGTCTTGTTCAGTGGTGGTCGTCTTTCAGCCTTTCTTACCTTGGCTATGTCTCTGAGTATTGCACACCTTGTGCTTTTGGGCACTCCAGTGATGTTGCAGCTCTGAAATATGGCCAAACTGGTGACAAGTGGCATCTTGGCAGCTGCACGCTTGACTTTTCTCAGTTCATGGGCAGTGATTTTGCGCCTTGGTTTTTCCACACGCTTCTTGCGACCCTGTTGACTATTTTGAATGAAATGCTTGATTGTTCGATGATCACGCTTCAGAAGCTTTGCAATTTTAAGAGTGCTGCATCCCTCTGCAAGATATCTCACTATTTTTGACTTTTCTGAGCCTGTCAAGTCCTTCTTTTGACCCATTTTGCCAAAGGAAAGGAAGTTGCCTAATAATTATGCACACCTGATATAGGGTGTTGATGTCATTAGACCACACTCCTTCTCATTACAGAGATGCACATCATCTAATATGCTTAATTGGTAGTAGGCTTTCGAGCCTATACAGCTTGGAGTAAGACAACATGCATAAAGAGGATGATGTGGTCAAAATACTCATTTGCCTAATAATTCTGCACTCACTGTATATATATATATATATATATATATATATATATATATATATATATATATATATATATATATACAGTATCTCACAAAAGTGAGTACACCCCTCACATTTTTGTAAATACTTTATTATATCTTTTCAAATGACAACACTGGAGAAATGACACTTTGCTACAATGTAAAGTAATGAGTGTACAGCCTGTATAACAGTGTAAATTTGCTGTCCCCCTCAAAATAACTAAACACACAGCCATTAATGTCTAAACTGTTGGCAACAAAAGTGAGTACACCCCTAAGTGGGAATGTCCAAATTGGGCCCAAAGTGTCAATATTTTGTGTGGCCACCATTTTTTTCAGCACTGCCTTAACCTTCTTGGGCATGGAGTTCCCCAGAGCTTCACAGGTTGCCACTGGAGTCCTCTTCCACTCCTCCATGACGACATCACAGAGCTGGTGGATGTTAGAGACTGTGTGCTCCCCCACCTTCCGTTTGAGGATGCCCCACAGATGCTCAATAGGGTTTAGGTCTGGAGACATGCTTGGTCAGTCCATTGTCTTTACCCTCAGCTTCTTTAGCAAGGTAGTGGTTGTCTTCTAAGTATGTTTGGGGTCGTTATCATGTTTGAATACTGCCCTGTGGCCCAGTCTCCAAAGGGAGGGGATCATGCTCTGCTTCAGTATGTCACAGTACATGTTGGCTTTAATGGTTCCCTCAATGAACTGTAGCTCCCCAGTGCTGGCAGCACTCATTCAGGCCAAGACCATGACACTCCCACCACCATGCTTGACTCTAGGCCACTTTTGATAACGACCCCAAACACACCTCCAAGACGACCACTGCCTTGCTAAAGAAGCTGAGGGTAAAGGTGATTGACTGGCCAAGCATGTCTCCAGACCTAAACCCTATTGAGCATCTGTGGGGCATCCTCAAACAGCATGTGGGAGAGCGCAAGGTCTCTAACATCCACCAGCTCCATGATGTCGTCATGGAGGAGTAGAAGAGGACTCCAGTGGCAACCTGTGAAGCTCTGGTGAACTCCATGCCCAAGAGGGTTAAGGCAGTACTGGGAAATAATGGTGGCCACACAAAATATTGATACTTTGGGCCCAATTTGGACATTTCCACTTAGGGGTGTACTCACTTTTGTTGCCAATGGTTTAAACATTAATGGCTGTGTGTTGAGTTATTTTGAGGGATCAGCAGATTTACACTGTTATACAGACAGTACACTCATTACTTTACATTGCAGCAAAGTGTCATTTCTTCAGTGTTGTCACATGAAAAGGTATAATAAAATATTTACAAAAATGTGAGGGGTGTAATATATTTTATATATATATATATATGTAGTTGAAACAAATGACCGGCACAAACTCTCTGTAGCTAAAATCCAAAAACTTTATTCCAAAAGATTAGAACAGCAAGTAAGCGTCTTACATATTTTGGCGGATAGCCTTAGTCATAGACATAGTGTCTATATATATATATATATATATATATATATATATATATATATATATATATATATATATATATATATTGGTATAGATATACATTTTACATAAATACCATCAGATATATAAAATATGTATTTAAGAATAAATAGAATATATTCTGTTATATGAAGAAAATTGAAATGTTCATGGTGGGTTAGCGCACGTGACAAAATGCGTTAGGGTTTGTGTGCAAGTAATGGTGTTTACTTTCAACTTGTAATATGCTCACTACTTGATGCAAGCAAGAAGTTTACTTCTAGGGAATTTATTGCTTGAGTGGGAGAACTAAATAGTATGAGACTTGTAATCTAGCCGTTAATCACAAATTGTAACTGTAAAGTGATGCACAGGTAATGCCAAGAGTGTCATCTTATGTGCAGAAGTATAAGACAGAGTTTTAGAGTTCTATCTATCGATATCTATCTATCTATTTATCGATCATCTATCTGTCTATCATCTCTAACTATTAATGTATCTATTTTAAAACAATATAGCTCACAAAAAAAGCTTTAAAAAAGCTACAAAATAAATAAAATAGCATCTGAATGTCTTCCCTTAAGAACATTTGCAATATCAATTCTTATTTTCTGTGTATAGAGTCCTATTTTTTTGATAAAGAATGTGCAGGGATTTAACACGTATATGTTGAAAAGAAAGTAAAGTGAGCAACTTTCAAAGTATTCTTTATCAGTTTGTATCCCCAGGATTTTGTTTTGGCTTTCGGTACTCGTAACTGCTCAAAATTTCCCAGAAGGGAACGCTATGTTTTATAAGCATTCAGTTTCAGAGTCTGGCTTATGAGAAAAAAATATGTGTTGTGATTTCAAAAGATGTAAATTACTCATTTAAGATATATTTTCTCTACTTCTAAGTAGATCTTGTAGAGGAGAAAGGAGGTGAAGCGGAAACGCAGAGCCATGTGACATAAAATTTTGCTGCTTTGCTAACTCGTTTCCATTAGTTCCTCAGGTTTTCCGAAGACTGAAAAATATTTCTCCTAGGCTTTTTCCTATTTCTAATTTATTTCTTATCTTTAATCATTTATTTCTATAAGCAATTGAGAGCAGCATAACAAAAAGATACATTAGACTACAGTAAATATATTTAAATGGAGATAAAAATACAAAAAGCAAATTATATAATGCGTTAGAGCATTATATGATTGCATGGCTGCCAGCATTACATTATGTGTTTAACTCTGCAAAGTGTTAAATACTTTTGCCTACATTCCGAGTTTTGGGCGCTATAGGGAAATTAACAAACGCAACAAAAGTTGCATTATTTAATCCCCTATAGCGCTGCCATTGCAAGTTTTTCAAAACCCGGCTTGTGCGTGCGATATGGGGTTTTTAAGCTCCATAACACACCAAAAACACACGCTGTTTTGACATGCTCATGCACGCTTTCCCCATAGACATCAATGGGGAGAGTGGGTCAGAAAAAAGTCTTATACCTGCGATCGCGGAAAGAAAAGCTCTGGAATGCAGCCCCATTGATGTTTATGGGGAAAGAAAACTAACATGTAAACCTAACACCCTAAAATAAAACCTATGTCTAAACACCCCTAATCTGCTGCCCACGACATTGACGACACCTGCCTACAGTTATTAACCCCTTATCTGCTGCTCCCGATATCGCCACCACCTAAATAAAGGTATTAACCCCTATTCCGCCCCTCCCTGACATCTCCACAACTAAATAAAGTTTTAACCCCTCCCACATCACTTCCACTAAATAAACCTATTAACCCCTAAACCGCCAGCCCCCCACATTGCAACAACCTAAGTTAAACTATTAACTCCTACACCTACCCCTAAACCTAAGCCTAACCCTACCCTTAAACCTAACCCTTACTCTAAACCTAACCCTAACGTAACCCTAACCCTAACAACCCCCTAACTTTAACATAATTAAAATAGATCTAAATTAAATTTACAATTATCAACTAAATAATACCTATTTAAAACTAAATACATACTTACCTGTGAAATAAAACCTGACGGCTAGATTTAGAGTTTTGTCGGTAACGACCCGCGTAGCTAACGCTGGCTTTTTTTGGCCGCACCTTTTAAATACCGCTGGTATTTAGAGTTCACAGAATGGCTGGGTTTTCAGTGCATTAGGCTCCAAAAAGGGAGCGTAGAGCATAATTTACCGCCACTGCAACTCTCGATACCAGCTTACGGACGCGGCCAGCTTCAAAAACGTGCTCGTGCACGATAACTCCATAGGAAACAATGGGGCAGTTTGAGCTGAAAAAAAACCTAACACCTGCAAAAAAGCAGCGTTCAGCTCTTAACGCAGCCCCATTGTTTCCTATGGGGAAACACTTCCTAAGTCTGCACCTAACACCCTAACATGTCCCCCGAGTCTAAAAACCCCTAACCTTACACTTATTAACCCCTAATCTGCTGCCCCCGCTATCGCTGACCCCTGCATATTATTTTTAACCCCTAATCTGCTGCTCCGTACACCGCCGCAACCTACATTATACCTATGTACCACTAATCTGCTGCCCCTAACACCGCCGACCCCTATATTATATTTATTAACCCCTAATCTGCCGCCCCCAACGTCTCCTCCACCTACCTACAATTATTAACCCCTAATCTGCCGACCGGACCACACCGCTACTATAATAAATGTATTAACCCCTAAAGCTAAGTCTAACCCTAACACTAACACCCCCCTAACTTAAATATAATTTAAATCTAACGAAATAAATTAACTCTTATTAAATAAATTATTCATATTTAAAGCTAAATACTTACCTGTAAAATAAACCCTAATAAAGCTACAATATAAATTATAATTATATTGTAGCTATTTTAGGATTAATATTTATTTTACAGGCAACTTCGTAATTATTTTAACCAGGTACAATAGCTATTAAATAGTTCATAACTATTTAATAGTTACCTAGTTAAAATAATTAAAAAATTACCTGTAAAATAAATCCTAACCTAAGTTACAATTAAACCTAACACTACACTATCAATAAATTAATTAAATAAAATACCTACAATTACCTACAATTAAATCTAACACTACACTATCAATAAATTAATTAAATACAATACCTACAAATAAATACAATGAAATAAACTAACTAAAGTACAAAAAATAAAAAAGAACTAAGTTACAAAAAATAAAAAAATATTTACAAACATTAGAAAAATATTACAACAATTTTAAACTAATTACACCTACTCTAAGCCCCCTAATAAAATAACAAAGACCCCCAAAATAAAAAAATGCCCTACCCTATTCTAAAATTAAAATAGAAAAGCTCTTTTACCTTACCAGCCCTGAAAAGGGCCCTTTGCGGGGCATGCCCCAAAGAATTCAGCTCTTTTGCCTGTAAAAAGAAAACGTATAGTACCCCCCCCAACATTACAACCCACCACCCACATACCCCTAATCTAACCCAAACCCCCCTTAAATAAACCTAACACTAAGCCCCTGAAGATCTCCCTACCTTGTCTTCACCACGCCGGGTTCACCGATCGATCCTCCGATGTCTTGATCCAAGCCCAAGTGGGGGGCTGAAGATGTCCATGATCCGACTGAAGTCTTCATCCAAGCGGGAGCTGAAGAGGTCCATGATCGGGCTGAAGTCTTCAATCAAGCGGCATCTTCAATCTTCTTTCTTCCGGATCCATGGTATTCCCACCGACGCGGAACATCCATCTTCACCAATGACTTCCCGACGAATGACGGTTCCTTTAAGGGACGTCATCCAAGATGGCGTCCCTCGAATTCCGATTGGCTGATAGGATTCTATCAGCCAATCGGAATTAAGGTAGGAAAATTCTGATTGGCTGATGGAATCAGCCAATCAGATTCAAGTTCAATCCGATTGGCTGTTCCCATCAGCCAATAGAATGCGAGCTCAAACTGATTGGCTGATCGGATCAGCCAATCGGATTGAACTTGAATCTGATTGGCTGATTCCATCAGCCAATCAGAATTTTCCTACCTTAATTCCGATTGGCTGATAGAATCCTATCAGCCAATTGGAATTCGAGGGATGCCATCTTGGATGATGTCCCTTAAAGGAACCGTCATTCATCGGGAAGTCGTCGGTGAAGATGGATGTTCCGCGTCGGCGGGATGACCATGGATCCGGAAGAAAGAAGATTGAAGATACCGCTTGATAGAAGACTTCAGCCCGATCATGGACCTCTTCAGCTCCCGCTTGGATGAAGACTTCAGTCGGATCATGGACATCTTCAGCCCCCCGCTTGGGCTTGGATCAAGACATCGGAGGCTCTTCTGGATCGATCGGTGAACCCGGCGTGGTGAAGACAAGGTAGGGAGATCTTCAGGGGCTTAGTGTTAGGTTTATTTAAGGGGGGTTTGGGTTAGATTAGGGGTATGTGGGTGGTGGGTTGTAATGTTGGGGGGGTATTGTATGTTTTTTTTTTTACAGGCAAAAGAGCTGAATTCTTTGGGGCATGCCCCGCAAAGGGCCCTTTTCAGGGCTGGTAAGGTAAAAGAGCTTTTCTATTTTAATTTTAGAATAGGGTAGGGCATTTTTTTTATTTTGGGGGTCTTTGTTATTTTATTAGGGGATTTAGAGTAGGTGTAATTAGTTTAAAATTTTTGTAATATTTTTCTAATGTTTGTAAATATTTTTTTATTTTTTGTAACTTAGTTCTTTTTTATTTTTTGTACTTTAGTTAGTTTATTTCATTGTATTTATTTGTAGGTAGTTTATTTAGTGTTAGGTTTAATTGTAGGTAATTGTAGGTATTTTATTTAATTTATTTATTGATAGTGTAGTGTTAGGTTTAATTGTAACTTAGGTTAGGATTTATTTTACAGGTAATTTTGTAATTATTTTAACTAGGTAACTATTAAATAGTTATTAACTATTTAATAGCTATTGTACCTGGTTAAAATAAATACAAAGTTGCCTGTAAAATAAATATTAATCCAAAAATAGCTACAATATAATTATAATTTATATTGTAGTTTTATTAGGGTTTATTTTACAGGTAAGTATTTAGCTTTAAATAGGAATAATTTATTTAATAAGAGTTAATTTATTTCATTAGATTTAAATTATATTTAACTTAGGGGGGTGTTAGGGTTAGGGTTAGAATTAGCTTTAGGGGTTAAAAAATGTATTAGAGTAGCGCTGAGGTACGGTCGGCAGATTAGGGGTTAATGCTTGAAGTTAGGTGGCGGCGATGTTAGGGAGGGAAGATTAGGGGTTAATACTATTTATAATAGGGTTATTGAGGCGGGAGTGAGGCGGATTAGGGGTTAATACATTTATTATAGTAGCGGTGAGGTCTGGTCGGCAGATTAGGGGTTAATAAGTGTAGGTAGGTTGAGGTGACGTTGGGGGCGGCAGATTAGGGGTTAATAAATATAATGTAGGTGTCGGCCGTATTAGGGGCAGCAGATTAGGGGTACATAGGGATAACGTAGGTGGCGGCAGTGTGCGGTCGGCAGATTAGGGGTTAAAAAATTTTAATAGAGTGGCGGCGATGTGGGGGGGGCCTCGGTTTAGGGGTACATAGGTGGTTTATGGGTGTTAGTGTACTTTAGAGCACAGTAGTTAAGAGTTATATGAACTGGCGTTAGCCCAAAAAGCTCTTAACTCCTGTTTTCATTCTGCGGCTGGAGTTTTGTCTTTAGATTTCTAACACTCACTTTAGCCAAGACTCTAAATACCAGCGTTAGAAAGATCGCATTGAAAAGATAGGATACGCAAATGACATAAGAGGATCTGCGGTATGGAAAAGTCGCGGCTGGAAAGTGAGCGTTAGACCCTTTCCTGACTGACTCTAAATACCAGCGGGCGGTAAAAACCAGCGTTAGGAGCCTCTAACGCTGGTTTTGACGGCTAACGCCAAACTCTAAATCTAGTCCTAAGTTAGCTACAATATAACTAATAGTTATATTATAGCTAGCTTAGGTTTTATTTTTATTTCACAGGTAAGTTTGTATTTATTTTAACTAGGTAGACTAGTTAGTAAATAATTATTAACTATTTACTAACTACCTAATAAATACAAAATTACCTGTGAAATAAAACTTAAGCTACCTTACACTAAAACCTAAAATTACAAAAAATAAAAAAACCTACCATTACAAAAAAAACCCGAAATTATCCAAAAAAAAATAAAAATGATTCCTGTTCTAATACCGTTTTGGGGGACCTTAAAAGGGCCTTTTGTAGGGCATTGCCCTAAGTTAAACAGCTCTTTTACTACAAAAACAAACAAACAAACAAACAAACACCCCCTAGCAGTATACAAACCCCCACCCCCAAAAATACCAAGGGCCCTTAAAAGGGCCTTTTGTAGGGCATTGCCCTAAGTTAAACAGCTCTTTAGCTACAAAAAAACAAACACCCCTTATCAGTATACAAACCCCCACCCCCAAACTACCAAGGGCCCTTAAAAGAGCCTTTTGAGGGGGCCCTTAAAAGGGCCTTTTGAGGGGGCCCTTAAAAGGGCCTTTTGTAGGGCATTGCCTAAACAGCTCATTTGCTACAAAAAACAAACACCCCCTAACAAAATACATTACACAAAATAACAAACAAATGATCAAAAATAATAAAAATGATTCCTATTCTAATACTTATTAAAAAAAAAACACCCCAAAAATAAAAAAACCTAATCTAGAAAAAAACAACCAATGGCCCTTAAAAGGGCCTTTTGTAGGGCATTGCCCTAAAGATAGCAGCTCTTTTTGTGAAACAAAAATACAAATACCCACTAACATTACAAACCCCCACTCCCCCAAACCCACAACTATCTTAAAAACCTGCCCCTGAAAAGGGCATTTGTATGGGCATTGCCCTTAAAAGGGCATTTAGCTCTTTTGCTGCACAAACCCTAATCTAAAAATAAAACCCACCCAAAGAAACCCTTAAAAAACCTAACACTAACCCCAGACGATCCACTTACAGTCTTTTAAGTCCCGCTTGAACAATCTTCAACCCGGCGGAAAAGTCCTCATCCTGGCGGCGAGAAGTCTTCATCCAGGCGGCCTCTTTAATATTCATCCCGGCGACAAAGTCCTCATCCAAGCAGTGAGAAGTCTTCATCCAGGCAGCCTCTTCAATCTTCATCCAGGCAGCATCTTCTATCTTGATCCCAGTAGCGCAGAGCGGGTCCATCCTGAAGACATCCGGTGCAGAGCATCCTCTTCATACTGAATCTTCAATGCAAGGTACGCAATTCAAAATGTCTCTGGGAGTAGTCTCAGCTGAGAGGTGCTGGTAAACCATGCAATGATCACAGCTAGGGTGCACCTGGGTGGTTCAGCCATTATGCTTGGGGAGCTAGTGTCCCTCTCACTCCCCAAGTAACACCACTGTACCCAGAGCAGAAATGCAATACGTAGAGCTAGCAGGTGATTGATTATTGGATACACACATTTGTCTGTTTGTAACAAAAATATTTTGAAAGGTTGGAGCTGCTTAAGGAGGAGGTGCTTTTTGACTATTTATACCAAGTTGTTGAGCAAGTGACTTTTACAAGAAATGGAGAATCTCCCCTCCTTGAGTATAGTGCTATTATGAAACTATGTAACACTGCTTCTTGTAAGCAAGCATAGCATTAAGTTTCCCATTTTCCCAATTGTGTAAGTCATCCCCGTCTCCTGCGCTGGGTCTGGTCTTTGAGGAATTCCAAGTCCATTAAAGTTCTCCTTTCCAGGTACCGCTATGTGAGCGGGCGCATCTCCTTTTCCCCCTGCAGGGACTTCCAGATTCCTCAGCTAGCCAATCCGTTCCCTCTTCAGACGTTTCAGAGGGGGGGGGGGAATTGTCCATTTCTTCTCTCCTTATTGGGCAATGCTGGTGATGCAGTCTGGTCTGACTGGGCTAAAGGGAATTGTTAGGGGATTCCCCCTATCAACCATGCTTGCATGCTGTGGGTGGTCAAATCCAAATAGAACAAACAAACAAAGGTAGCGGAGCACTGGTTTAAAAATCCAAAAAATCTTTCGCCTAGATTTAGAGTTCTGCGTTAGCCGTCAAAAGCAGCGTTAAGGGGTCCTAACACTGCTTTTTACCGCCCGCTGGTATTTAGAGTCAGTCAGGAAAGGGTCTAACGCTCACTTTCCAGCCGCTACTTTTCCATACCGCAGATCCCCTTATGCCAATTGCGTATCCTATCTTTTCAATGGGATCTTCCTAACGCCGGTATTTAGAGTCTTGGCTGAAGTGAGCGGTACACCCTCTACCGACAAGACTCTATCCGCAGAAAAAAGTCAGTAGTTAAGAGCTTTCTGGGCTAACGCCGGTTTATAAAGCTCCTAACTACTGTGCTCTAAAGTACACTAAAACCCATAAACTACCTATGTACCCCTAAACCGAGGACCCCCACATTGCCGCCACTTTAATACATTTTTTTAACCCCTAATCTGCCGACCGCACACCGCCACCACCTACATTATCCCTATGTACCCCTAATCTGCTGCCCCTAACATCGCCGACACCTACATAATATTTATTAACCCCTAATCTGCTCCCCCCAACGTCGCCGCTACCTTACCTACACTTATTAACCCCTAATCTGCCGACCGGACCTCGCCGCCACTATAATAAATGTATTAACCCCTAAACTGCCTCACTCCCGCCTTAAAAACCCTATAATAAATAGTATTAACCCCTAATCTGCCATCCCTAACATCGTTGACACCTAACTTCAAGTATTAACCCCTAATCTGCTGACCGGACCTCACCGCTACTCTAATAAATGTATTAACCCCTAAAGCTAAGTCTAACCCTAACCCTAACACCCCCCTAAGTTAAATATAATTTTTATCTAACAAAATAAATTATTTCTTCTTAAAAAAAATTAATCCTATTTAAAGCTAAATACTTACCTTTAAAATAAACCCTAATATAGCTACAATATAAATAATAATTACATTGTAGCTATTTTAGGATTTATATTTATTTTACAGGCAACTTTGTATGTATTTTAACTAGTTACAATAGCTATTAAATAGTTATTAACTATTTAATAGCTACCTAGTTAAAATAATTATAAAATTACCTGTAAAATAAATCCTAACCTAAGTTACAATTAATTCCAAAACAATGGTACTGTTTAAGATAAAAGTTCTCTTTATTAGGACAAGTCTCTATGTCCTCTAGACTAGTAAGGGAATAATAATTACTGCACGTGGTTAATCTGTCATCCATATTTGTGTAAATTACAACTTTTCCTTGGTACTTCCAAATATGTCTGTCCGTTAATATGGTGTTGTGTTTCGCTTCACTTAAGCGTTCTTTGTGTAATTTATACTATCAAAGTCCAACACTACAGGCTCTATTATTGTCAGCACATATATGTCCCCAGTATATATTCAATTGGATAAAGTATGACCACTTGATATAATTTTTACCTGGGTCTTGCCGGTTATCCTGCCACGAACAGTTGAAGATTAGTTTCATCACAAGCAGTATTACCTCTAACTGTCCGATATAGAAAGGGTTAACAAGCACACTTATTAGCAACCAATGAGGTTGCGAGGGAGCATATAAAGCTCCATAGGCGACCAATAGATAGTGAGTCTATGAATAAGGCGGACAGCCGAAACATGTCAGACTGGCCTTTAAGTAGTGTTTTTTGATTTTTAATATTACTGCACGTGAGCAACTTTGTTTTAACTTGTCCTAATAAAGAGAACTTTTATCTTAAACAGTACCATTGTTTTGGAATTCATGTATATCCGACCTGGAAGAGGGCCGGTGTGTACTGTAAAAGGGCAATCCAGCCCACCCGAGGGGGCTCCGGGTAAGTCAGCACAGAACGGACGCCAAGACCGGCTTATCATATAGGAGAGGAGTAACGCTGCCAGCTCGGATGACTCATTCACTGATTGGCCGCAACTAAGCACGTGTATCGTGACGTCAGACGCCGAAGGGAAATCTCTAAACCACGAGAGAGTGGAATATCAGTGATCCCGGAGGGCTTACGAGACAGTGTGACCAGAACGAAGTGTCTATATCGGTCAGAAGAAGAGCAGGTGAGAGTGTAATATATCCTTCATATCCTATACAGAAGCCGTTAGCGGTCGGACATCCAGGACCACGAAGCAATTCACGCTACTGTCTAAGTTACAATTAAACCTAACACTACACTATCAATAAATTAATTAATTAAACTACCTACAATTACCTACAATTAAATCAACTAAACTAAATTACAAAAAAATATATATATTTTTTTTAGTGGACTTAGAGTAGGTGTAATTAGTTTAAAATTCTTGTATTTTTTTTTTTTTTTGTTGTAATTTAGTGTTTTTTTTTTAATTTAGTTTAGTTGATTTAATTGTAGGTAATTGTAGGTAGTTTAATTAATTAATTTATTGATAGTGTAGTGTTAGGTTTAATTGTAACTTAGGTTAGGATTTATTTTACAGGTAATTTTGTAATTATTTTAACTAGGTAGCTATTAAATAGTAAATAACTATTTAATAGCTATTGTACCTAGTTAAAATAAATACAAAGTTGCCTGTAAAATAAATATAAATCCTAAAATAGCTACAGTGTAATTATTATTTATATTGTAGCTATATTAGGGTTTATTTTACAGGTAAGTATTTAGCTTTAAATAGGATTAATTTTTTTAATAAGAAATAATTTATTTCGTTAGAATAGAATTATATTTAAGTTAGGGTTAGACTTAGCTTTAGGAGTTAATACATTTATTAGAGTAGTGGCGAGGTCCGGTCGGCAGATTAGGGGTTAACACTTGAAGTTAGGTGTCGCAGATGTTAGGGAGGGCAGATTAGGGGTGAATACTATTTATTATAGGGTTTGCGAGGTGGGTGTGCGGCGTTTTAGGGGTTAATACATTTATTATAGTGGCGGCGAGGTCCGGTAGGCAGATTAGGGGATAATAATAAAATGCAGGGGTCAGTGATAGCGGGGGTGGCAGAATAGGGGTTAATAAGTGTAAGGTTAGGGGTGTTTAGACTCTGGGTACATGTTATGGTGTTAGGTGCAGACTTAGAGAGTGTTTCCCCATAGGAAACAATGGGGCTGCGTTAGGAGCTTAACTCTGCTTTTTTGCAGGTGTTAGGTTTTTTTTCAGCCCAAACTGCCCCATTGTTTCCTATGGGGGAATCGTGCACAAGCACATTTTTCCAGATAGCCGCTACCGTAAGCAACGCTGGTATTGAGAGTTGAAGTGGCGGTAAATATGCCTCTACGCTCCCTTTTTGGAGCCTAACGCAGCCCTTCAGAGAACTCTCTCTGAACTCTAATAATAAGTTACGGAGGGAAAAAAACACGCATAGCTAACGCACCCTTTTGGCCGCAAAACTCTAAATCTAGGCATTTATTTCTAAAAGTATGTGTTAAAACAAATCAGGAATCAGTAGTGGAATATTGTCTCAGTAGAAATCAGCTAATCCAGCTGACATGTTTTGGCATGGATCCGTTATCAAAGCTGATGGTTTACGGAGGTAAGTCACCCGCCTCTTAAAATTAGTAAATTACTCCTAATTGGACAATGTTAATTGTGCAACATTTGCATATTAAGCTATGCTAATCCTGTGTTGGACCTATGTCCTTAAACTACTAAATAGTACCATGAATCACTTAATATTTTGTGCACTTCGGAACTATCTCTACTCAATCACATCCAAAAGCGCAATCCAAGAACTGTGCTTGATACTAGAGAATATCCACAGGAGTGTCCATGGTAAATAGCGAGATAACATACAAGTATTAAGGTGTCTTAGGTTAAGAAAGTGTCCATACTAGTATAGTCATATAGTATGAATATGTTTGGCTGTAGTTAATAAAAATGTATATACTAATACAGTATACATGTGTTTAACTGCAGTATTTGGTAGGGGGGGGGGAAAGAAAGGGATAAGTGCCCTAAAGGGATGTGGGAGTGATAGGAGTTACCTAGCCATACCCTTTACTGTATATGTTAAACAAAATCTTACTAGTTTGCTAGACATGGGACATATCAGTAGTGATGTCGCGAACAGTTCTGCCATGAATAGTTCACAGCGAACATAGCATGTTCGCGTTCGCAGCGGACGGCGAACATATGCAATGTTCGATCCGCCCCCTATTCGTCATCATTGAGTAAACTTTGACCCTGTAGCTCACAGTCACAAGACCCATTCCAACCAATCAGCAGCAGACACTCCCTCCCAGACCCTCCCACCTCCTGGACAGCATCCATTTTAGATTCATTCGGAGCCTGCATTCTTAGTGAGAGGAGGGACAGTGTAGCTGCTGCTGATTTAATAGGGAAATCGATAGCTAGGCTAGTGTATTCAGTGTCCACTACAGTCCTGAAGGACTCATCTGATCTCTGCTGTAAGGACAGCACCCCAAAAAGCCCTTTTTAGGGCTAGAACATCAGTCTGCTTTTTTTTTTTTCCCCTGTGTAATCTAATTGCAGCCTGCCTGCCAGCTCAGGCTCACAGCGTATACTGTGCCCACTTGCCCAGTGCCACCACTCATATCTGGTGTAACAGTAGTGTACATTTAAAAAAAACAAAAAACGTTTTTTTAATTTGAAATAATAGCAGTCATTTTCCTTCACACGTGTGCGTTTGAGGTCCTGCCAGGGCACAGTGTGACACCAGTGCAAGTCAAATCTGCTAAAACAGTAGTGTACATTTAAAAAAAACAAAAAAAAACCTTTTTTAAATTTGAAATAATAGCAGTCAGTTTCCTTCACATGTGTGCGTTTCAGGTCCTGCCAGGGCACAGTGTGACACCAGTGCAAGTCATATCTGCTAAAACAGTAGTGTACATTTAAAAAAAACAACAACCTTTTTTTACTGTGAAATAATAGCAGTCAGTTTCCTTCACACGTGTGCATTCCAGGTCTTGCCAGGGCACAGTGTCACACCAGTGCAAGTCATATCTACTAAAACAGTAGTGTACATACATTTAAAAAAAAAAACTAAAAAAAAACTTTTTTATTGTGAAATAATAGCAGTCAGTTTCCCTCACACGTGTGCGCTCCAGGTCCTGCCAGGGCACAGTGTCACACCAGTGCAAGTCATATCTACTAAAACAGTAGTGTACATACATTTTAAAAAAAAACAACCTTTTTTTACTGTGAAATAATAGCAGTCAGTTTCCCACACACGTGTGCGTTCCAGGTCCTGCCAGGGCACAGTGTCACACCAGTGCAAGTCATATCTGCTAAAACAGTAGTGTACATACATTTAAAAAAAAAAACACCTTTTTTATTGTGAAATAATAGCAGTCAGTTCCCCTCACACGTGTGCGCTCCAGGTCCTGCCAGGGCACAGTGTCACACCAGTGCAAGTCATATCTACTAAAACAGTAGTGTACATACATTTACAAAAACAACAACCTTTTTTTACTGTGAAATAATAGCAGTCAGTTTCCCTCACATGTGTGCGTTCCAGGTCCTGCCAGGGCACAGTGTCACACCAGTGCAAGTCATATCTGCTAAAACAGAAGTGTACATTTAAAAAAAAAAAAAAACCTTACACTACCTGAACGATACAACATCATACCTGATGTTTTTAAGCACGTTATTCCAAACAATTTAGGAATCTTGAAACAACTTTTCCATCACTTTTGTGGCCAGAAAGAGTCCCTGTGGGTTTTAAAATTCAACTGCCTATTGAAGTCTATGGCGGTTCGCCCGGTTCGCCGGTTCGCAAACTTTTGCGGAAGTTCATGTTCGCCGTTCGCGAATGCAAAATTTTAGGTTCGCGACATCACTACATATCGGTCCCATTTAGGAAAGTGGGGGTTAGTGCAGTCCCGAAAGGATGTCTATAAAGGGAACCAAAAATTACTCTTATTCCCAAAAATTAATTAAATCATATGATGAATTTAATCCCAATGGGTGTCTGTATTTCAATGTGAAAATCCAGAAAATCTCTCGCTTTGCTAGCAATTTACCCTGCCCCCCACCCCTGGGGAGCCTGAGAACCCTCTCTATGAATGTCCACCGGAATGTGTCTTTGTATTTATTAGCTTCATAACAAAGTGCTGTACCAAAGGGGTACTTGCACTCCAAATCCAGATGCTCGAGAGGTGTTCCCTAATCCTTGACCTGACCTCATATGTAGTGAGGCCAACATATAAGATAAATCACATATTTTTTTAAAAAACCTGTCCTGTAATCAGTGAACTATACTGTTCACCCAATTCAACTTTTTCACAGGCTACACAATCCCAGTTATGGCATTTAAACATCCCTTTATGTGTAAGCCAAGATAATTCTTGTTTTTATTTACAGGACGTTTGGTGGAAGACATAATGTTCCCTATTGTTTTATTGCACTGATAAGTAAATTTGCACAAGTTTGTGTTGATAAATTAGCCAAATCTTCATCTGCTTTGAGCATAGAGAAATGTTTTTTTAATAATGCCACAAACCTGTGTGTATTGCTCTGAGTGGTCCGTTATAAAGCAAAGACTATCTTGTGTTCTCTCTTTCCTACTGCCACTCGGTTTAGGGTATAACAATTTTCTCCTGTCCAGTTCCCTGACATTCTCTAGTGCTTTATCAATGGGGTCCTTTAGGTAACCCCTAGTCAGCAGTCTGTCAGTTAAAAGCTCAGCCTCCTGTTTCAAATTGTGCAGGGTCTGGGCAATTACATTTCAGATGGATGAATTGCCCCTTAATGATACCTTTGAATACACTATTGGGATGGCAACTTTTTGCATGTAGGAGAGTATTGCCTGAGATGGGTTTTCTAAAGACCATGGTGTGTATACTTTCACCACATTCACCAGAGAGTGTTACATCTAGATAATTGATGCTTGTGGGATTAGACTCAGATTTGAAATGTATGCCCAAATCTTTATTGTTCAAGTAACTCATGAAGGCGGGCAGTTCACTCTGCTCCCCCTTCCAAATAAACAAAAGGTCATCAATGAACCTTTTATAAATTGCTATCTTCGACTTGAAGGGGTTTCCACCCCCATAGATGTGGTCCTGCTCCCAACACCACATAAAGAGGTTGGCGTATGAGGGGGCAAATTTGGAGCCCATAGCAGTCCCACAAATCTGTAGGTAGAATACCCCTTTGAACTCAAAGTAGATGTGTGACAAAATAAATTCGGCCACTTGAATCACATATTTGCAAAAATCAGGATCATCCCCATGGTACTTATCCATGAAGTATGTTAAAGCTTGTAAACCTTTGGCATGGGGGATAGAGGAGTAGAGCGATCTTACATCTACCATAAGCCAAACATATCCATCACTCCACTTTATACTTTCCAAAAGTTTCAAGATGTGCATGGTGTTTTTTATATAACTCCAAAGTTTGGAGACCATTGGTTGTAAAATTTGGTCCAACCGCTCGGAAGTATGTTCTAGGAGTGATCCGATGCCACTGACTATAGGTCTACCTGCCACATTCTCGAGTGATTTGTGGACCTTGGGTAAGTGGTTGAAGATTGGGGTCATGGGATGTGACACCAGTAAATAGCTGCTGGTATCCCTATCTATGAAGCCACCCTCAATGCCATCATCTATGAGATCCTCAAGTTTTCTCTTGAAGAGATGCGTAGGATCTGAGCTTAAAATTTGATAGTCGTTGGCATTGTGGAGTTGCCTATGGGCTTCACTGATAAAGTCATCCTTGTTCATAACAACCACAGGTCCCCCCTTGTCAGCGGCTCTGATCACCAATGTAGTGTTGGTGCTTAATGCTGTTAATGCTTCCCTTTCTTTTCTTGTAAGGTTATGGTTAGTTTTCTTATCCATATAGTATAGCCTCGTAAAATCAAACTCTACCCTGTTGTGAAACCTCTCAATAATTGTCCCCCTGCTTTGTATCGGATAAAATCTAGAGGGGCATTTCAATTTCGGGGCTCCTATGCAACTCAAACTATCATTTTCTTCATGAACAGTATTTAGAGCCTCCAATATTGAAAGGCTACACAAATCTTGGAATTCCAAGTTATCCAAAGAACTATTGATCTGAGAACCAATTGGGCCCAGTGGTGTTATGTCTTAAGCATTGGAAGTACTGTTTATCTTAGAAAAATGTTTTTCCAGTGTAATTTTTCGTACCAGTTTGTTCACATCTACCAGAGTATTAAAAAGATTAAAGGTGTTGGAAGGGACAAATCCCAAACCCAAACCTAAAACCTTATTCTCAGTAGGTGAGAAGATGGATTAATTACTGATATCTCATTTGTCTCTGATTCCTTTGGAGTGTATACCCTCCCTTGTAAGCCCCTGTTGTGCCTCCCCCCCATCTCCTTGCGGGGGGGGGGGGGGGAGGGAAAAAACCTGATTTAGTTCAATGCTTTCAGTTCTGTTTGGGGTCTCTGGGTGGTGTATTGTATCAGTGACCTGTGCGTTATATCTGGAGGTGGTTGTTGTGTTCTTCAGTATAGGGGGAGGGGGGAAAGAGGTCTTTTCTTTTGGTCTTACCACTTCATCTAAATGTTGGCATGAGTAGATTTGCTGTGAGCTAGTGGTTGTTGTATTACCGGGTCATAATGACCTGAGGCTGAACTTTCACCATATGATTCAGCCTCACTCTCTGAGAACCAAATCCTTTTCTGTTGTCTGCCTCTTCCTCTACCTCTGCGCCTGCCTCTATAGTCTCTACCCCTGTTCTCTAAAACAGAGCTCTGATTATGTTCCCTGCATTTCTGGGCCCTTTCCTTCCTGTTCCAAACATACACTGTGTTGTTATTAAAGTCCATCTAGTCTCTAATGTATTTGGAATGCGTGATTTCTAATAAAAGTGACTTAGCCTCTGCTACAGCCTCCTGTAGAAGCTTGTCGAACCTAGCAAAGTCACTGTTATCACATCTTTTATTCAGTTCATCCTATACTTGGACAATCTTTACTGAGATCTTGTGTTTGTTTTTTCTTGTATATAATTAGTAATCACATAAAGTTCCAAGAACACTCAGAAAGGGTGTCATTCCATTCAAGGACTAATGCTTTGTCCTCTGTAGTAAACGTTGGGTATTTATTTAACCTTAGTCCCCTAGGTATGAGCTTTAATTTCAAATAGTTCTCCAGGGTCCAAATGTCTCATTTGTATTTATTTTCTTTCAGCTAGATTACAAGTTTTGCGTTATGAGTGAAAAAGCAGCCTTATGCTTCATAACGCTGCTTTTTCCCTAACACCACTATTACAAGTCTTGTCAGTATAGGTGTACCACACACCTTTTATGCCATCACACAACGTCAGTACCGCACTTTTAAAAAAGTTTTCAATGGGACTCCCATAGCGCCGGTATTACGAGTTTGCCTGGGAGGCCAAAAAGTGAGCGGTACACTCTATAACCACAAGATCTGTATCGCCATCTAAAGTCAGTAGTTATGTGTTTTACGTTACAAATCTGTAGCATTAAAATCATAACTAAAGTGTTAAAAATTACACTAACGCCAATAAACTACCTATTAACCCCTAAACCGAGGCCCTCACGCATCGCAAATACTATAATAAATGTATTAACCCTAATCTGCCGCCACTAAAAAAAATTAATAACCCCTATTACGCCGCTCCCTGAGATCGTCGCCACTATAATAAACTTATTAACCCCTAAACCGCTGCCCTCCCGTATCGCAAACACTATTTAAAGATTATTAACCCCTAATCTGCCGTCCGCCCACATCGCCGCTATAATAAACCTATTAGCCACTAAACAGCAAGCCCCCCACTACCTCTGACCTTCCACATCACTAACTCTACATAACTATATTAACCCCTAAACCTAGCCCTAAACCTAACGTAACCCTAAGCCTAAATCTAACCCTAGCCCTAACACCCCCTAACTTAAATATAATTAACATAAATCTAAATAAACCTTACAATATTACCTAAATAATTCCTATTTAAAACAAAATACAAACTTACCTGTAAAATAAAACCTAAGCTAGCTACAATATAACTAATAGTTATATTGTAGCTATCTTAGGTTTTATTTTTATTTCACAGGTAAGTTTGTATTTATTTTAACTAGGTAGACTAGTTAGTAAATAGTAATTAACTATTTACAAACTACCTAGTTAAAATAAATACAAAGTTACCTGTAAAATAAAACCTAACCTGCCTTACATTAAAACCAAAATTACAATAAAATAAAATAAATTAAATTATTAAAAGACAATTTTCTAAATTACAAAAAAATAAACACTAAATTACAAAAAATAAAAACTAATTACTCTTAATCTAATAGCCCTATCAAAATAAAAAAGACCCCCCAAATAAAAAAAAACTAGAATGCACTAAACTGCCAATGGCCCTTAAAAGGGCTTTTGTGGGACATTGCCCCAAAGAAATCAGCTATTTTACATGTAAAAAAAAAATACATACACCCCCCAACAATAAAACCCACCACCCAACCAACCCCCGAAATAAAAACCCATCTAAAGAAACCTAAGCTAACCATTGCCCTGAAAAGGGTATTTGGATGGGCATTGGCCTTAAATGGGCATTTAGTTCTTTTACATTGCCCAAACCCTAAGCTAAAAAAAAAGCCACCCAAAAAACCCTTAAAAAAACCTAACACTGACCCTCGACAATCCGCTTACAGTTATTGAAGTCCGAACATCCATCCTTATCCAGCCGGCGAAGTCATCATCCAGACGGCAAGAAGTCTTTATCTGGGCGGCCTTTTCAATCTTCATCCAGCTGGCGAAGTCCTTATCCATACGCAAGAAGTCTTCATCCAGACAGCCTCTTCTATCTTCATCCATCCGGGGCAGAGCTGGTCCATCTTCAAGAAATCCGGCGCAAAGCATCCTCTTCTTATGATCGTTGCTGGAAAATGAAATTTCACTTTAAGTGACATCATCCAAGATGCCTATTGGCTGTAAGATTTCTATCAGCCAATAGGAATTAAAGGGGAAAATATCCTATTGGCTGATTGCGAGTATGTCAAAGCAGCGCTTGTATTTCGGTGCGGTATGGAGCTCAACGCAACCATATCGCCCGAACATGCCTGCTTTTTGTAAACTTGTAATAGCAGCGCTATAGGGAGGTGAACTAATGCCACTTTTGTGGTGGTCATTAATTTCCCTATAGCGCTGAAAACTCGTAATAACTTGTGCTGTGATCTGACCATTGTGAAAAGGTTCTCAGCTGTCACTTTACAATCATCCCTTTCACTCGCATTTCTTAGTGAATAAAAACTGGCAATCAAAGCAGGTCCTGTAGTTGTTTCCACTCTGTTTCCATTTCCCTTTGTTTATATGTAATGCCTTGATCCCCCCCCTACCAAATACTGCAGTTAAACACATTTATACTGTATTAGTATATACATTTTTATTAACTGCAGCCAAACATATTCATACTATATGACTATACTAGTATGGACACTTTCTTAACCTATTAATACTTGTATGTTAACTTGCTATTTACCACAGACACTCCTGTGGATATTCTCTAGTATCAAGCACAGTTCTTGGATTGCGCTTTTGGATATGATTGAGTAGAGATAGTTCCAAAGTGCACAAATTATTAAGTGATTCATGGTACTATTTAGTTGTTTAAGGACTTAGGTCCAACATTTGTTCATTCTTAGGTGATAACATTAACAGGCAACATTAGCATAAGTACCCGGGTAGTTGTTGTAATGAAACGCAGACTTAGCAATGGTTAATATGCAAATGTTGCACAATTAACATTGTCCAATAGGAGTCATTTACTCATTTTAAGATGCGGGGGACTTACCTCCGTAAACCATCAGCTTTGATAACAGCTCCATACCAAAACATGTCAGCTGGATTAGCTGACTCCTACTGAGACAATATTCCACTACCAATTCCTGATTTGTTTTAAAACATACTTTTGGAAATAAAGATTTTTAGATTTTTAAACCGGTGCTCTGCTACCTTTGTTTGTTGAGCAAGTGCCCTCCCGTGGCTTCCAGAAGGGGAGGAGCAAAACCCATCATGCAGCAAACTTTAACTGTTGTGAAGCAAGCTCCATCAGGATCTTTCTGCAGATGCTATATCCTAATCATAGGCTGCTTTGTGAACTGGTAATGCCAACCACGCTGAGTGTATATGCTGATTACTTAGGCCTTTACATTCTGAGTTTACCAAGGGACTCACTGTATCTAACAATGAGTTTGCAGTGGTAGGTATAGATTTTATGCCCGCTCAAGCTTGAATTGTGGTGATCTGTTTTCCACATAGATGCTTCAATAGCACATCAGGGGGGATTAACCCCTGTGTAGTCTTACCATGTTTGGAATTGGCATCATCCTCTGTTATTAGTTTAGCTTGCAGCTGTAGCACTTTCCTAGTTACTCCTCCTTTTAGAACTTTGGAGCACCTGTGACTTGTATGATTTGTACATTGAAGATCTGTGATTAGTAGAAGTTTGCATGGGCAAAAAATTCAGTTTAGCCAAAGATTGCATCAGCCAATAGGATTTTTCCTACCTTAATTCCGATTGGCTGATAGGATTCTATCAGCCAATCGGAATTGAAGGGATGCCATCTTGGATGACGTCACTTAACCCCTTAATGACCAAGGACGTACGCCACACGTCCTCAAAAAAAAGTCAGTTAATGACCGAGGACGTTTGGCGTACGTCCTTGGTCTGGAAAGCAGCTGGAAGCGATCCTGCTCGCTTCCAGCTGCTTTCCGGTTATTGCAGTGATGCCTCGATATCGAGGCATCCTGCAATAACCCCCCATGGCCATCCGATGCAGAGAGAGCCACTCTGTGGCCCTCTCTGCACCGGACATCGGTGGCCGGTATCGTTGGTGGGTGGGAGCAAGCCTGGGAGGCGGGTGGGCGGCCATCGATGTGCAGAGTAGAGGGAAGGGGGGCGGGATCGGGGGCGGGTCAGTCGGGAGCGCGCACGGGAGCGCGCGTGTGCACGGGGGGCGGCGGGCGGGCGCGTGCACGGGGCGGGAGCGGGAGGGAACCGCTACACTGCAGAAAAGTAAAGATGTAAAAAGCAACAAAAAAAAAAGTTTTGAAAGTTTAAATTAACAGCTAAGGGATCTGGAAGGGGTGGGGGGTTGGTCTTGGGGGGGGGGAAGCTACACTACAGAAAAGGGAATTTTTTTTAACATAAGGCAACTTTTTTACTAAACTGGGTACTGGCAGACAGCTGCCAGTACCCAAGATGGCGCCCA